>NC_072395.2:47745865-48052740 GCF_028885625.2 Pongo pygmaeus
GGCTGGGTGTGGACACAGTACGAGGGAAGTGACTGTCCTTTCAATGACAGAATAGGCCCCCTCCCCTTTACCCGTGATGATATGTGTGCATACCTGATGGCCATCCAAAGGCCTGGCTAGTGGTTTCAAGGAGATCTACTTTCTTAATTATACAAACCAGATCCCGGCGATAACAAAAACACAGGTGTTACCAAAACAGCACAGGTTCAAGAAAATGTCTAGCTCATTTGTACATGTATTTATTCATTTTCAGGTGTCTACTATATACGGCACAGGGCTAAGCTGGCCCTGCACGATCAATGCAAAGTTCCAAATTCACAAATTTTTGGCCTAGGGTCCGTGGATCCCCAGAAGGTCCATAAATGAGTTCTGGCAGCCTAGAAACTGAAATGATATACGTAATTCTGTGTGTAAGTGAACACGTGCATTTTTTTTTTGTCCTTGGAAAAAGCCTTCCAAAGGATTTTCAAAAGTATCTATGATGTTCCCAAAAGATTAAAAATCATATTCTAAGAAAAAACTAGAAAGAAATGTGCAGTAGATCATCTTTCCTCGTGCAGCAACAATGCAGCTGATAATGCAGCTGGAGAGATTTCTTCTTTGGTTCTGAAATGAAATTACTAAAGCTGTATTTCCTGATTGATCAGTTATTCTCTGACTGATTAAATACTCCAACCGGGATGAAGCAGTCACAGATTTCATTGCTAAAATTTCTTTTTCTTTTTCTTTTTTTAGATGGAGTTTTGTTCTTGTTGCCCAGACTGGAGTGCTGTGGCACAACCTTGGCTCACTGCAACCTCTGCCTCCTGGGTTCAAGCGATTCTCCTGCCTCAGCCTCCCGAGTAGCTGGGATTACAGGCGCCCACCACCACACCTGGCTAATTTTTTGTATTTTTAGTAGGGATGGTGGTGTCACCATGTTGGCCAGGCTGGTCTTGAACTCCTGACCTCAGGTGATCCACCCACCTCGGCCTCCCAAAGTGCTGGGATTACAGGTGTGAGCCACCATGCCCGGACACCAATTGCTAAAATTTCTCAAATTTCTCTCAGCTGAAGCCATGATACACTTTCTTCTCATTCTAAAGGTGGCAGGTGATGTAGCACTTGCCTCAACTGCAGATATAAACTGATATAAGCTGCTCAGTGAATTCGTTTCACACAAGAGTATTCCTTTTGACCCTGAACTTCAATTTTTGGGGGGTGTCATGAGTCCCAGTCCATTTGGCTAAAATGTGAATTGTTCTGAACAACAACCTCTGTGCTCACATGACCTCTGGAGTTCAGCCCGGTCCCCAGAGCTCCCTAACCCTCATCTCCTGGGAGCTGCTATCTCTTCCTCCTTTGTAAAGGAGCGGTCGATTTACATGGAGATACTGAATCAAAGAGAGAAACATTCCAAGGGTGAGATATACTCTGAACCAAGATTTAAACTGCCAGGGAGAAAAAGGAGGGAATGGAAGAAAAGAGAGAAGGTTCAGGCTTCTACAGGGCCAGTGTAGCCAGCGAGGCCGTCAAAGCCGGACAGGCAGGTTTTCCCAGTTACGGAATGAACCCGAGGTTAGGAGCTGTGATCCTGGATGGCAGCCAGCGCCCAGATAGATCCATTTCGTAGAACAGAGAAAAACCCTTCCATGTTCAACCTCTGGCGTTTCTATGAGGTTTACAATCCCCATGGACTGGCAGCTGGTCACAGAAAGAGAACTTCTTTTTCTACCTTTCATTCTGCACCATGTACTAGGCCCCTTGGAGAATCCATCAGACTGGTGGCTTTTGACAGAATTCAAAATTGGCACTGAAAGTTTGGATGAGCCAAGAGCCAGGGCCTTCTGAGCCACGGCATGGTGTGTTCATGCCAAGGGTATGTTTTCAAGCACATTTTCAAAAACAGAAAATGAAACAGTTGTCTTAAGATCACTTAATAAAACGTAATGAAACTTTTAAAGGATAAGATTCAGTGAGGAAGATTAAGACTAATTGTTAAAATTAATCAGAATCATCTGCTCTCTTCCTAATGGGAAGCAAATTGCAAAAAAAAAAAAAAAAAAAAAAAAAAAACAGAAGAAAAAAGAAAGAAAAAAAATCTGGCAGGCTTTGGTGTTGACACTTACACTTGAAAGAGAAAAATCAAATTATATTTTATGACTATGGAAAGAAATTATGAAACAGTCAAATCGGGCCTTCAGACAGCTCATTTAGTTTTGTAGCGCTGACCAAAAAAAAAAAAAAAAAAAAAAATATATATATATATACACACACACACACATATATATATATCTCAAGACCAACAATATTCATATCCACAGTAATTACAATTGGGTCAAATGTTCCATTAGGGTATCCGTATTTTTCATTGCTTATTATCACTGGTGGGAAGGAGAGTCTGTTCAAAATATTGTCCGTTTATGGCATTTCAATTAATTTTCTCATTCCAGAGTATGGGAAGACAGCCCAGCCTTGGTTGCAGCTATTTTACTTTTTGGGTTTTATGCAAACTCAAGGGCATACTGGCACGAATCCTGCAGCCAAATGCAAACACTCCACACCTTGGGGAAACAGTTCACTGTCACCCAAGTAAACACAAGCACCTATTAGTCACCCACTCAAAACAGAAATGGCCAATGAGGGATGCAAGATCAGCCATCAATGCCAGAAAAGAAAGCACGCTGCTTTCAAAATCTCATTTTTTTATTATCACTGATTTACTGTGCATTGCCGGAAAGCCACTACTGAACTTCTTGTGGGAAAATGTCACTGGCACGGATCATTAAATAGTTTTCAAAACTTTTATGACCAAAACCTAACATGAAGACCAACACAGATGCATAGTATGATGATAACACTTTCTCTAGAAAAGCAATTCAATGATACTTAGCTATTGATTCCTAACAGCAGAAATCCACAAGAACTGAATTAAGAGAGTTAGCTAGGCCGATGCTTAGTATGATGATAACACTTTCTCTAGAAAAGCAATTCAATGATACTTAGCTATTGATTCCTAACAGCAGAAATCCACAAGAACTGAATTAAGAGAGTTAGCTAGGCCGATGGGCATGGACCAGGCTGTGGGGCGTTTTTTATTGGCTTCTCACCCACTCTGCCAGCTACTCATCCGAAGCCTTTAAGATGTTTTCTAGACACACATCTCTGAATCATAATGCAAATTCCATTTACTGAAAGGTGGGGACTTTTAATACAACAAGTGAACCCATTTAATGACTTATGCTTTTATATCTTATAGCATCACTCACGCTTTCAAAAAGTGGATATAATTTTCTTTGCATTACCCTATTATTAATATAGTACTATGAATATATATTTTCAATCACATTATATAAATTTTTTATTTTCTCCAGCTATGATTCTATTACGAAAATGCTCCAGATAGCTAGGATAGCAAAAATAATCACCAAAATAATCAACTCACATTTACCCCTTTCTCCTTTCTGACTAATCAAATTCTCTGAGAACTGAGGTTTTCTTGTTTTTAAATGCCTTTTTAAAGAGTAATAATTTCTCTTATTTTAAATGTTGTTTGATTGGTGCTTCCATTTTTTTCAATAAGAGAACTATTACTGTTATTTAGGTATTTACCATAAGTCTTTTTATTATACTTGAAATAACTTATTTGTAAGCTTAATCGGTACTATATTACAAAAAAATGAGTTTAAAAAACTATCTTACCTCCCTCAACTAAACTTTTAGTACTTGTTGCTGTTTATAAAATATGATTTGGTTCTTACAATGTAAAGAAAACATAATACTTGAAAATAATTGGGAACCAGAAAAAATTACAATGAGCCAAGATTCCTATTTCTGCTCTAATGCTTTGATAATGGGTTAAAGGCAAGGAAAAATAAAACCACACATGGAGCTGAACTAATGCAACAATTTCTTGGATAATCCAGTCTCTAATATTATTAGTATCTAAAATGTTAACCAGGCCCAACCCCTCCTCCTAAATAAGGCATTGAAAAGAAATACAACAGAAAGATCATACTGCCATCAATGGTACTAACATTATTTCTTCATGTCTTTTTCTAAAAAGGTAAGCTTGCTTGAAGCCATGTTTCAACATCATACACTAGAAATCCCTAAAATTATTAGAAGTGGTCATTCGAAACTCTGTCACTTTTCACAGATAGCCCACAGATCATAAGTCAACAGTTTCCATTAAACAGCTTTTGCATTGTTATCCAAGAGAGAACCCTCATTGTAATTGTATAATCCTAGTTTCCATTAAGGTAAGTTTTATATTTTTTGCATTTTAGTAAAAATCTCAGGGGTTTCCTTGAAATTCACAATTCCTATGTTGTATGTTCCAAATCAGTCTTAAATCAACTCAGTAACATAAAGCAATAATACAGAGATTCTGCTAAAAATATTAAACTTCAAATAAATATTTTTAAGAGCTTGACATAGCAATAAGAACATTAAGATAGACCGAGTTTCTAGGGATTCCATCACAGAAATCACTAGAATTTTGAAATATGGGTTTGTTGCCATGAAATGTGTTTCAAGCATGGTTTTGACAGATAACGTACCTCTTCCACTTCGACCGACAAACCTGAGGTCATTAAATCTTGCAACCTGGTTCTTCATGGCTGCGGTAGCATTTCTCAGCTCAGCCGAGTAGTTTTCATCATTGCCGGCCATCACAGTGACCAGAGTGCCATCTGGAACATCCCCTAGGGCCACCACCTAAACACCAGTCAAAGGACAAATGCAGACATCAGGAATGTTATACGTACACTTTTAGGGCATTTGTGTAGTGATTATTCTAAAATTAAATGTATATTCAATGAATTTTTTAGGTTGCAGAGGAATAGCAACGAAAACTTAAGCAAAACAACAGAAAAGTTATAAAGAGGAGGCACTTTTTTATTATATTGTAGGTTGGTGCAAATGTAATTGCAGTGTTTGCAATTTTTAATTCCAAAAACCGCAATTACATTTGCACCAACCTAATACATTATGTGTAACTATATGTAAATTTTCAAATAATGACACATATACTAAATTTACCTAATAAAGCCATATTAGGCCACATAGCACAGTTGGAATAAGACTAACCATAGCAAGATATCAAGGATTTTGAGTAGCTATGCCGTCTCCTGAATACAATCATCTCTTCTTAATTCCTCCCATTTGAGAAACAGAACATCCTGTGTTCGTAAGTTTATAATCTAACCCATCTTTTACTTGCTCAGACCTCCACTAACAGGCTGAACAAGGTGCAGACTTTACTTTTAGAAAACAAAACAAAACAAAACAAAACACAAAAAAACCTTATTTCTGCTAAAAGTAGATTTCATCTTGCTGACGATTCTTAAGTAACTTAAACTGTCCCTCTACAGTTCATCTTTGATACCTCCTACTCGCTGCTATTATCTTGAGTTTTACTAGCAATGAATTCTAGCACACAAGAAAAAAAAAATCAGAAATGTACCCTTCGTTTACTAACTACAAAATCAACAGACCTCAGAAAGACGGGACATTCACTTCTATGCTCTCCCCTCAATTCAGGGGTGGAATTGGGTTGCATTTTTATATCTGTGAGTCCCAAGGTGTGTAAACTCATTTCCTCATAGATGCCTGAGGTTTTCTGCTAGCCCAGCTGATCTTGACCAGGAATTTATTTAATGTAACTGAGTAAGTATGAAGTCTTATCAGGGCTACTGGACAAAACTGGCAGATAAATATTTTTTATACTCAGGTAATTAAGAAAATGAATTTCAAAGTAATATACTCTAAAAAGCATGACCTAAAGATACTTTGTACAATAGTGTCAATTTCTTGGCTATCATTTAGGCCTTCTAGAAACTATTTTCTTGGTCTAGACATTTATTATTGGCTGTATTTTCTTTGTTTCTATTTTTCAAAGAATTTCAAAGTAAAATACTCTAAAAAGCATGACCTAAAGATACTTTGTACAATAGTATCAATTTCTTGGCTATCATTTAGGCCTTCTAGAAACTATTTTCTTGGTCTAGACATTTATTATTGGCTGTATTTTCTTTGTTTCTATTTTTCAAAGCAGTCATACAATTTCAAATCGAAATGCCCCAAGCTGTATTTATTCTGATCATTTCTGACATTCTTTACGGTAAAGTCAGTAGTGACATTTATATTACTCATTCCAATTACATCATCATTTTTGGTTGCTGTTTTTGAATTGGTAACAGTAAAGCATTCCTTAATCTAGTGTTATCACTCCTTCCTCTGCCTCCTACTTCCCAATTTTTACCTTAATAACTGCTACATAATTTTTTTGTAGTATATATTTTCAGGCCCTCTTTTTCTATATGTAAAAAAGGCAGCCATAGACTCACTTGTATGATATGGAAGTCATGTTTCTCAAGATTCCCATTTTCATGATCTGCCTAGCCATCACCCTTTCCCTGTGGCGTCCAGATGACTATCTATTGTTTTTATTCATTAGAACTGCTTCAGTCCTTGTGGCACAGAACATGAACTAACTCACTATGAGAGATGAACATACTTCCAACCCCAAGACTACACCAGGATAATCTAGTCTCATAGAAGCAGGGAGGCATTTTCCTCTATTTTATCCAACTTGCACTGCCAAACAAGGTCTGGGCCTTTTATCTCTCTTTTCAATCCTTTCATTCCAATTGTTGGACATGTTTTCCATATAGGAGATTTTAAAACTCTGCTATTTATTCCCCAAGCACCCTCTAATTAGCTATTTAGTTCCCATTATAAGTGTGTTTGTTGCCATTTAATTAAGAGCAGTGATACAATAATTCCCTTTTTGTTTTAAAAAGATATCACTGAAATAAATCTCCCTGATCAGTTATTTGGTTATTGTTACTGTTTTTTTTTTTCTATTCCCGAAAAATGGGCTTGCTTTATTTTGCTCTTTTTAGTCTCTTACAACAAATTTTCCCCTTTTTTTCATGATTTTCACTTCCCGTTGTAAAGTTAGCTCACAGTGTTGAAATGCCCTCTTTGAACACATATTTTTACTTCCTCATCCTCCTCTCCCTGTGGTAACCCAGGCTTCTCTATTTTAACTCAACATTCAGCAGGTATACAGAGACTGCCTCGACTATGTGGGTTTCAAACTGAATCACTCATTGTTGGGTCTGGATCTGTAAAAAGGTGAAAATAAATAAATCTTTTATAACTACAGAAATGTATTCTGAATTACCTGCCTCCCACTGCTGTTCCCCTCACAGTGCTCCAAGCCTGTGCCTCTCTCATCTTTCCAATACTATCCTCATTCGTAATTGGGCAAATTCATGAGACCTTCGCCAAGTTGAAACAAACATAGGATAAAATTATCATGGAGGCTAAATAAGAAAAGGCTGTTGATGTTGGAATTTAAGAAGAAAAAAATTAGAAGTTTAACTCCCACTCCTCTCTCTCTTTTTTTTTTTTTTTTAAATGCAGCAGAATCAACCATATTTGGGCACCTATATATCATTTACTTGGCCTTGTATTGATCTCTGAGGGATTTTTTTTTTGGTGGTGGGGGGTGGGTAAAGGGGAACTATTAAATCCAGGGCAATTCATTAATACTGTATATCGTTCAATTGTTAACAAGCATACTTAAGCCAGGTTAAAAAAGTTTTTTTTAATTTAAAGCTAACATGCGTGCTAATTTGATACAGGTTTTGTCACTGACGGGCAATATGGAGAGAATGTAAAAATATCTAACTTCAAACAGAAAAAAGAAACAACTGGAATGAAAACCTATAAACAATAGGTAAGGAAACACAAACATTTACATTTTAACACAGACCAAACAGGCAAGAAGGGACTTGCTGGCCAAAGATATCTCATATTTTGTTTTACTTCTCTGTTTTTAAAGTATCAGGAAGTTGGGCCAAATATCAACTCTCTTCTATATTACATGGACCTCCCAATACTGTTCTTGGCTAGCCTGTTCACAGTTCAAACTGGCATTTTAAACCAATTCTAATTAGGTTGAAATTACAGTTACAATTCATTTCCTTCAAATCCGTTAACCTTCCAGTGTTGCAAAGAAGGCTGTGGAGTGGAACATAGAATTCAGCTGAGATGATATTTAAGGAATAGCTAGGGACTGTGATCTTGCCGACAAAAATATTACTTATTTCCTTTTTATGAAAAGAATATTACCATCAGAATCCAAGACCTCTGAATTTCCCTGCTGAAGGCATGTTTACGTCTTTGGACTCTGGTGTACCAGGGCCTAAACAAGCTATAATACCATGGTATTACCAAATACATCCTAAGTCATCAAAACAGCTTTTTAGGCTACTTCTGTAAATACAGCAAAACACACAGCAAACTTAAGGTTTTCTTAGTAGTAAAAAACATGTATCTCTCATACTGTAAAAAATTAAGGTGTTCCACGGGAGGGAAGGAGTAGGGGGAGAACAGGTTGGGGCTCAAAATAAGCAAGCAGGGTTATTGTAATCTATTTTAAAGAACATTCATAATTTTAAATCTCTCTTTAGTTCAGAAGATTGATGTAGAGGATTTACCTACAGAACTTCAGGAGACTCCTAAGAAGCCCTTCAATGATCTTTTCATCAATATCATCAGGCCTTATCATTGTTTCACATTTGCTTCTCTTTATCATGGGGAATATAATAATTATTTACTGGTTAACTTCCTAGGGAGATTGCCTGCGGCTTATTTAAGATCCAAATTTTAAAGTAATAATTTCTGTTGAAGCTTCTTGGGAGGTGGTTGGGTGGGTGGATAGAGTGAAGCTAGGGACACACAGTAAATGAGCCCGGGATGTAGGCAGGTTTTGATGTTTTGCTTGCTTTTATCCCTAACATTTTATCCCTTCACGTTTGCTGTCTCACTGAACATTTTGTCTACTCTTCTAGTTATGCAGTAAGCAGGTCTCCTCGAGGAAGAAGCCTCTTTTTATAAGGATTGGGGTGGTGACAGATAATAATCAAATGGTCTGATTTCTCTACTATCCTTTCCTTTCCCCTAAATGTTCTCAGGGGACCTGCTTGAACTTTTTTCAACAGATCTGTAGTTTGATTTTTAGCAGCCTACAGATTATCACTCAATAAAACAAATTAATTGTTTTTAAGTGAATTGCCAAAAGTCATTTTAAAAAGGAAACTCTATGGTTATTATGGTTTCTGCTAGAAAGAATTCTGACAGCTCATAAAAGCAATATGTATAATTTTTCATTTTTTAGAAGAAAATAAATACTTTCATGTAATGGCTTGAGACTCTGAATTGCTCCAATTCCTGAAGATTATTTATTAATCATTTAGTCTTTTAATATATTTGAGTGTGGGTTCCCTGGCAGAGGAGGGAGTTCAGAAGAGACCCTGATTTTCCCCCCAAAGGAAGCCACAAATCTCTTAGAGCCCTAGTGCATTGGGGCAGCCAGGTTTTAATGGCCTTTGGTGTTATCAGCCCGTCTTGCCTCTGCTCTTTATCTGATAGTGACCCCATGGCCCAACTCTGTTGGGTCCCCTCTCAATGCGGGTGCCCTAAAGAGTCACCGCTGAGTCCATTTATGCAAAGGGTTAGAATGATTTAAAAGTAAAATGGTCTCCCAAACCCAAATCTAAGTAAACGGAGGGAGGGAAAAAAGAGTCAAGCAAGCCGCCACGTTCCTTCTCCTCATTTCCACCCCCACTAAAAAACAAAACAAAACAAAAAACTGCTTTTAGAAAAATGAGTGGAAAAAGAGGCGAATCTATAGACACAGCCAACTGCAAATTTCGTTTTGTTTTAGAAATCACAATCTAAGTGTGGAAACTGTATAAAACTTAAAAATAATCCCAACAATACTTTTTAAAATACTGAATATTAGTCGTTGTAATAAGATCAAGACCCAGCTAAGGCCTGGAACTATAAAAAGCTTATATTAAATTAATCTCCCCTTAAAGGGGACAATCATTTAAATATTTTTTTAAGTAGCTTATCTTTACACTTGGAACCACCTGCCTTGATTAGCCCTTTAAATGAACAGGAAATGACCCGCACTGATTTTACTTAGTCGCATCTTTTCAAACCCACCAAAGACAAAACAGAATCTCCACTGCAGAAATTAAATTCCTACTGCTTGCTGCTAGGGTAGTAGGGTGATTGTTTAGAAACGCCTGGGGTTGTTTTCATACCCCTGTTGAAGGCCAAGGTTTTTAAAGGCAGCTCAAAGCTTTGGGGATGATCAGGGGTGAAAAGTGAAGGGAGATCTTTGGAGCCGCCGCGCTGAAGTCTCCAGCTACGCGCCGCCCCCTCCTCTAGCAGGAAAGCGGGCCGCTGGGACCCCTGGCTCTCCGAAAACAGCCTCGTCACCTTTCGCTACCCCGGGCTTAATCTAGGTGAGCTGATGATAGCATTCCGAATGGTTCCGGGAAAAGAAACAGGATTCGATGCTTGCGGCTTCTGGCAGGAGCAAGCTAAAAAGCTCAGAGAACTCTTCAGAAAACTTTTGCAAACTTAACTACGCCTGCTGTGGACTTTGGACATGCTAATTCCTATAGGGCGGTTAGAGAAGGGGAAAAAAAATTCCTGACAGTTTCCCTTGTTAGTTTCTTTTCACTGACCTGAAGGCAGAAAAGTCTTACTATTTTATTTCCTGATCCTTTCATCTGAGGAAGACAAAATGGTTTGGGTGTTAATCCAGCGGTAGGAGCAGCAGTAAGTTAGCAGACGGGCTGTCTCTGCCGGGCTGGGTTATAACTTTTCCTACTTTGTATCAAAGCTAAGGCCCCTGCCAGGGAGGTCCCGACCGGCTCCCAGTGGATGTCTCTGGGGACACCCTGATGTTTTCAGCCCTTCTGGGAGGCCGCCCCAGAAAGCTGAGACGAGTGCCGCCCGAGGGTCGCCACGGCAACACAGCATCCCCCGCATCCCAGGCTAGGAAGACCGACCCGGGGCTGCGGGGGCCCCTTTCCAGAATCCGGCCCCGCCCGCCCGGCCGCTGCCCTCGCGGATCTCCCCCGGCCTCGCCGGCCTCCGCCTGTCCTCCCACCACCCTCTCCGGGCCAGTACCTTGAAAGCGATGGGCAGGGTCTTGTTGCAGCGCCAGTGCGTAGGCAACACGGAGCAGAGGAAGTTGGGGCTGTCGGTGCGCACCAGCTCGCCCGGGTGGTCGGCCAGCACCTCCACCATGCTGCGGTCGCCGCTCCTCAGCTTGCCGGCCAGGGCAGCACCGGCGTCCGGGGCGCCCAGCGGCAACGCCTCGCTCATCTTGCCTGGGCTCAGCGCGGTGGAAGGCGGCGTGAAGCGGCGGCTCGTGCTGGCATCTACGGGGATACGCATCACAACAAGCCGATTGAGTTAGGACCCTGCAAACAGCTCCTACCAGACGGCGACAGGGGCGCGGATCTTCAGCAAGCAGCTCCCGGGAGACCAACATACACGTTCAGGGGCCTTTATTACTGCGGGGGCGGGGGGGGGGGGCGGGGGTGGTTAGGGGAGGAGGGAGACTAAGTTACTAACAGTCCAGGAGGGGAAAACGTTCTGGTTCTGCGGATCGGCCTCCGACCCAGGATGGGCTCCTAGCAACCGATTGCTTAGTGCATTAAAAAGTGGAGACTATCTTCTTCGAACCTTGCTTGCAGAGGTTAAGTTCTGTCTTTGGCTGTTACAAAAGTTCCTGAAGGCAAAATTCTCATACACTTCCTAAAATATTTATGCGAAGAGTAAAACGACCAGCAAACACATTATTTGGAAGTTCCAGTAGTTAATGCCTGTCAGTTTTTTGCAGGTGAGTTTTGTCTAAAGTCCCAACAGAGCACAATTATCTCCCATAACAAGGCCACTTTTATCATGCAAAACTGGCTTCAGTCCCGAAAAGCAAGAGCTGCGACTTCCAAAGGTCGTGCTACTAATGTATGTGCACGTATATATAAATATATACATATGCTCTACTTCATAAAATATTTACAATACAATCTGTGGAGAATTTAAACACAACAGAAATCCATTAATGTACGCTGCAGATTTTTTTAAGTAGCCTTGAAAATCAGCTTCAGTAGTTGGAGCAGTGCTGAGCTAGAAGTACTTGTCATGTTCTCTGTTCTCTCAATGAATTCTGTCAAAAGGCTCAGTGCAGAAAATTCAGCGTTTCAAAGATCTTCAGCTAATCTTAAAATAACAATAATAAGAAGGCCCAGTCGATGACACTCAGGGTACTACAGCTCTCCCACATCTGTGAACTCGGGTTTGGGGATGTTGGTTAAGTTTGTGGCTGGTCCTGTGGTTTGCTGGGAGTTGAGCAACCGCAGAGTCACACACACGCAAACACGCACTCTTCGGAAGGCAGCCGCTGTCTACATCAGCTGGGTGACTCAGCCCCGACTCGGGCAGCAGCGAGACGATACTCCTCCACCGTCGCCCAGCACCCGCCGGTTAGCTGCTCCGAGGCACGAACACCCACGAGCGCCGCGTAACCGCAGCAGGTGGAGCGGGCCTTGAGGGAGGGCTCCGCGGCGCAGATCGAAACAGATCGGGAGGCTCGGGTTACACACGCACGCACACCCTGCCACGCACACGCAACTTCACGGCTCGCCTCGGACCACAGCGCACTTTCTCCCGCTGTTGTAAAAGGAAAACAATCGGGGAAAAGTTCGCAGCCAGGAAAGAAGTTGAAAACATCCAGCCAAGAAGCCAGTTAATTCTAAAGGAAGAAAGGGGAAAAACAAAAAACAACAAAAAAAAGGAAGGTCCAACGCAGGCCAAGGAGAAGCAGCAGAGGTTGACTTCCTTCTGGCGTCCCTAGGAGCCCCGGGAAGAAGTGCCTGGCGGCGCAGGGCCGGGCAGCGTGGTGCCCTGGCTGGGTCCGGCGGCGGGGCGCCCGTCCCGCCCGCGCCCGCTGGCTCTATGAATGAGAGTGCCTGGAAATGAACGTGCTTTTACTGTAAGCCAGGCCGGAGGAATTCCATTCCCTCAGCTCGTTTGCATAGGGGCGGCCGGCGGCCAATCACAGGCCTTTCCGGTATCAGCCAGGGCGCGGCTCGCCGCCGCCGGCTCCTGGAATTGGCCCGCGCGCCCCCGCCGCCACGCCGCGCGCTACTGTACGCAGCCCGGGCGGGGAGTCGGAGGCCACCCCCGCGCCCCCGCATCCACGCCTGCATGCTGGCCCGGGGCCCCGCCCGCGTGCGGACCCTTTTTCGCAGCCACACGCAGGCTTGTGCGGCTCCGCGAGTGGCCATGGTCCGGAGACCTGGGAAAAGAAAGCAGGCCCCGCCGGCCCGAGGAGAACCCGGCCGGCGCGCCGCGCCCGGAGAGGCCCGGCCCCGCGGCCGCCACGAGGCTCCCGAACCGGGGCTGCAGCCCGCGGATGGCCCCAGATCCTGCGCGGCCGCCCAGGGCCAGGCCTCCGCTTCCAGGGCGGGGGTGCGATTCGGCCGCGGGGCCCGGGGGAGCCACTCCGCGCTCCTGCACCGTCCGGCTGGCAGCTGCGGCGAAGCGGCGCTGATTCCCTGCATGAAGCCGGACGGCGTCCGCGCGTGCCGTTTGCTCTCAGCGTCTTCCCTCGGGTCGGTTTCTGTAATGGGTGTTTTTTACCGCTGCGCCTGGGCCGCGGCTCGATCCCTCCGCGCGTCTCACTTGCTGCGTGCGCCAGCGGCCCGCGAGGAGTTTCCTAGTCAGGAAAGACCCCAAGAACGCGCGGCTGCAAGGAAAGTTGAAAGCAGCCGCGCGGCTTGCTCCCGGGCCTCGTAGCGCCGGCCCCCGCAGCGGCCGGACAGCCTGCCCGGGCCCCGCGTCTTCCCTCCGGCTCCCCGGAAGCGGCCCCCGCTCCTCTCCCCGCCCCCGCGCGCTCGAGCGGCCCCAGGTGCGGAACCCACCACGGCTTCGCGTGCGGGCGGCCGCTTCCCCCTGCGCCGGTCCCCTCGGTGCTGCGGGCATTTTCGCGGAGCTCGGAGGGCCCCGCCCCCGGCCCGACGTGCGCGGCCAACTCCGACCCCACCCGGCGGGGCTCCCTCCCAGCGGAGGCTGCTCCCGTCCCCACGAGTCCCTCCACGTCCTCCCTGCCGGGCCCTGCACCTCCCGGGGCCTCTCATCCACCCCGGGGCTGCAACCCAGTCCCCGGATCCCGGCCCCGCTCCACCGCGGGCTGATTTGTGGTCCCCGCGGAGCCCCTCAATTAAGCTCCCCCGCGCGGGGGTCCCTCGCCGACCTCACGGGGCCCCTCACGCCCGCTTCTCCCTCCCCCAGGGCTAGGGTGCTGTGGCCGCTGCCGCGCAGGGACTGTCCCCGGGCGTTGCCGCGGGCCCGGACGCAGGAGGGGGCCGGGGTTGGCTGGCGTGGAGGCCTTTCCCGGGCGGGCCCGGACTGCGCGGAGCTGTCGGGACGCGCCGGGGGCTCTGGCGGACGCCAGGGGGCAGCAGCCGCCCTCCCTGGACGCCGCGCGCAGCTCCCGGAGCTCCCGGAACGTCCCCGACGGCGCGGGGCTGTGCGGCCCGCCTCGTGGCCTTCGGGTCGCCCGGGAAGAACTAGAGTTCGAGGAGAAAAGACAGGCAGCCGCCCCAGAGCCCACTTGAGCTGGAACGGCCACGGCGCGTTTCCGAGGTTCCAATATAGAGTCGCAGCCGGCCGGGTGGGGACCCTCGGACCGGGACTCCCCGCTGTGCGGCCCGGTCGGGGTCTCTTCCCGAAGCCCCTGTTCCTGGGGCCTGACTCGGCTCGCTTTTGGCTGTCTGTGCTTCAGGAGCCCGGGCTTCCGGGGCTAAGGCGGGCGGCCCGCGGCCTCAACCTCCTCCGGCCTCCGCTCCCCCTGGGCACTGCCAGCACCCGAATTCAGTTTTGTTTTAAGGAACCTGGAGTCTCGGAAAGAAAACTTACTACGTTTTTATTTTAAAGTGATTTTTTTTAAGCCTAATTCCAGTTGTAATTCCCCCCCACCCGCCCAAACGTCCACTTTCTAACTCTGTCCCTGAGCAGAGTGCATCGCGCGCGCGCGCCCGCCCGCCCGCAGGGGCCGCAGCGCCTTTGCCTGTGGGTTCGGACGCGGCCCGCTCTAGAGGCAGGTTCTGGGCAAGGGAAACCTTTTCGCCTGGTCTCCAATGCATTTCCCCGAGATCCCACCCAGGGCTCCTGAGGCCATCCCCAAGTGCATCCCCCCGGGACCCTCGAGATGCGGGAGGGAGCACGAGGGTGTGGCGGCTCCAAAAGTAGGCTTTGACTCCAGGGGAAATAGCAGACTCGGGTGATTTGCCCCTCGGAAAGGTCCAGGGAGGCTCCTCTGGGTCTCGGGCCGCTTGCGTAAAACCCTAAACCCCGCGAGGAGGGCTGCGAGTTGGACTCGGGCTGCGGTCTCCCAGGAGGGAGTCAAGTTCCCTTATCGAGTAAGGAAAGTTGGTCCCAGCCTTGCATGCACCGAGTTTAGCCTTCAGAGGCAGCGTCGTGGGAGCTGCTCAGCTAGGAGTTTCTACCGATAAATCCCGAGTTTGAAGCCCGACAAAAAGCTGATAGCAATCACAGCTTTTGCTCCTTGACTCGATGGGATCGCGGGACATTTGGGTTTCCCGGGAGCGGCGCAGGCTGTTAACTGCGCAGCGCGGTTCGCTCTTGAAAACAAGAAACAGACCAACCTCTGCCCTTCCTTACTAAGGATCTAAAATGAATGGAAAGAGGCAGGGGCTCCGGGGACAGGGAACCCCTTAGTCGGCCGGGCATTTTACGGAGCCTGCACTTTCAAGGACAGCCACAGCGTGTACGAAGTGAGGAATTTCTTTCCACCAAGAGCGCTCATTTTAGCGACAATACAGAATTCCCCTTCCTTTGCCTAAGGGAGAAAGGAAAGGAAACATTACCAGGTTCATTCCCAGTGTTTCCCTGGAGTAATGCTAGAATTTACTTTTGTCATAATGCAAAATTTTAAAAAAATACAACGAAGCCATACGTTGGGCGGATGCTACGTGACAGATTTTTCCAAAGTTTGTTGCGGGGAGAGGGAGGGAGGGAGGAGAATTGAGAAAGGCTCACAACAGGAATGAAATGTAAATTTTCGCAGTGGATTTAAAAAGTACTACTTGGTTAGTTGGAAGAAAAATAATTTCATTGGAAAACAGTAACAGTGCATTGACGTTTTTCTTCTACAACTTTAGGTAAAGAACTATAGGTGGTCTCAGAAGATAACTAAATCTTTTACATTTTTGCTCTTTCAAACGCCTCCCCAAAATATGCATAAAGATGGGATCAGAATCTCAACAATTCTCTTAAAATTACCCTTTGCGAGCAATATATTTCCAAAATCACATTTGTAAAAATGCAATACGTCTGAAAGAATTATTTCTATTTTAAATGACCATTTACATTTTAAAAAATAGAATGTATCTTGCTATGGTTTGGAACCAAATAGCTGCAGTTTGTATTGATGTCACAGGGATGGAAAACAATTTTGATGAAGAGTAACATGTATGTACAAATCACCTGCCATACACACTATCCAGTTTTGAACACTGGAATTTAATTGAACAGTTTTTTCTTCTGAAGTGGCTTTGAGATTACTTCACTTTTCAAATCTAATTACTATGAGAGGGGGTAGGAGAGCCCTTAGTTCTTCCATTACATCCTTCCTGTATCTGAATGTTTCTGTGGGATACTATGGTTAATGTGTGATTATTTCACTTTCACTTCATAAACCCATTGTGTACCTCACAAGTAGCAAGCTGAGGACATTTTAAAATTAATCTTTTTAAAACTTACGAATGCTTAGTAAACATTTGACTCTCATAAAAATCTTGCATTACCACTGCTATAACACAGGTAATAAGCTGGGCTGTGTGGGAAGCCAAGCTCTGTTTTGTTTTTAGAGAGTTGTATAGAGGCATTTAATAGCAGCAGAATGCACCTATGGTAAACGCTGTAGAACTGAGGGTATCATTTAAGCTTTCATTGAAATATTTTATATGGTATAACATTTACAATATGGAGAACTGCTTTTAAGTATAGTGCAATCAGCAAACAGCCTTAATTATTTGGTTAAATTATATCTCAAGTTATACATAGAGATACATAGATATAAAATCATATACACATATATGAAGGTGTGTATTTTATTTAAAAATATAACTTGGAATTTAACATACCGTGGACGTCTCTAGAAGGATTCATTCCAAGTATGCATTCTGAAATAACAGAAAGTAGGAAAATAAAAGTAATGCAAGTTTAAAAATTAACTTTCCCCCGACCTTTTTTTTTTTTTTTTTTTTTTTGCTAGCTCATTTCTTCTCACACTTTTTAGCACGGGAGATTTTTATAGCTTTGACACAAAAATGACTTGAAATAGTAAATCACCAAATAAGAAATAAACTCTTCCTTATGCACGTGGTTTTAGGTACCTTCAACCAATGTTCTCCTTCGCTAGCTAATATTGAATATCTGTCGTAGAATCACCTCTTTTAAGCTCTGTGATTAAAATGTGATTTCTTTAATGAAGATTTAAAATATATTTGGAAGGTGTAGGAACATTAGAATTCAAGGTAAAATTAAAACCAAACCCTAACTTAATGCAAAAACATTTATGATCATTTACTTCCAATGACAGGACATTTTAGAAACATTTTCCCCTGCTTACTCTCCTTCCCTTCTCTCTGCTAGGCAGGCAAATTATTTACATTGAAACCTCTCGCAAGTTCTAATAGATTATATCAATTATTATTAGAAATAATTGTTACATGATAATTCCCAAATATGGATCACTTACTGTATACATTTACAACTATAGGTAAACCCATTAAGCAAAGTCACATGAAGCTCTTTTTCTTTTCTTTGAATATCTACATATAATGTTGTGAATTTGAAATTACTCTATCAGCCTTGTATATTGATAACAGCACTGAGTCACAAAGAGGAAATACTGTTCTTCAAAGACAGGATTTGAGCATTTCAAATGCTGCAGACCTAAAGCTTTCAACTCCATGCCACAATATTTAGTATGCTGTTAAAAAAAAAACAACATTTAAAATAAGAAGACAATTATTTCAGATTTCTAGATGCTGTTTAAATAGGCAGGAAAACAAGATTTGCAGCTTCTTTGTTCTTATATTTTTGCCAAAGTAAAAGGAACAACTAAAATAAGAGGTTCTGAAGGACTGCTCTATGATGAAATATTAAAGGAATTAAATATGTATAGTCTCAAAGGAGCATCCAAAAAAAAAAAACAAAAAACCGAGATTGTGGTTCCCAAGTAGATAAAATGACTCCGTGAAGACTTCTCTTTTTAAAGAGCAAGGCAGAGAAATAATCATTTGCACTAATTGTGAATGATAAGGTAAGAAATAACAAACGTATCGTGAAGTTACATCAGCTCAGCTTTAATAGGTGTTGGGGCAGTGGGGTGGGGGTGTGGAATCCACAACGGTAAGACTGACCACACAGCACACCAGCGGAACCACACACCCTGGAAATTATCTCTTGAGACCCAGAGTAGCTTTTCCATGTCTGAGTCTAAGAAATTGGAGTAGGAGAGCAAGAAAAAACAAGTTCATCTACACACCTAATAGTTCAGCAATTCTGAGGAAAAAGCCAGGATTTTTTAAACCCAAAAACAAGGGCAAAAATGAGTGGATTTTGAAAACTGTGACTGGTAACTATTAAAAACTTTCTTAGTTTGTTGTGTATCAGCAGCCTAGAGAACACAGCAAGTGTGGTTAAATTGGGGAGGGGGAAGGGGTAGGGGGTGAGAAACTGCTGCCCAGGTGAAGTAGCACCTGTGGAGGTTTGAAGTGATTTGCCCGTGAAACTGTTAAAGATGCCAGAACCCAAACTGCAAGAGAGGGGAGGTTGTGTGTGTTTAAGACAGTGAACAATGAATCTGGTAGCTCATCCTCCAGTGTGCTAGCTCCCATGCTCGCTCGCTCTCTCTTCCCTACATCCCCCATTGAATGTAATTATATGCCAGGCAATGGGTGAAGTGCTTTTATATACTTTGCCTGATTTAATCCTCACAAGAACATCATTGCTACCCCTATTTTACAGATAAGAAACCTCACCCTTGGAGAGTTCAGGAAACTTGCCCAAATTCACATCACTCTTGACCTACACACACACACACACACACACACACACACACACACACACACACACACACACACACCCCCTACATATAGGTCCACATGCATGGTAAACTATGTTCCTTTTTGATAATGATGATTTATTTTTGTGGCTATCCTTGGTAGAGTTCTAAAAAATTGATCTCATCTTTCACTTTTATCCTCCCCTGTCTCAGGGTCTAGATCAGAAAATATCTTGGAAATTCTTCACATGCAAACCTCATATTGTTAGGAGTCAGATTTTAATGTCATTTCTGTCATCCACAGAGTTTGAGGAGAAAGCCAAGGTCCATTTGGCTGAGAAGCTTTTACACTGATAATAATATAAAATGGTGTTTTAGTCTTTTCCCACCTCCACTAGTTCAAAAGGGCATCTTTAGGACTTTCCTAGATACAAGGTATTTGATTCACCTGCCTTCAGCATTCCTTGAACGCTTCCTCTGTCCCAGGCAAGGTGCTAGGCTCACTGATGACAAACACCAAACAGATGAGAGTAAAGAAGTGTCATGGCTGTTGGTGGACACATGGCCAGGGTCCCAGGAACTGGTGGGAGGGAATATAAGAGGAAGAGGGGCCAGCAGCCCCTGGTGGGCTCAGGAAAGACTTCCTTCCTAGCAGAGGTTATTTTTGACTTGACTTTTGGAGGTTGGGTAGATTTTTAGGTGGTTCAAAGAGCTAGAGGAGGGGTTTAGGGAGGTGACGGTGGGGTGGGGAGATGGTGCTCTGGGCTGAATAAGCATCATGAGTAAGGGCGTGAGTTTATGAAACACATCAGTGTGTCAGTTCCAGTACAGTTGGGGCATAGGTTTGAGACCAGGATGGGGAGTGGGGGAGGGAGTGCAGCAGTTCACAAATACATGGACACAGGTCATTGGAAGCACATGCAACCTGAGGAAATGTGAACTTCAACATGCGGGAAAATTGATCTGTCAAAGCCAAACTGGGAAATAACAAAATTAATATATATATTAGAAAAATAAGTCTGTCAACAACAGCTCGGTGAGTTGGAGGGGGTAGAGATGAGGAGTGGAGAGCTACTGCAGTTGTCAGACAAGGGGTCATGAGGATCTGGATTAAGGTAGAAGCAATGGAGATAGAAGAGAGGATTGAGGTGAGGGAAGGGGAGGAGTCTCCCCAGCATCTGTCCTTTAATAGTAGTAGAAAAGACCAGAAACAGTGGGTTTAGAGAGAGACATGGTGATGTCTCTCTGAGCTTTGGATGCCCAGAACAGAATAGGAGGTGCTGGTGGGGAAAACAGGAATTCTGGGGAGAGGTTTCATGTAGAAATAATAAGCTGAACATCCTTAGAATACCTATCGTAGTTTCAGATTGTATCTAGGGTACAATCAAACTGTATGGTAGTTTCAGAGACTATTTCCAGGAGAAGAGACCATTCACAGGTTCTGGGATTATCAACATTCCAGGGTGAGCAGAAGAGGGAGCAACCAAGGAGATGGAGCTAGGAAAAGAAAGAGGAGAAAATAAGTAATAAGAGTAAAGGAAAATGCAGCCAGGCTTGGTGGCTCACGCCTGTAATCCCAGCACTTTGGGAGGCCAAGGCAGGTGGATCACCTAAGGTCAGGTGTTCGAGACCAGCCTGACCAACATGGTAAAACCCTGTCTCTACTAAAAATACAAAAATTAGTCAGACATGGCGGTGGACACCTGTAATCCCAGCTATTTGGGAGGCTGAGGCAGGAGAATCACTAGAACCCAGGAGGCAGAGGTTGCAGTGAGCCAGGATTGCACCATTGCACTCCAGGGTAGGAGACAGGATGAGACTCTATCTTATAAAAAACAAAAAAAAAAGAAAAGGAAAGAATAAAGGAAAATGTCAGCTTTGGAGGAAAACCATGTCCCAAAGGCCACAAAGGGGCCGTGAAAACAAGGACTGAAAATATGAAAATATTCCACTGAATTTGTCTACAGAGAGTGCCATGTAACCTTTGCCAAAGGAGCTTCAGTTGAGTGGCAGCAGCAGAAATGGGCAGAGAGTAGAAAGCGAATGGGATGTAGGGAAGGAGAGAATGAAACTTGTTGGAGGAGGGAGGGAAACTGGTGAGGTAGCAGGAGGACGGAAAGACCAATGTTGAGAGGTATTTGTGTATGTATATGTGTGCATGTGTGAAAGATGGAAGCAACCTGAGAAAATTAGTGTTTGCCACGTGTATTTTACTGAAAATAAAATTCATCAGTTTCCACTTCAACCCAGGTCTTCCTCTTGTTTTCCCCACATGACCATCATTCTCCCAGTTTCCAGACTTGGATCCATGGATTGATCTTTGCCCTCATCCAGTCTGTTGCCAAGATCTCTTTTTCATTTCTTTGGTTGATAACAATTCGGCCCCCACCTTTCAATTCCTGTTGACATCATTCTGGTTCAAGTTCTCATTACCTCTCTGCAGATTTCTTACAAAGATCTCCGAAAAAGGGGGTTCCTGCTAATTGTATACAGTACTTCCAGATTAGTCTCCTGCACCATAGTTCTGCTGACTGTGTTCTCCTGGGCATCTGGAATTCAATGCAAGGTCTTTAGCACAGTTCTGCAGGATTAAGAGCCACCCTTCCTGTCCTCATCTTGGAGGGGGGCAGATCCTTCTGCCTCAGGTGAAATTGCCTCTCAAAGACCAATCACATGCTTCATCATCGTTTCCACATCTCTTGTGTGACCTGAATTATAATGTATTTGGGGTTATAGCTATTTAAATATATTGGGTGGTGGGGCGGGTGAGGGGAAGTGGTGGAACTACCCATTCCCTGGCTTCAGGTTTTTATGTGGAACAACATTCCTTAGTGTAAAACTCTTGACCTCTTTTTACACCCTCATTCCTCCTCCACCATAAAAGATTGAATTACCTAGTTAGTAGCGTTGGAAGCAGAAACCGGTTGTAGAAGGCAGAAGCATAAAATGAACCCCTCAAACTTTCCACCCTAATCCCTGGGGCTGGGAATATGATGAGCTGTCATGCTCTGGTTATGTTACATGGAAAAAAAGAGATTTTTTTTGCATATGTAATTAAGGTTACTAATCAGTTGGCTTTGACTCATGCAACAGAGAGATTTTCCTGGTAGCCCTAATCTAATCACAGGAGACCATTACAAACACGGTGTTTTCTCAGGCTGGGGCAGAAGTGAAGTCAGCATTGTAGCTGGAAGACAGAGCAGGCACTTGCAAGAACTAGAGGGCAGTCTCTAGATGCTGAGGGTGACCCCTGATTGACAGCCAGCAAGGAAATGAGGGCCACCATGCTACAGCCCATGGAATTGCATTCTGCCAACCACCTGCATGAGCTTGGAGGTGAATTTCTCCCTAAAGCCTTCAGGTAAGGGCTCAGGTTAGCCAACCCCTGGATTTTTGGCCTTATGAAGCTCTGAGCAGAGAATCTAGTACAGCACCACCAGATTTCTGACCTGCAGAACTGTGGGCTAAATTTGTTTAAGCTGCTAAGCTTGGCAATTTGCTCGTTTGACAGCAATAAGAAAACAAGTACCCTGGGCATGCTCTTTCCCTCTCCTTATTCTTTTGGGGAGACACTGCTTGGGTATTGGTGAGTGAGTCTCCCTATTTCTGGAGCTCAGTGGCAGGAAGCCACATACCTAAGCCATGCTCTCCAGAAGTTCTATCAGTGACAAAGATGGTATTTTTATCTCCATCTGCTTGACTCATTTGTCATCTCACTGTTGATTGTGGATCACTGGAGAGCAGGGGTGTTTTTTATTGAGCCTCCTAACAGCCCACCAGATAATTGTCTTCATCTCTCTGGATTCAGTCTCATTCCCACACAAACACACCAGTGGATTGTGAACACCTTGCCAGCGAGGCTGTGTTTTACTCACCTTTAAATTCCCTGGGCAGCACTGCAGAAAGTGAATGCGTACCTGAGCCCCTGCAAATCTGGTTAACTACAGATTCTGCCTCAGCAGGTCTGGGAAGAAGCCTGAGATTCTTGGTTTCCCATAAGCTCCCAGTGTTGCCACTGCCGCTGGTTCAAGGTCTGCACTCAGAGTTAGAGGATCCAGTATCTCAGATAGAACTTTTTATTTTTTTTTAAGACAGAGTCTCACTCTGTCACCCAGGCTGGAGTGCAGTGGCGTGATTCTCCACTCACTGCAACCTCTACCTCCTGGGTTCAAGTGATTCTCCTGCCTCAGCTTCCTGAGTAGTTGGGACTACTGGCACGTGCCACCATGCCCAGGTACTTTTTGTATTTTTTGTAAAGATGGGGTTTCATCATGTTGTCCAAGCTGGTCTCGAACTTCTGACCTCAAGTGATCTGCCCACCTCGGCCTCATAAAGTGTTGAGATTACAGGTGTGAGCTACCACGCCCAGTGGCGATTGGACTTTTTAAGCTGTTGTTATGGCCTGAATGTTTGTATCCCTCCAAAATTCATGTTGAAGCCCTAATCCTCTATGTGCTGCTATGAGTAGGATATGTCGGAGGTGATTAGATTAAGATGAGGTTGTGAGGCTGGGGTCCTCATGATGGGATTAATGCTCTTGTAAGAAAAGACCAGATTGATCTCTCTCTCTCTCTCTCTTTCCCTCTCTCTCCCTCCCTCCCTCCACCGAACCCAATCATGCTGGTACCCTGATCTCAGACTTCCCAACCTCCAGAGCTGTGAGGAAATACATGTCTGCTGTTTAACCCACCCAGTCTGTGGTATTTTGTTACAGCAGCCTGAGCTGACCAAGACAAGTATGGTAATAGAAGTCACCAGTACATCTTCTATCAGGCCTCACAAGGAGCTGCTTTACATACATTATCCCATTTAATTCTTGAGCAGAGAGTGGTCCATCATTACTCCCTTCACTTTACAAATGAGGACACTTAAGATTTAGTAATCGGCCCACCCATTCTAAGTCCGTGCAGTTTGCCTGCAGAGTGCCCAGTTGTAGCCAGCAGCTTGCAACGTGGTCAAAACATTATATTACCAGTCAAATTTCCTTATTACATTCTGACAAGTTGCCTTTAAACCATTAGGACAGGCTGAGTTCAGAGGCTCGAGCTTCTAACTCCAGTGCTTTGGAAGGCCAAGGCTGGATGATTGCTTGAGCACAGGAGTTTGAGACCAGCTTGGGCAACATAGCAAGACCCCATCTCTACAAAAAACAAACAAGAACTATGTGGACATTCTTTCTTATTCTAGAGCAGCGCATCCAATAGAAATATAATAAGAGTCATATACATAATTTAAGATTTTCTAGTAGCCACATTAAAAAAAGTAATGGGCAAAGTAAATTTTAATATGTTTTATTTAACCCAATCTGTTGAAAACATTGTCATTTGAACATGTAATCAATATGAAAATTATTAATGAGCTATTTTACATTTTTCTTTTGTTTCTGTACTATGTCTTCAAAAGTCTGTGTGTATTTTACATTTATAGCGCATCTCAATTTGGTTTAGCCATATTGCAAGTGGTCAATACTCATTTGTGGCTAGTGGCTACCATATTGGACAGTACAGTTCTACAGGAACCACTCAAAACACAATTCGCCCTGGATAGCAATTTTGCTACTAGTCTGCTAGTGCTTGAGTGAGCTGTTTTTAAACTGCTGTTAGTGAGGACCACTAAATAGTGCATCTTCCTTGACTCATGTTTTCCCTCTGAGCTGTCCTGAAGCAAAGTTCAGAATTTTTATCACAGCATGACTTAATTGACTCAAAGGTGGAAGAACACACATACTCAGCAGCAATAACTGAGTTGCAAAGGCCTACTAACCACTGACAACACCACTAATGCATCTTTACAGCCATGGATGGCCACAAGTTAATCTCACGCATTGTTCATTTCCACTTAACATTCACCAGTCATGCATGCCTCAGCCTATAAAACAGTGCTTTGGTTTCCTTGAGCTCGGAAACAATATTACAAAAGCATCTCCTGTCCCTTTCTTTTCCAGCAAAACCAGTTCCCTATGAAACACACCTGATGTATTTTTAAATATAAGCATTATGGATCAGAAATTGGAGGTTCTATTTTTAATAGGCCATGATTTTAAAATAGAATTTCCAATTGGTTAAACGATACTCACTCTCAAATAGGAATTCCTATAAACAGGTTTATTTTGAAATATAGCATATAAATTTTTCAAAAAACCATCAGTGTTTCAGTTTGCTAGCAATCTACCAGATAAAACACAGTAATAGATCAGTTCAGTGAGGGAGCTACTGGTCTAATGGTCTAAGCTATGGAATCCATCCTCATCAGAAGAAATAACCAAGGAGCGGGAATGTGGGGAGAGGTTCACAACAGAAACCACTGCCCCTACTTTCCTGTGTTGGTTCTTAAGGGGCTGCTGGGAACCCCTGAAGGTCCAAGTGTCTCTTTTGGCCAAAGATACCAGTTTCTGGCTGGTCACGGTGGCTCACGCCTGTAATCCCAGCACTTTGGGAGGCAGAAGCGGGCGGATCATGAGGTCAAGAGTTCGAGACCAGCCCGGCCAACATGGTGAAACCCCGTCTCTACTGAAAATAAAAAAAGTAGCTGGGTGTGGTGGCGGCGCATGCCTGTAGTCCCAGCTACTCGAGAGGCTAAGGCAGGAGAATCGCTTGAACTCGGAAGGCGGAGGTTGCAGTGAGCTGAGATGGCACCACTGCACTCCAACCTGGGGGACAGAGCCAGATCCGTCGCAAAAATAAATAATAATAATAATAATAATAAAAATACCAGTTTCTATCTGTTAGTCCTATGGGTTGAAGACAGAGGTTAAGGGGCCAATGTGTGGACCCTGAAAGGGTGTGGGCCCTTCTCCACATTCTCTTTGGTGTGGGCCCTTCTCTACATTCTCTTTGGTTCCGTCAGCTACAGACAGAGATTATGTTTTAAGAGATACACTGAGAAGTCACTCTCCACATGAAACCAGTCTTCTCTTTGAGTGATATCCTTCAGCTAAGCATTGTGGGAAAGTATCCAAGTGGAGCATCTGAAAATTGCGCTCCAGGGAGGGGAATTTAGGGACTTGTCCATGGCTTTCAGTTCCTTAATTGGCGAATGTCACACCAATAAGATTTCCTGGTGGATGATAGATGCAGAGTCTATAAAGTTGCTAATACTTCTGGAGTCTGCTTTCTTTTGTAATCTGCTTTATTTGAGGCATTTTAGTTAATATATTTAAAGCTATTTCCACCACAATGAATTAGAAATGTGACATGATTTTTCTAAGTTGAGTAAAAAAGAAATGAATGAATGTGTGAATTAAAAGCAGGGGTCCTGTTCCTTATGTCCCACATGCTATCCCACAGCAAATGCTCCTTCCCAAACAGAATCATTTATTTGGATTCTTTGTGTTTATAATTTACTCTTTCACTAGGAGAATTATGAAATAGAAAGTATTTTTTCCTTATGCAACTTTTGTGTTCAAAAATAACGGAGTCATTTTAATTGGTTCTTGAAGGGAGGAGGGTAGGGGATTAACTGCAGACCAGCTTGATAAGATGACCCTTAGTGAGCTGGTAGAGCAGTAGGTAGGTCTATGTTAGACCTTAAATGTGGACAATGGTGGGTACAGGACAGGCAAAGGAAATTCCCCAAAGCTGGCTGACACAGCAAATTTCTACATGGACAACTAATTCTTGGATACTTGGAGTAAAGACATTAATATATATTATAAAGACATAAATACATATATATTCTATATAAAGGTATATATGAGATTCACACACACACACATTATCTTCAAATAATAGCTAGGTAATCATTCACTCAGATTCCAAATTCAAAATTTAAGATTTAGAGTTATTGATGACTGGATTCATTCACGCAATTAACATGAACCCCAATATATTTGAGTGCAGGAGTACTCACTATCTCATAAGGTAGAGGAACCTGTAGGAAGTTTGTTACTAGCCATGTGAGCAAGTTACTTACTTACCTTGCCCCAGCCTCAGCGTCCTCATCCACAAAACAAGAGGCTTGGACAAGGTGGGCTTTCCAGCTCCAGGAACATTTATGCAAATGCCACTTGGAATTGTGGGAAATCGGCCCGGGTCTGGTTCTTACCCATGTCAGCATATGGCTAGAGTGAACTTGGGTTTCGAGTAGGAAGGGGCTGAAGGAAAAAGAGGACCCAGAATCAACTAGAGATAGGACATTTTAAGGACTTTCCCATTTCATACAGGGTTTCTCTAATTTCACATAAGTATTGCCTGTTTTAAAAAGCAGATTCAAGAAGATATGATTTAAAACAAGTATACACAGAAAAATAACTCTGAGATTCTGCATCTTCTAGAAAATCAGAGATACATCGCTATCATATTCTATAATTTACGTGGTGATTGAGAATAGACACACAGTTACTCAGTGTTATCCAAAATAATTTATTATTATAATCATTAAAAATATTAAAATTCAGCTCTTTCATTACTTCTGTTTACTCCATGCCCATAAAATTAGTGAAGTTTCACTATGTATGATATTACAAAATAATAGTTCAAAAAATACTATGGACGTACAACATAGTTTAATTCCTATGCAATAAACAGATAAAGTTCATTATTATTATTACAACTGTTACTACCTCAAATTTGTGACTTTTTTACTAAAATAAAATTTTTCCTATTTATGATCCCATATAGACTATAGAGAAATTTCCCATAAACATAGCAGAATTCCTTAGAAAGGGAATATAGAAGCTTTAGCAACATTTTGGATGCCGAATCACCTATTTGTTTTGGGACATAGAAAGTCTACTCAAGAATCCAGAGTAAGACCTTGATCTTAGTCTTACTTACAAGGTCTTCATCGTGAGGAAAGTGCTGAGATATCTACATTTGTCAATTAAATAATAAATTGCCAAATATCAGCCTTAGAGTATTCTATAGGCACTCGGATAAGATGGCAAATACTTTCATATTAATCCTGTTATCTTCAAATTTGGAAAACAGACTTTTATAAGAAACAGTTGGCTAAGACTATCACTATCCTGCTTTCTTGTGGGGTCATGAAATTGCCATAGTCTACAAAAACTTTAAAATTTCATGTTGTAGTCTGAAATAAAAAATAGCTGGAAAAAGCAACAATAGAAGTAATAATCCTATTCTCTGACTACATAATTACATTTTCTAAATTTCATGAAACTGCTAAGATCTGTATTGTAATGGTTACATATTTTCAGGTTACATTATTAATATTATACAATTGATATTCAATAAATGATACCATTTTTATGGATAATACATTGAAATGGAATAGTAAACATTTTTTGTGGAGCCTTCTCATAAAACATCATTGTCTACCTCTCAAACAATAGTTAAGTGAGATTTAAACTTTTTTTATATGATTGTTTTGGACTTGCTTAGAAAAATACTACCATTTAAACCTATATTCTAAAAAGGTAAATTTTGCTAGAATTTTTTAATTAAAAAATGGTGCTATTTCTGTAGTTATCTTTTTGAAAGGTAGAGAGAAAGAGTGGAAAGATGTTTTTAATAAAATTAAACTAAAACATCTGAAAATAGATATGACTTGATAGCTAATTTTTAATTTATATTTACATGTGCAATGAAAGCTATATTCAGAGATCATCCAAAAATTATTAGAAACATACAAACAACACTTGAAAAGTGTTATCACATATTTTTGCAGAGTAGGTTGTTTTGAAAACAGCCAGAGCAAAGAAACAGATGAACACCAAAATAGTACCACAAATGAGCCAAAAAATAAATTATAGGTCATTTCTAGTTGAACCACTGACCAATTAGTGCACTAATCTTGAGTAACTACATAGCACACTCCCATTTTTTTCTTTTCTAGTTATCTTAACAATTCAAATGCATGTGAAGATACCCATTTTGAGGAGAATTTAAAATGTATTATTGGTTGATACAGCACTTTTAGGTAAGTTCTCAAGGGGGGCCTGCAGCAAATATTTATATAAATGTGGGCTCTAAGATTTTTTCAAAAGTATTCTGTTTTAGGAAGTTCTGTAATTGTCAACTTCTCGGTTTAGGAAGCATCTCACGTTTTAGAGAAAAATATTCTAGATCAAGTCTTTTTCCTTAATGCAGAAATAGTAAAGTTTCTAAAATAGAAATCATTTTGTTTAGCCCTCTCTTTAACCAAAGACACCAAATAGTGAAATGGACTTCTAAGGAGGAAAGAAGAAAACTTTACCAAATACGCCAGTGGGGGCTCCACTTTTAGTCTGCAAACCTCTACACCTGGGAGCTGAGCTGTCCAATTGAGTCGGGTCCTGATTGAGCTGAATGATGGACACACAGTGCCCAGACACCGTGCACAGTGAACTCACTCTAGGAGACCTGCACGCCCCCTTCTCCCAATTCACCCACTGCCCTGGAGGTCATTATTTAACACTGGCAAATTGAACGACAACATGAAATGAAGTGCAAGATGTAGATATTTCTTCCCCCTCACTAATCACGCTCACAAGAGAATTCATTTCTTTTCTTTTTGCCTCAGGCATATCCAGGCTAGCAATTTTCATTTTGCTACCTAAATGATTTCCCCATCCCCCACCTTTCCCAATTAGAGTGGAAATGGATTAAGACTTCAGGTTAACCCCTCTGTTACTGGGAATGAGAAGGAAATAATGTTATATGTAAGCTTTATTTTCACCGTTGTGTATGATGCTCTTTTCTGATCATGGTAAACACAGATTTAATTAATCACACTCTCCCCAAAAGACATTCCTTTAGTGAAGACGTGATACTGCCTTAAGGTAAAGAGCAAGAGAAAAACTTCTTTAGCCAGAATGTTATTCTGTTAACTTGTCATCTTTAAAGTGTTCTAGAATGCTTATGAGTAAAATTAGGAAATTTGGATACAAAGTAGGAAGTTATACGGAAGCATAAAAGCACATTGGTTCTTCAATTATAGAGAATGGATACAACGAAAGTTAATACTTCCTTGGTTTTTACTAAGCTTGAAATATCTGGATCTAAAAAAATTAAGTGTGGGATAAATATCTAGAAAATGCTGGATCATCTGAAACTTATCACGTAGCTTTTCCCCCTACGGAACCTAAAAATAAAAACTTCTCTAGAAAAAAGCATCCTCTCTTTACTGATCCTTAAAAATTTTAAATGTTGAAGCCCTGAGTATGTATACCTCAGTGTATACCTCACATAACTCCTCTATAGCAACCTATAAAACAAGAGTCCTCTCTCCTGGTGCTCTGTTTATTTTGCTATGAACAAAAGGAAAGGAGATTCAGTATTTCTGAAAATAACCTGAATTCCCCTTTGAGACAAAGTTTTGGATTTTCAAAAGTAAATGTGGTACTTTTCTATTTTTTTAAACTAATATATAAGTGTATATACTATTGGCTTTGTTGGTCAAGAAAACAGTTTATCATACCAGGAAGAGACTGGATAGCAGAACAGCAGCCTACGAATGGATTAGATTTGGGTTATGCTGGGTTTTGACAGGTTTGGAGGTTTAAGAAACTGGGTTGGTTCGTCACTAGGAATCCATTAAATGTTGCTAGTCCATGAGGACAGAGAAAGCTGTGGAATGGATTCCTCAAAAGCAAAAGCCTTATTTATGCTAATAGGGTTATAAGAACTGAGCAAATTTTAGTGGACAAATAGTAGAGGTCCTTAACATTTACTGAGCTATTCTGAGCTTCAGACATTGGGGCAAGGGCTTTCTGTGCATTATCTCATTTAATCCTTTTGCTAATACTATTAATTTAGGAACAATTATCCCCTAAGGCTTAAAGAGGTTAGACAACTTGCCCAAGGCCACATAGAGATGGAGCAGTGAAAGTGAGAATTTGACCCAGTCAGTGCACAGAGTAGACAATCTTTGAATTACATGCATTTAAATTAAAAAAGGCTGTTCTTTATAGTCCTCATTGAATACGTTTCATAGACAATGACTTTCCTAAAGGACTCCTTTTGCTTCTGAAGGACAGCCACTCTCCAGTTAAAAGGGATTTGCAAACAGGCCCACTCTGGAGTGTAGTACAAGGAAAGGAACTGCTTTAGAAACACAGAACCCAGATAGATGGATAAATATTTCAATGCCTTTCCAGAATAGTACTTAAGAAACAGAGCCCATCTCAGTTTGGGTTTGAGCCCATGGCCTTATGGTTTAAATATAAAATGCATTAAAGATCTTTATTTAGAGAGTCACATGCCCTTTTGTGGGAGCAGCCCCAATTCTCCCTCTGACTTTAGTGAATGTACAATGGAAATAGGTGTTTTGATATTGTCATTAGTATTCATTATTTATGAGGACTTGATCATGTATTCAAAGTCAGCCAGGAGGGTCATGTGCCCCCTTCAGTGAAAACCTTGACTCTAAGGACAGCACTTTCCTGGTGTACAGTCTTTGGGGCTCTTGACAGCAAGAAACCCTAAACAGGAGAATCCCACTTAGCATTTGCCCACAGGTAAGGGGCACGGAGAAGGAGATCTAGACTTCTAATTTAGCAAAAAGAAGTATGCTGCCATGTGAAAAGTTTCTAAACAGTGACTTCTAAACCATAGGTTGTGACTCATAGATTGGTAGTTAATAATAATAATAACAAAAGCAAGGTAAGAAGAAGAAATAGAACAGAATAACTGAAAAATAGAGTGCTTCATCAGTAGTAAGGGTGAATACTGCTTCCTGAAGCTCTTTTTTTGATTGATGTATCTCCCCTGAGCCCTGGCATACTATTTACTTCTTACTGTTTCTTGTTATTCAAAAAGTTTGCAAGCCTCTAGCCTAAAATGTCTTGTTTTCTTAGTACTCAATTTGCTCCTTGACTTGGTGTTTGGCTCCCTGTGACTCTCTGAAGTTCTCCTGACCTTTCTGTGCCTCCGCTTCCACCTTTGCCAAGTCTAAAATCATGCCATTTAAAAGTTATCAAGAAAACCAAATTAAATCATAACTGCCGAAGTGCCTTGTCAAGCTAAACGCAGTCATCAGAGGTGAAGGATTATTATGAAATAAAACAGAGTGAAGCTGTTTTGAAGGCCATCCATCCTTCTGTGGAATAGCATTGGGTCATTTTGTTCAGAGGTGAAAAGAGTCTTAGCAAACATTGGGTCCTTTTGTTTACAGGTGAAAATATTCTTAGCAAACATTTTGTCCAATCCATTTAGTTTACACAGAGAAAAGGAGGCTCTGAAAAGTGAGTGGCTCTTCTAAGCTCCTGAAACAGTGGCTGATCTGGGACCCCCTGACCTGTGAATCTGTGGTCCACCCCCATGCCCTGCCACTCCTCCAACAGCCGTTTTGCTACTTCTTTAAAAAAGGGAGGGTCTTGTGAAATTTTATTTACAGAAAATTTACAACTCATGCAAAGCTAAATGGATTTCTTCCCTTTCAAAGTGGTTTCCTGATTGCAATCACATAAATTAAACTCCAGCCCCAGAAAAGTCATTCGAACAGAGTAATGATACATCTCCAAGAAGAGATACAGAGAATTCTTTGAAATTCTCAAGAAATAATGCAATGAGATGCAAAAGGGTAAATATTATTAATCTTCTTCCTGAAGTGTCAATCAGGAAGGTATTTTTAAATTGTATTGGAAAGGAAGAAGAGACAATGTTTCTTCCCATTAATGATCTGAACTGAAAGTAAGGGAAGAACTAAAAAATGTGCAAAATGTCCTCAGGGAAAAAAAGTAGTGTAAAACATAGTCTTGGATGATACAGCAAGGTCGTTGCTCAATTTTATGTTGTAACACTATTTTAACTGTCACCAAGGGCTGGGATAGCAAATATTGCATCAACTCTGCAAGGTGTTTCCTGGGTTTTGTGGACAGGGGGGTCGGGGGAGGTGCAATCTCCATTCTTGTGAAGGCCAGATAAAGACTTCTGCTCCAAGCCACTATCTTTTTGTGCTGAAGCTGTAGATAACACAGTTTCACACCCTGCTGCCCAAGTCCTGCTTTCCCAATTTGTAGGTCTTTATTGCTAAAGTCTTTTGTGTTTGTTTTATCAGACATATTTTATCATCCTTCTCCAAACACCCTTTGTCAAAGTCAGCCTTTGAACTTCTTTTGCATGTACATAGAATGGGACCAATGATTCAGGATATGTAACAGGCTTATCTTATAATTCTAAAGAAAGAGGAACAGAGCCATTGACCTTTCTTCTATAATATATTTTCTTGGGGCTGGTGTGTGTGTGTTTGTGTAAGTATGTGTGTGCTAGGGGTAAGATGTACAATCTCGTTACCTTTAGAAGATAATGCAATAGATTATCCTATACCAATAATTTATGCCTTTTAGTTTTGCACAAATTAAACCTGAATCTTAAGGTTCAGCTTGTCTAGGATTGTACTAAAGGCCGCATTGCAGGTAGGGCTAATTTTGGGGTCTGATCCGTGTGGCTCCCCATGCTCCTGACAGTACACCAGGACCACTCTGTGCTCACTCCCGTGTGCAGTGCCCATGCTCCTCACAGTACACCAGGACCACTCTGTGCTCACTCCCGTGTGCAGTGCCCATGCTCCTCACAGTACACCAGGACCACTCTGTGCTCACTCCCGTGTGCAGTGCCCATGCTCCTGACAGTACACCAGGACCACTCTGTGCTCACTCCTGTGTGCAGTGCCCATGCTCCTGACAGTACACCAGGACCACTCTGTGCTCACTCCCGTGTGCAGTGCCCATGCTCCTGATAGTACACCCGACCCTAAGACTCTTATTTTGCTTGCCTTTGATATGGTGATCTCTGGAACTGAGTATCAAACCTTGCTTGAGGAATTAATGCTTGCTCACATCACTTATATCTTTTAAATGTGGAAAACAGAGAGAATCCACTTGGAGCACATCAGATAGGTTTATTACTTTGTCCCTCCCTTGTCATTTTTTGCATGTCTCACATCAAACCCTCCTCTGCAACAGTGAAAATATAGGATGGGATAGATGAAGAAGGTGGTACTCCTTCCTTCTCTGGGCACAGAGGCAATTTCTCAGTGCAGCTCACATGTGGCTACAAACACAGAGTATCACTTTCTTATACAGACCAGGTCACTGTTCCTTTAAAAAAAAAAAAAAAAAAGATGGTGGTCTGTTTGATAACCTGCACTTCTCCAGAGTGACCTCTTCAGCTGAGTCTGAAAGACTTGCTTTAGGCAGGTCCCCTGGGTCTCTGGCTACAGAGGGCCATCCTCCATGAGAGATGAGCTTGTTTCATTGTTGCAAAGTATAGCCAAGATGATACATTTTAGCAAGATTAAAACTTAATCTTTAGGGTTCTGGGTCCTTTCATCAAATTTCCTCTGCTCACACCATTATCTCTGTTGTCTCCTCCTCCTCCTCCTGCTCCTCCAATTCCTCTTTCTTTCCTTTCTTCTTCTTTACCTCCTCCCTCCTTGCTTCCTTCCGCCTCTTCCTCCTCCTCCTTCTTCTTCAACTATTACCTACCAAGCTGTGCCTGGGCTGCCCCCAGTGTTTTGCAGCGTGAGGAACTTCCACAGGCCAGCCTGGCCACTGAAACAAGCCAGTGATGAATGTAGTTTTAAACAAATCAAGATTTGCATAAATTGGCTCTGAAGTCAGCTTCTACAAACCAGCTGGAACACTCGCCATATTCCTAGTTCAGTGCTGTCTTCCCAGTGGGTTCTCAGACTTTGCAGCTTACCCTTAGCCTTCTGTTGCAGGGAAACCACATCCATGTGGCTCCCAGTCTCTGGGAAGCCAGCGAAGGGCTCCCACTTCTTTTGCTTTCTCCACCTTCTTCTCACTGGCTGGAGCACTCAGGACTCTCCCAGGTACTATTTTTCTCCTTTTGGTAATTTCCTGATAGAATCTTCAGCAATGAAGATAATTTTCAGAACTTTTTTTTTTTTTTCTGGTGCAGAATTCATTTTGGCTTCTGGGAACTAAGAATAAATGAACTGTCTTTCTGAAGTCAAGAACTGTATAATGAAAGCTAAATGCAGAGGCAAAAGCCACTGTCGGTTGCCCTTTGTCCTCTCTGTCACCAGCCCTGGACATGAGGGTGAGAGAGGAAGCCTCGCTCTTCCCCAGTGAAACGCTGCAATTGTTCTGTGCCAGATGAAGCCCTCTTCAGATGCTAGACAGGTTCCAGGTGCTGCCCTGTGAGTGGATGCCAGCCTCAATCCTCACCCAGGCCAGGACCACGTCCAGGGTGGGCTTGCTCCTGAATCACATGCTTCCGGTCAGGACCCTGAATGCCAGTGCTGGTGTTTTGTGTTTTTTGTCGTTATGTTATTGTTGTTCTTTTTTTCTGAAACAAGGTCTTGCTCTGTTGCCCAGGCTGGAATGCAGTGGCTCACCGCAGGCTCCAGCTCCTGAGTTCAAGGGCTCCTCCCACCTCAGCCTCCCAAGTAGCTAGGACTTCAGGCACACACCACCACACCCCACTAATTTTTAAACATTTTTAGAGATGAGGTCTCCTTATTTGCCCCGGCTGGACGTGAACTTCTGGCTTCAAGGTGATCCTCCCTCCTCAGCCTTCCAATTAGCTCATGCTGATGTTTTATTTAAATATCGCATAATATTTCAGTAAAAGGCCTGCAAAGAGGGCACAGAAAGCATTTTTTGGAGTTCACTGGGGGCAGGATGAGCTATCCCATTAGGTGGGAAGGGGTCCCTTCCTGATTTGCATCATACAGCTGCTTCTAGTGGTGGTACAGGACGCAGGAGAAGAAGAGTAGGTGCTTAACAAATATTTGCTGAATAAAGGTTGATGAAAATCAATGTCGACAATACAATTATGGGGATCAGGTAAGGAATAAAGGTGATATTAACAACAGCTGCCACCTGCGTCTATTACCAGACATCTCATCGACAGCAACCCTGGGAGGGAGATCTTACATACATGAGGACAGAGGAATGGGAGATCCACCAAGGTGCCTGACAGTTGCATTTGAACCCATACTCAGATAGAGGAACCCTCTGCAGTCTGCTCAGGGCTGGAGTTTGTAGCTGGGAGAAAAGAGGAACAGCCTCTGCAGCCAACCCTCCTGGGCAGCGAATGTCTCCTCCCCACACTGCAGTGAACCCCCGGCCATCCTTCTAGCTCTGCTCTTGCCCCACTCCAGTAAAGCAGCCAGAGAGTGATACACATTAGATTGTGTCTCTCCTCCACCCAAACTCCTTGACGGCTTTCCAAGGCACTCAGAATTCCAGGCCCTGGAGGAAACCAGCCCAGCCCATCACCTAGACCTGGGAGCACCTGTCTCCCTCGGCTTGCTCTGCCATAGCCTCTGTCTGTCCCACAGATGTGCCAAGCTTTTTCTGCCTCAGGACCTTCTCATGGGCTTTCCTTCTGCCTGGACCACTTTCCCGTCTCTAACCTCCCCCAGTTTTCCCCATGGCTGCTCAACTGTCATCTACTAAAGTAATGGGTAAAGTAACCCCGCTCCCTACCCCTGAACCATCACAACTGTCATGTCACGTGCACGGGTTTCTTTTCACCATTGCATTTGTCTTATTTGATTTCTGTGTTTATGTATTTGTTGTCCATCCTCCAAGCGACAGAGGGAGTGGATGGAGTGAAGGAGAAGTTTTGTCCTGTTCACTGTCCAGCATCAAGAAAAGTGCTTGGAACTGAGTAGATAGTCAACAGACACTTCTTAAGAATGAATGAATCAATCGATGACAATGAACTGTAGCTGCCACCTCCTCCAGCCTAGGTACCCTGAGGCATCCTAGATCTCAGAGCAAGGAGATGATAACTGCCAGGCATTGAGTGGTGAAAAAAAATTTTCCTTTGCTACTTACTCTTCTATCACTGGGTGGCAGTAAGGCTAGAAGCCTGGGAAATCTCCATCACCCGTCCTCTCTGTTTTGTGATACTCTTGGGTGCCCTGAGGGCTTTAGAGGTTGCTGCGGTCAACAACCTAAGCAACCACTTCTGAGTTTCTGGCATAGTGGCAACCGCAACTGGCCAGTAGGTCGAGGAGGCCTCTGCTTAATATATTGCACCGATGTTTTGGTTATGCAAATATATGGTTTTTCTCATTCAGATGGAAAACATTTCTGGCCAAGTCAAAACTACAGAAACACAGCAAGGAAGACTCATCTATATAGTCCCCTCAGTCCCATTGCCCCAGCCTGGGTCCCTCTTTTTACACCCTCAGAAGACTGTTCTCATTGCCTTCCTAGTCTTTGAGATGCAGGCATTTGGAAAGCACACATCTGATGCATACCTGAAACTCCGGATCAGTCATGTAATTGTTTCCAGATATATAGGACATGTGTGATGACAGATAGGATATGAACAGATGAGTAGTGATTGGATCTGAGCTCAACATTCCAAACTGATGCAAACCAGGGTGTGGGGAGAAGCCCTTGGCCTTTCACTTGGGGTGGCGGTGGGGGGCCTTCACCTGGTCTAGTTTAATCTAGAAGCAGGCATAGAAATGGCAGGAGAGGCCAGGCGTGATGGCTCACACCTGTAATCCCAGCACTTTGGGAGGCTGAGGCAGGCAGATCACTTGAGGTCAGGAGTTTAAAACCAGCCTGGCCAACATGGTGAAACCCCGTCTCTACTAAAAATACAAAAAATTAGCTGGGGGTGGTGGCGGGCACCTGTAATCCCAGCTACTTGGGAGGCTGAGGCAGGAAGAATTGCTTGAACCCGGGAGACGGAGGTTGCAGTGAGCCAAGATCATGCTACTCCACTTTAGCCCGGGCAACAGAGGGATACTCCATCTCAAAAAGAAGAAGGAGAAGGAGAAGGAGAAATAATGGCAGGAGAAGGAGGGAGCAGTGGCTTTGCGTAGACTTTTCTCTGGGATGAACAGGGCTCAGGAAAGGAAGAAACCTGTTGGGTTCTGATGTGGGGCTGTTCACCCACAAAAGAATGGAGAGGTGCAGATGGGAGTGGATCTCCTGCAGAGATGGTGTAGAGACAAAATGGAAACCCCAGGCCAGGAGTGTCAGCTTTGGGAACAGTGGTTGGCGGCATCTGCAGCCTTCTGCGTCAGCCAGACACCACACGTCTTAAGCCTCGTCATTTTCTCTTTACTTTTTTGCCCCTTCAACCTCACACTAATTTCAGTTGAGACAGGGCAGAATGCATACTTTGCACCACCCTATGCCACAAGGTTTCAGTCTGGGGTGGGCATGGGGACCCTTTACATTGTATTCTTTAATAATTCACATGGCAGCATCGTAGGGCTACCTTTACTTGCTTCTTAAAAGTAATTAATTGATTTTCTGACGTATCAGTTAACAATGTATTACACTGACACAAAGTTGTGTTTTGGCTCTTGATTGAACCGAGGGCTGTATGGATTAAATTCCACCCAGAGTTTAGCTTAGGAGACTCTAAAAATATGCCTCTATAAAAGGAAAGGCTTTTTACATGGAGTGTTGTCTAAAAATCTAAACCATATGTCCTTTCCGGGCTGTCAATGGGGTAAAATATGGGTTCCAGTGTGTGTAGCTGCTCAGACTTCGAACATTCAGGAGGCATAAAATAACCTACTGTTACTCAATATGGCCAACACTCTGGATTAAAGTCACTCAGGCTATGCCGAGGGAATTCTCTCTCAGTCAGTGTGAAGCAGGAGCCATTCCATCAAAACGTGGTTTGCTAAGGACTCTTGGAAGGAGGCAAATATGAGCTTTGTTCTGAGGGTGGCTGTCTCCTGGCAGGAGCTGAGTTTGTCTGTAGCTGAGTTTGCAAGATCCATTCATTGACATTCCATGATGGAAGAATTATACACAGGGAGGATTCCCGTCAACAATGCACACATTATTAATGGGGACGTTAAGACCAAGATTAGTTAAGTGGCTTGCCCTGGGTCATGCACTGAGTCAGTGGAGCATTAGGAACAAGGACCTCCTGACATTTTGGCTTCTGTAGGGATTTGTGTGACAATTCTGTGATGAGGATGATATTGTACCTGCCAGGAAGTCACCATGTATATTTCAACACCATGTATATTTCAACTGTACCCACAATATGAAACTCTTGACAGGGTCATTTCACGGGGGCAGCATTTCTTCCCCACTCCTGGGAGCTATCACTCTGGTCTTTCTCCCCTTCATATGGTCAGTTGGGCGTATGGGAGAAGGAAGTGGCAGCTCAGGGAACTCAGTCCCCTCCTCCCTCCCTCCTCTTGGAGCCAGTGCCCGCAGGAAGCACACATTCTGGTCAGTGTCTTCATGTGGCATGTTTTACACTGGTTCAACTGCGCCTGAGACAGGTGAGAGAATTCAGCATTGGGAAGCCTGTGTGGCTGCACTTCACAGCCCCATTCTGCAACTTGGCCTTGAGCTGGCATTTGGATCTGCATGTGTCCTACTTCTTTTTGCCTGTGTCCTGATTGATTTGGAACTCAAGAAGGCTGCCATTCATTGCATGTCCTTCAATCTGAGCATAAAGCCAGGACATGTGATGACGGCAGAACGAGCCCACTTAAACCTGATGCACAGTGAGCTGAGGCCTTGCTTCTCAGCTGTGTTCCTTACCTTGGCCTGGTCATTTATGCTCAGTTTCCTGAATTATAGAATGAGGATAATGATTCCTCCTTTACAACACCGTTATGAGGACTAAATGAGATATTCAATGAGACCGCTTTTAGACTTTGTTTACCCTAGCAGTTGCCCAGTTAGTGGGACTTGAACTTTTTTTTAATTGCAAAGTACCAGAAGAAAGATGTAGAAAAAGTGTTTAAAAACCCTAACATATTGTACTATTTTATTTTTCAATATTTTGGAAACATCTTAAATTCTGATCAAAACTTACAGGAGGAAAATTTAAAGGAAGAATTAATGACCATATGGAGACAAGGGAGTGCACCCTTTATGAGGGAGAAGAGGTGTATATAGGAAGCACTTCACAGGTAAAGTCAAGCTCATCACTGATCTGGTCCTGTTGAGCTGAGGACAATACTTGACATTCCTCTGGTAACTGTTTATATGACCATTCATTCTTCCTTGTCCAGCCTAAACCCAAATGGGCAAAAAGACTCATGTTCATGAATCTGCTTTAATTGCAGAGAATGGTTGATTTATGAGCCTCAAAGGAGAAAGGCATTTTAAAAGCATGTGAAGAAGCATTCTATGCAAATGTAAAATATTATTAACAATCACATGACTACTTTGATCATGTATTTTAACATATTTGTTGTTTATTGGCAAAGTGGAAGGTGTTGTCAGACCAGAGGAATAAGTGCAAGAGATCAATGATGTTTGGGTGACTCATTTTATAATTATCTTCAAACTTTAAGGCTTGCAAATTCCATTTTTTCTAGGTCAGTGTTATTTTGCTGAGACAGAGAACAAAAGTTAACATTATACAAATATGAAAAAAGTATTCTCTGGGGTCTGAAGTGCTGAATATCAACAGCCTCTTCACATTCCTTGTTTTTGGAAGTGAAAAGCTTTTACCCAGAGATATAGGTTGTCTTCTTAACTCTTCAAAAGTACGGTAATGAGATCCAAGCAGATTCAGTAATGCATATTCTGAAAGTTATTTGGGTTAAGAATAGAAGAGTTTTTTGTGTGTGGGGGGAAGGGGAGAGGGGGAAGAGTCATGAATTATTTACCATGATTCTAGTGATGGCAGAAAGCCTCAAGATTTTGCTGAAGTCACTGATTGATTTTCTGACACAACAAGTGAAGGGAAACTCAAGTGGCTCATTGGTATTGCATGACAGACACACGATCCCCTGTTAAATGCAGGGCTGCATTACAGCTGCTATAAGTTTGTGTTTCACAGGTGGGAGAAAGGGATAATTTCTGTTACCTGATCATTAATATACTTGAAAGAGTTCTGGAAGAAATCAACAAACATGAACCCCATGTTCAACGAACATAATGTGGGCCCTTCCCATGGACAAAGTCCTGTCCTGGAGAATTTGGGGGGTGACATTTGATGAAGGCATGGTCCCTCACTGTTAATAAATGCACAGTCTAGTGGAAGTGGCAGTTTGATCACCAAATACTGAGAGTTCGATGTAGAATGCAATGAATGAGATCACAGAGGTATAAGGCAAGTGTTATGGAAGCACAGGAAGGGGGAGAAATGAGTTCCACTCGAAAGGGCTGAGGAGGGAGGCTTGGAGGAGGAGATGATGACTAGATTGAGTCTGAAAGGAGTGCAGGGTTTAGACAAGCAAAAATGGGGAAGCAATTTGAGCTAGCTCACATGACATAAGAAAAGTCAAGGAAGAGGGAAAGTACAGGGGATGTCACGGAAGAGCACATGTTGGATGCAGCTGCAGGACATATCAGCATGGGAAGAGAGGGCCCAGGCAGAACAGAAGGCCAGGAAGGGAGGCCAGCCCTGGGTCGCGGCGGCATTTGCTGAGCTGCCAGGTCTTTCCATGTGTTATCTAACTTAATGCTCACAATATCCTTTTGGGAACGGCACCATGATTGCTCTAATTTTATACATAAAATAGCAGATTTATGGAGGGTCATTAATACCCAAGAACACCCAGCCAGTAAGTGGCAGAGCCAGGACCTAGATTCAGGACTGAAAATAGCAAAGGCCATGCTGTGACCCCGTGCTGTTCCGACACAGTAGAAGTCCTATAACTAAGTCTATGGCTAGGGTTTGGAGACTTCTTTCCCATGGGCAGGTGGGCATCACAGAAGGATTCTGAGCAGCAGAGAAACCTAAGTGACCATGCTTCAGGAATGGCTGAGGAATCAGTGAAAAGAATGAGTAGGCAGAGATTGGAAGCCCATCGGCCAACTGGGAGATATGGCACATGTCTTTGTGAGGGGGCTGTGGAAGCCAAGGAAAGAGAAAGCAGATGGAGACAGGGTGAAAGAGGACACTCAGAACTTTGGAGCCTAGACATTGGGGTGAGGCTAGGGCACAGATGAAGATGTCCAGGTGTTTAGCCTGGGTGACTGGGATGATTGCAAACCATCAGGCAGTTTTCAGTTGAACAAAAAGAATTGGAATTCTGCATTAGCATTCTACATCCTACACCTAAATGCATGACTGGTTATTAGACAGTAAGAGAAATGCTGACCAGAGTTTTAATACTACATCAATCAGAGGCATTTCTGCTGGGTAACAAATTTAATAACATGACAACATCCCTTGATATCTCTCTCATTCTTGGCAGAAATATCTCAAAGAAGATAGACAGGTGGAAAGGTGGGCAGACACATAAAGAAAGCGAGCGAGAAAGCCTGGAATGTTGAGCCCTCATACAAGTGTTGAAATGAATGTGGGGCTTGGCCGGTATGAAAGGCAAGTCAATCATCATCACTGGAAGTCAGAATCAATTTGTAAGATGGCTCTTCAGGGCCCTAAATGCATAAACAGAAGAATGAGAGGTTGTTATAAAGTCCTTGGCTTGGGCGGGCACGGTGGCTCGTGCCTATAATCCCAGCACTTTGGGAGGCCCAGGCAGGTGGATCATGAGGTCAGGAGTTCAATACCAGCCTGGCCAACATGGTGAAACCCTGTCTCTACTAAAAATACAAAAATTAGCCAGGCTTGCTGGTGGGTGCCTGTAGTCCCAGCTACTCGGGGCGCTAAGGCAGATAATTGCTTGAATCCAGGAGGCGGAGGTTGCAGTGAGCCGAGATCGAGCCACTGCACTCCAGCCTGGGTGACAGAGCGAGACTTTGTCTCAAAAAAAAAAAAAAAGTCCTGGCTTTTACCCAAGTGATGATGCTGTGTCTTAAGGTCAAGTTCATCTGATAAATCGCTGTGCAATAATCCAAGCACCCCAATCCCTTGGGGGTGCTCATGAGATGAGAGATGCAGGGGCATGACAATATTCTCACCTTGAAAACCTCTTGGGGAGACTTCTCAACATAGGTTTGTGACAATTGTCCCCTGGCCTGAGTTGAAAAAATTTAGCTGATCATTATCAGCATTGCCAGATTAACACTGGTACCCAGTGAAATAGTCATCCCCGGTTGCAAGGGTTATGTGGAAGGAAGGATCTATGTTTAACAGATTATTTTATTTTTAAAATTTGCTTATCTTATATATTGTGCTGCCATGGATGCCCTTGATTTTATTCTTTGTTGAGAAGGAATATCATGGCTTTGAAATCCTGAGGGCTATACTGTAAATCTTTCACAAATTTAATAAAGTACCTGAAATAAGATACATGAGGCCGGGTGTGGTGGCTCACGCCTGTAATCATAGCACTTTGGGAGGCCAAGGCAGGTGGATCACAAGGTCAAGAGATCCTGGCCAACGTGGGGAAACCTCGTCTCTACTAAAAATACAAAAATTAGCTGGGCATAGTGGCGTGCCTGTAGTCCCAGCTACTTGGGAGGCTGAGGCAGGAGAATCGCTTGAACCTGGCAGGTGGAGGTTGCAGTGAACTGAGATCACGCTACTGCACTCTAGCCTGGTGACAGAGTGAGATTCTGTCTCAAAAAATAAAACAAAATAAAATAAAATGAAAGGATACATGAAACATAGGTGTGAAATGACAGTACAGTGTATTTTGAAATATATCATAATGTTTAGTATATGCCAGACACTGTTGTAATATATCAATTCATTATAAATGAACACATAAAGGACTTTCACTTTCACATCAATGCTATGAGGTAGGTATTGTTCTTATTACGCAAATTTTATAGATGAAGAAACTGAGGCACACAGTTGTTGATTAACTTGCCTAAGATCACACAGCTGGCAAAGCTGGGATTGAACCTAGACAATTTGGCTCCTGAGTGCATGCTCTTAACTAGTCAAAGCTGTTTCCCTTGGTACTCAAACTTAATAAGGTGGATTTGCAAGTATAGTCTTTGAAAAGTGATGACCGTGGAGAGAAGGGACTTTTGTGAGGGATCCCTGATCTGGTGACCAGTGAGAACCAAGACAACTACACTCATTCAAGACCACATTTTACGTTTGAGCCCTGTTACTGGAGAACAGATAAGGGACCCATCCCGTGTTTTTGACTTCTTGACCTACTGACTTACTATATAACTGTATCGATTTTGCATGGAAGCTCCTGCTCTCTGTGGGTTTGACCAGGCACCATTGGACTGCCCTTTGCTGCAATAAGTCTGGGGGCTTCACTCACTCCTTAGTGGCTTATTCTCACCACATATTTGGCTCACACCCAGCAGAGCCTGACTCTTCCGGGGAAAAAATGATTTACCAAATTAGCATGGAGATAAAAATACTTTCTTCTTTGATTGAGTGGTCTCCTTATAGAATTGAAACAAAATTAGATTCAGGAAGTGGCATGCATTTTGGTAACTGATGCTTGATAATTGAGTATTATTAGATTTAGGTTTTTGCCCAAAATAATGATTGCAGGACATTAGAACGAACTATTTTAGATGAAACTTTTCCAATGTGAATCAAATTGTGAACGGAACAAGCACATCCTGATTTAGTGCTGTATTTTTGAAACATACTGGAGTAGGTTTAAGCATTCCTTCCTTCCTCTCGGTCATTGAGCAGATGTTCTTGCCAGGCTCTGCGTTAGGTACTTGGACTTGGGCAGTGAATCAGACAGCAAAAGCCTCTTCCTTTCAGGAACTGACCTTCCAGATGCAGAAGGAAACACTGAAATGAATTCTAATTGCATGTGTGATGTGTGGACATAGCAAAATAACCATCATCAAGGAAAAAAGTACTCTTCATATTTAGAAACTTGGCTCCATACTATTTTACCAATTTTGGGAATCCCAATTATTTTTTTCCCAAAGATATATTTTAGCACGTAGGCACATTTTGAGGCTTTACTCCCACTCTCTTTTATTTGTTTCTTTTACTGCTTTCTTATTCCACAGCCAAAGTCTTTCCCAAAACCCCAGGCTTTCCTCCTCCTGATGGCAAATTATGGCCATCATTAGAGACGGTGATTGTCCCATTTCTGCACAATGAGGTGAAGCAAGAATGAAAATACTTGTGGCTTTTGGTACCACCTACTGGGGGCAGCTTCCAACCAGAAACACACCACGAAATTTACCAGTTTCAGACCAAATTGGAGAGTCAGTTAAAAAATCCCATATAAGCATTTGTACCTTTGTTCCTTATTTAAGCTGTATGTTTTACATACCTGGGAACACCTGGAAAGATCTTTTGGTATGACTGTCTGGAGAAGGTCTTAATCTTTTAGATTGTTAAGGAATTTTCAGTTCCTTACATAAAACCTACAGTTAAAAACTTGCGTTCTGAGGCCATCCCGATTTCCCTTGTGATGTGATATGTTGAGAAGTTATATATACACATCCACATAGGCAAGCCACATACTCACTAAGAAAGTCCTTTTGCATAAATACCAGGAGCTAAATAAACATTTTTTCATGTTTTTTCTAGTTTTATTGTGGTAACATATATATATATATCTCATAAAATTTACCATTTTAACCATTGTATTTTTGTTTTTTGATTTGTTTTTGAGACTGAGTCTCACTCTATCACCCAGGCTGGAGTGCAGTGGCATGATCTTGGCTCACTGCAACCTGTGCCTCCTGGGTTCAAGCGATTCTCTTGCCTCAGCCTCCTGAGTAGCTGGGATTATAGGCACCTGCCACCACGCCCAGCTAATTTTGGTATTTTTAGTAGAGTCGGGGTTTCACCATGTCGGCCAGGCTGGTCTCAAACACCTGACCTCAAGTGATTTGCCCACCTGGGCCTCCCAAAGTGTTGGGATTACAGGCATGAGTCACTGCACCCAACCATTTTAAAGTGCATAGTTATGTGGCACTAAATATATTCACACTGTTGTGCAGCCATCACCACCTTCCATCTCCAGAACATTTTTGTCTTCCCAAATGAAAACTGTTTACCCATTGAACCAGTCAACACCACCTGCCTGTTTCCCCCTCCCCCACAGCCTCTGGTAATCATCATTCTTCTGTCTCTATTGATGTGACTACCCTAGGAACTCATCTAAGTGAAATTGTACAGTATTTTTTGTGTCTTATTTCACTCATTATAATGTCCTCAAGCTTCATCCATATTGTAGCATAAGTCCCTCCTTTCTAAGGCTAAACAATATTCCATTGTATGTACAAACCACGTTTTGTTGGTCCATTTGTGTGTCAATGGGCTTGGGTTGCTTCCACCTTTTGGCTCTCATGACCCACGCTGCTACGAACAAGAGTGCACAAATATAAACACTCTTATTCACTCTATTGACATAATCATTTTTTTTTTCTTTTGAGACAGTGTCTCTCTCTGTTGCTCAGGCTGGAGGGCAGTGGTGCCATCTGGGCTCACTGCACCCTCTGCCTCCGGGTTCAAGCGATTCTCCTACCTCAGCCTCCCTAGTGGCTGGAATTACAGGCGCGCACCACCATACCCGGCGAATTTTTTTGTATTTTTAGTGGAGATGGAGTTTCACTATATTGGCCGGGCTGGTCTCGAGGTCCTAACCTCAAGTGATCCACCCGCATCGGCCTCCTGAAGTGCTGGGATTACAGGCGTGAGCCACCATGCCGGGCCTACATAATTGATTTTTAAAAATTGTGACAGACTCAACTATGATCAATCCCTTTTGAAAATCTGTGGCAGGATAGGATAATCTTAATTAATTGATCTTGAATACTTCCAACCCTCCTGATATCTTTAGTAGATATTTGATGACTGCCCAGCATGTACTGAGCAGCCTGCTGGATCTGGAGGATTCCACTATGTACCAGGAGGGGCCCCTATACCCTTCAAGTGTCTCTAACAGAGGAGATAGGTCTGTAAGTGGGGGGCTCGAGGCTGGTGCTCTGTGTGCCATAAGCAAGGTGTATGCCGGTTCTAGAGAGAAGACAGTAGTGGTGCTTTGCCCTTCCAGGATTTTTAGGAGGGGTTTGGTAGCCGTGGTGAGACCAGAACTGAAGAGAAATGCATGCAATGTGCCATCCCTGGGCTAGGAACTTGATCTCTCTTATTTTATGTAATTCTTTTAATAGGTTTATGAGGTAGGTACTTTATTGTCTTTGTATCAAAGACAAGGAATTAAGGTTTGGTGAGATTGGTTTGGCCAAGGTCACACACCTAGTAAGAAGCACATCACTTTATAGCTCTTAACTACTCTGTTGTACTGATATTCCAAGCAGGTGTTAACAGGGTAAGGGAGAGAAGGGGCGAAGAGTCTTCCAGAAGGAAAGAAACAGTGATCTAGATCACATGGGCTGATGAAGGAGCATGGGGGAATTTGGAGAACTGCAAGGTGTCCTTACAAGTAGGGTCACCACAATTGCCTGCTGGAGTCCCCCCTGGTGGTGAGGCCTGGGAAAGCCCCCTGTTCCCTCATCTCTTCCTCATTATCCTTCTGGTAGGACAGCACCAGTGACACCTGGAGAGGTTGGATACTAGGAAACCACAGGATATTTTCTGCTCAATTTGGGTTTCTGCTGCTTGGGAATTTCTGACATAAACAGACGGAAAACATCAGAATCATTTTTACTGAATAAGTATCTACCATTGATCGAGCGCTTATACTAAGCCAGACACTATTCTAAGTACTTCACCTGCATTATCATTCTAAATCTTCACAACAATCCTTAGATGTAGGTTCCATGATTACTCTATTTTATAGAGGGAGAAAATAGCTAGCAATTGGCATGGCCATGATTAGAATAATATGTAAGCCCAAAAAACTACAGATGGTCATTACCAATGTCCTATTTATGTATTAGACCCTAAAGGCCAACTTTCTCACCTTAGCATGATACAGTTATGTCTTGATTACCTCTGTCACGGTATGGCTTATCCTTGGCCGTTAGGACAGGTGGCTGTATAGCTCAGTGTGCCCCAAAAGAAAAATAATTACTATCAAGCACCCAGGGGCTGCTGAATCCCTTTCATCTTGTGCAACAGTAAAGATGGAATATCTATATTTAAATTGTGCTCCTTAAGAGGTAGGCTGTCACTGTCAGTTAGCTTTGTGGTTTTCATTTCTTTCCAGTTCAGAATTGGATTTGTGAAGAAACTGAATAGTGATGAGACCGGCCCTGTTCACCCCGATGACAGTTATGCACATTTTTAAGTTGTGACGTCGTGAAAACTTGTGGCACCTTTCTGAACAGTCATTTCAAACAAACTTCATTTCAAACAAACTTCATTTCAAACAAAACTCTAATTATAGTTGTTACTTAAAAAAAGTCCAAACTCTAAAAACCATAACCTAGTTGTTGACCTAGTTTATAAAGTCTAGGCATTCCACAGGAATTCAAGGTGCACAAAGGCCAACCTGAACTTGTGGCTGATCCCATACTTTCTGCTCTTCTTATATTTCCCATTTCAATGAACAGCAATTCTGTCATCCATCATTCAAGTGCAAAAGCTCAAGTCTTTCTTTCCCAGCACTGCAACTCTGTTGATTTTACCACCTCCCCATCCTCCGGTTCATGTCCCTCACCTCCTCTCCACTGCTGGTCTCTGGAGTTTACTTAGTAGATCTCTTCGATTTGGCCCTGACTCCCACCTTGCCATCTTCCATGCTGCTGCTGAACCATGTCTCTCACATTAAAATCTGAACACATTTCCCTGCTTGAAAGCCTTCTACAGTCCCCAGTGCCAGGAGGTCCTGGCCACTGGGCCCACTGTCCACATCTCCTGTCTTCCCCCTCTTGAATCTAATGTTATTGTTGTATTGATGCTTTTGTGTTTTCCTACATGACAGGGCAGTTCACAAGTTGGGGCCTTTACTCACTTAGTGACTGCCCCTGCACCATGGCAGTTTTGCCCCTTCCCCTATGATGGTTAACTTCTCTTCACAACAGCCTACCCATCAATCCAACTTGGGATCCTGTCCCTTTGCTGGGCCCAACTTAGCTCCTCTCCTCATTTCCTCCAATTCAGTTCAACTAAATTTCAATTCATCTTTGGTGACCACTTGCTAAGTGCTAGGCTCTGTGCTCCATGTTGGGAATATGGAGATGAATGGGACACAGTCTCTGTCCTTAAGGTACAACAGGTTAATACTCAGTAGCTACAAGGTGTAGTGGTGGCACAGGGTGGCTGATGACTAATTGTCTTGGAAGGCACAGAATTCCTGGAGTTAGTGATATCAGGGTTGAGTTTGTTAAAGGACAGTAGGAAATTGATCTGTGGCTGTGGTGTGTTGGTGATGAGAAGAGGAGAGAAATTCAGGTTGGAATAAGCAATATGTGCACAGGCATGGTGGTACAAAAGAAGAAGGTGTTTGGGGGACTCCTATGTGGTTTAGTATCACTGAGAAAGTCTCCTTGGGCATGAGACCAAAGAGGAATGTGGGAGCCATTTGAAGGAATATCATGTTTATTATGCTGAAGAGTTCAATTTTATCTCTTTCCTGAAATTTCCATTTCTTCCCTGTCTCAATCAGCTTGGGCTGCTATAACAAATTACAATAGACTGGGTGGCTTAAACTACAAACATTTATTTCTCATAGTTCTGGATGCTGGGAAGTCTAAGATTAAGATTCAGCTCTGGAGGGAGCCTGCTTCCCGGTTTGCATATGGCCACGCTGTCATTGTATCCTCACATTGTATGTGTGAGAGAGAGGAGGCAAGCTCTCATGTCTCTCGTTATAAGGGCACTAATTCTATTCATGAAGATTTCATCATCATGACCTAATTACTTCCCAAAGGCCCCACCTCCTAATACCATCACATGGGGTGTTAGGGCTTCAACATATGACTTTCGGGAGGATACAAACATTCAGTCCTTAACATCCCCAATCTATGTTTCCCAATGAGTTCTATGCAGGTGCAATGAAGTCCATAAACTCTTCCCAAACTATGTTAACCTTTAGAACATATGAATTTCCATATGTATGAATTTCCATAGCACTGGTAGTTTGCGTTACGTATGTGAAAACATAATTATACAGGTCTTTCATTACTCTCAAATTGGATCATGTGAGTTTATTTTTTACTTCCTCAATGTTATGGGTTGAATTGTGTCCCTCCTAAAAGATATGTTGAAGTCCTAATCTCTGGTACTTGTGAATGTGACCATTTTTGAAATAGGGTCTTTGCAATTATAATCAAGTTAAGATGGGTCATTATGGAGGGTTCTAATCCAAGATGACTGGTGTTCTTATAAGAAGAGGAAAGCCATGGGAAAACACAGACACAGTGGGAGAAACTCTTGTGATATCAAAGGCAGAGACTGAAGTGATGCAGTTACAAGCCAAGGAATGTCAAGGATTGCTGGCAACCATCAAAAACTGGGAAGAGGTAAGGAAGGATCCTCCCCTTCCTGTTTCAGAGGGAGCCCGGCTCTTCTTGATCTTGGACTTCTGGCTCCTAAAGTTTTGAGGCAATAAATTTCTGTTTGCTTAAGTCACCCAGTTTGTGGTACTTTGTTATGGCAGCCCTAGGGGACAAATACAGCTAACTATATTGTAAGATCCTTAGAGGTAGAAAAATGATGAAATATTTTAGCACGATTACAGCACGGTTCAGAAAGATGTTCGAGAAATAATTGCTACTTAAATGTTGAATGGGTGCATGAAATGGAGATGGGAGTTTACAATAGTCAGAAGGGTGTAGAGTCACCTGTTTTTCCCAAAGGCTAGTACTATAGAGTGCTTTCCTTGTGCATCTCGTTGGGCCATGGAAAAGCTGTGCTTCTCTGTCACTTAACTTATTCTTATCACAGTCATTCAAAGCAAAAATAAGGGCAGAACGTATACACAATTGTTAACAGAAGTTATCTCTAAATGGTAATATTTTGGGTAATTTTGATTAACCTTTTGCTTTAATTATATTTTCTAATTAAAAAAATTATGTATTCCTTTAATAATTAAAAGTATATATTTTAAAAATACAAATGTGCTTAATATGAAAAGACAGGCTATGCGTGGTGGCTCATACCTGTAATCCCAGCATTTTGTGAGGTCAAGGTGGGCAGATTGCTTGACCCCAAAAGTTTGAGATCAGCCTGGGCAACATAGTGAGACCCCATCTCTACAAAAAAATACAAAAATTAGCCCAAGTGGTCGCACATGCCTGTCAGCTACTCAGGAGGCTGAGACAGGAGGATCCCTTGAACCCAGTAGGCGGTGGTTGCAGTGAGCCATGATCATGCCCCTGCACTCCAACCTGGGCGACAGAGTGAGACCCAGTCTCAAAAAAAAAAAAAAAAGACAACGCATATTTATTATTGACTAAATCTGTCAGCATTTTGATCTACAACAAACACAAATTGTGTTTTTCTAAAGCTCTTTGGGGTTTCTCATAAAGCAGGCTTTTTAACCAATGTTTTGAACATATCAGGTTAAGGTACGTGAAATAGTCTCTCCAGGTGGGATTTAACATAATGCAATAAGAACTGAAGATTTAATAGAGGATTTCTTTTCTAAGCACAGGAAGAATCCAGTAGTTGTTTATCATTCTTTGTAAGGAGCATTTAGCTTTCACCATTGGCCAGACAGATAAAACAGACATTCCCTAAAGACATCAGCACCTTAGAGAGAAAATCAAAACTACTCAACAGAAAAGTGTGAGGCAAGGAAGAGCTGCAGATAGTGTCTACAAAGGGTGGCTCAGCAGTTCTGGAGTGGTTTCTCTCACTGCATTTCCTTTCCCCAGAGGTCCCTCTGGCTAAAGCGCTGTCCAAAGGTCAGTTTCTGGAATGAGTCGTTTAGTGCTGAGGAACCAGTTGCCTGCCCAAAGAGTTGCTCTGCCAGCAGTAGGAAAAAAAAAAGAAAAGTGTGAATTCAAGTATTTCAGAAAGTTTGACTCCTACTTTATAAGAGCAGGGGGAAAATTCATAAAGAAAGTGAGGCAATTAAAGAGTTGGAGTTTACAGGATTGTGAAGCAGGAAAAGAAGTCAGTCTTGGGAAGTACCATTAACAAATTTAGTAACAGGCTGGGCTTCAGCCTCCTCTTCCCTTGCCACGCTCCGTGTAACACAGAATGCACAAGACACCAAGCCACATGTGTGATTTCTCTGGAGTCACACGTGTAGGGCAAGCTGATGTTCATTTGTGAATTGGATTTCTCATTTGGGGACTCTTATCTATGATGCAACTAGTTTCCCAGACATTATGCTTTGTCTTGGACAGACGGTGGTGGGTGCCATGCAAGTGCCCTGGGTCAAAAATGGTTTCTCTTCTCCTCTGTGCCTTGGGTGGATGTAGGGGGCTACTCATTTCTCCTGAGCCTTTTCCTTTGACTATAGATGACTTACCTGTATATTCAGACTCTGAATTCAATAAGGTTCCTTTGCCTCGAATTTGCCATTTACTTTGGACGTGGATGGAAGCTTGCAAGCGCATAGCACCATACAATGAATATTTTAGAGCACCTTAATGGTGCTGTTAGTATAGACAGAGGGCCTGCCACATAGTAGGCTCCTGAAGCCTGTTGTCTGAAAAGAGCTTGCTTTGGGGACACAAATCAAACTGTATATTTTGTTGATAATATTCAGAGATGTGAATCCATCCATAGCTAATGGATGGACCAGCCAGTTAGCTCTGGCAATGTCTTTTCTAGAACAGTGGTTCTCAAAATATACTGCACGTTATAATTGCCTGGAGAGTTTTAAAAAATTATAATGCCCAAGCTATTTATCATACCAAATTAAATCAGAATCCTTGAGGGGTGGGACCCAGTCTTTGGTGTTAAAAAAAAGTTCTGCAAGTAACTTCAATAAGCGGCCACATTTGTGAATTAGTCGTTACTATGGAGTGACAACATCCATAAATAGCCACTAGTCTTATGTGATAATTTAAATTTAAGCCAATATCACTTACAATTAGTTTCTTAGTTGCAATAGCCAAATTTCAAGTGCTCAGTAGCCACACGTGGCTAGTGGCCACCACACTGGAGAGTGTAGAGTTATGGAACATTTATATCATTGTGAAAATTTCTATCACACTACTTAGAGTCTAGAGCTCCAAGTTTATATTGAGTTCTTCAAGCTGAATGAATACTGAATGGCCATACTACCAAAAAGAATTTGAAGTAAAATATTCTTGCCATAGATTCTTTATCTTGATACCCATCTCTATAAGGGCCAAGTTATGAGGCCAGGTGCGGTGGCTCACGCCTGTAATACCAGCACTTTGGGAGGCCGAGGTGGATGGATCACTTGAGGTCAGGAGATGGAGACCAGCCTGGCCAATGTGGTGAAACCCCATCTCTACTAAAAATACAAAAAGTAGCTGGGCATGGTGGTGCATGCCTGTAAGGAGGCTGAGGCAGGAAAATTGCTTGTACCCGGAGGCAGAGGTTGCAGTGAGCCAAGATCGCGCCACTGCACTCCAGCCTGGGCAACAGAGCACGACTCCATCTAAAAAAAAAAAAAAAAAAAAAGGCCAAGTTACAACTATAAGGCTGATTTAGATTTTTTTGGCCAAAGATGTATCTTTCTTGAGATAAAGATATGATGCAGAACTCAAAAGAGTAGTGTTTTTTGTTGAGCCCACAGTGGTGGTCAGTGTCCATGGTTATTCCATAATGATTACTTCCACCTCATTGCTAAGCTCATTAAAAAAGGACAGTCTCCACACAATGCAGTGATAAGTTCCAGGGCTCAGAAAATCTCCGAGAGTATTGCAAGCTTATTTCTACAGATTTTTTTGGGGGGGGGGTGAATTTCACTTTGTGTAAAATCCACTTTAGAACTCCCCATTCTCTCTTTTAAATTCTTGATCCTGTAGAAAGCATCTAGGCATGTCTTCTTTATCTCAACTCTGTGCATCAGCCTGAAGCAACTTGTCACCAAAAAAATGGAAGATGAGAAGCAGATTACCCTTCAAACTCAGTAATGCAAATTATTAGATGCAGTCCTTCCCTGGAAAATCATATACACGTTAGGGCTCTCAACAGGCTGTCTGACTTAATCACAGTGTTATTTATTTAGGGATTTGGTTATAAAACACTTCTATAGCAACACTGTAGAATGGACCACCTTAAGGAAAAACACAAAAGCTGGGGCCATCGGTTTATCACCTGGAAATAGCATGGCTTTGATAATTTGACTCATTATGAACTCACAGAAATAGATCTATTCTCAGAAATACATTTTTAGGGGTGGTGGGTGAGGGACAACAGAGAAAGAGCACATCCAGGGAGGACGCTGATCTCTCTGCTCTTTATCTAAGACAGATTCTCAAATGTTTGACTTTTTATAGATTTTGCCATTGAGTTTCATGATCGCCAAGATGCCCAGATCAATACCTTGAGGGAATACCTTTTGGCTGAACAACATGACACTGGAGACTGGCACTGGTTTTGAATAAAATACCAGTGAGGTAAATTTTTAAACTACTCAATATATAATTCATCTGAGAATAACAAGTGACATGAACAAAAATTGGCTTCTTAAGAGATGAGGCTAAGAACCAGCTTACAGCCTTTCAAAAGGCCTTAGTTGAATATTCTTTACCCAAGTCACTTCTGCTGTCACTGTCTATCCTTTTTAACACACACATACAACTCCTTATGTTACAGTGAGCTCTTCAGAGCTCCTAAAGCTGCCATCCAGGTATTCCTTGAACTGTTGTCATCCCAGAAAATTCTGAAACTTTCCTAATATTTAAGTATTCATATATCCCCTTTTAAGTATTAGTCCCTATAGTAGATACAAAAGAATAAGATAGAACTCGGTATTTTTTAAGGACAAATGAATGACATATGTTTCAAGAATAAATTCTTTCTCTCTCTCCATATATATACATATCTCATGAAAATATATCTCATAAAAATATATATTTAAAAATAAATATATATATTTGAATTTAATGTCATTTAATATTAATTTCTTAGCTGCAAAAACCAAATTTCAAAAAATACATACATATACATATATATTATATATATACATATATACATGTATATATATTATATATATACATATTATATATGTATATTATACATGTATGTATATATATAAAATTTTACAACTAACATTAGCCACTGAATAGTATGTGCCTAAATAGACTCTGGTTCTTTCATCTGATGAGATGACTAGAGGAGGGATGGCCAAATAAGGTTTATCTGGAGTCCCAACTCTGATTGAGTGGAACCGGCTGAAGGAAGGACTCTGAGACCACAACTGAGCACAGCAAGAATGAGTGCTGTGATCAATTATTGATGTCTGCAACAGGCAAGAGGGGACATGTGCTCAATGGGCACATGTGGCTAGTGGCCATCATATTAGGCAGTGTAAAATTATGGACTATTTACATCATCGTGGAAATTTCTGTTGCACTACTTAGAGTCCAAAGTTCTAGATTTCATATTGAGTTCTTCAATCGGAATGAATACTGAATGGCTACACTGCCACACACACACACACAAACACACACACACACACAATCTCACTCCACCCAATTCCTTTCAGAGACAAAATTTTGAGGTTTGAGAAAAGACAAGGAAGAAAACTGCAAGTGAGCCATATCTAGAAGTAGTTTCTCAATTCTAAGGTCACCCATTTCTTCCTAGACTTTTTTTAAAGAAGATGACAGTTCCTCATCCTAACCTTCCAAACTTTCTTGGTTGAATCTGCCAGGCAACTCACATCCAATATCCTAAGAGATCACAAGCAGTCGCAATGGTAGCAGACAGAGCTGGCTAGAATTGGCAAGAGAGGCCCCATCACTGCCACCCACTTCTCATTTGGGCTGGAATCAGATGGGTTTTGTTGTCTAGTAGAAGGATTATCTAATTTACCTCTGTGTTTCTCTATGTGATTCTTGGAGCCCAGCATTCTGATGAATGCATAAAAGGAATTTTGACTTGGCTTGTGGTAATCGTCCTTACACATCTGTGCTGCCTAGAGGTGATTCACTTCTTTAGAATCCCTCCAATAATATTATTATTGTTCTAAGTGTCTGGAAGGTAGTGTCTTTGTTTGCTAGGGTTGTCTGCATTTGAAAACAAGTTAATCAACATGCATTATATATATATATACACATTTATATATATATGTATATATAATATATGTATATATGTTATATATATGTATATATTGTATATACACATATAATATATAAGTATATATATTATATTGTATACAGGTATATATATACATGTATATAATATAATATATATACATGATATATAATATATTGTATACATGTACATATATACATATATAATGTATATATACACATATATATATGTGTGTATATATATTTATATATAAAATTTTACAACTAACATTAGCCATTGAATAGTATGCGTCTAAATAGACTCTGGTTCTTTTATCTGATGAGATGACTAGAGGAGGGATGGCCAAATAAGGTTTATCTGGGGTCCCAACTCTGATTGATTGGAACTGGCTGAAGGAAGGACTCTGAGACCACAACTGAGCACAGCAAGAATGAGTGCTGTGATCAATTACTGATGTCTGCAACAGGCAAGAAGGGAAGATGTGGCTGGCTATCTGCATACCAGATAGTCCCCATCTCAATAAAGAATGAAGCTTGTGGAGGGGACAGTGGGAGATCGGGCTTCATATAGTGGTTGGATTTGTGTTCAAAGGGCCTTGAGAAGTCTGTACTGAATTCCTTAGGCAGTAGGGAATGGAAGAGTCTTGAGCATTATAGCAATATGACAACATCTGAACTTTTAGGAAACAAACTTGGCCATATGTAAGATGGACTGAAGTAGGGGAGGGTAACCAATAAACTAGGAGCTTAAATAAGAAAAGGTAAGGACAGAGCAGATGTGGGAACATTAGAACTGCCTTGGAGCAAATGATAACCATGAGATTCCCATTTTGGACGATTGAGAGGGTGTTTTAATTTATAAAGAAGGTAATTCATTTATAGAGAGTTGTATTCTTTTTATCTGTTTTCATGTAGAATGCTTATTACACTATAGATGTTATAAACATGTTTATTGAATAATATATGATAATAAATTAATGAATGAATGAAAAAGTAAGTGAAAATTAGGAGGAGGAGCTGGTTTTGAGGAAAAGAGGACAAGTTATATTTTATACATTCTGAGTTTCAGGCATTGGCAGGGCCCTCTGTAGAGATGTCCACAGTTCAGACATAGCTTTCCAGTCCTCTTTAAACCTACCATTATACCACTGCTGGGTTGTGGGTTCTCCCCTCTAAACGACTACTTCCTGCATATGACTTTCCATATAGCTGATTTATGATTTTCTTTTAGAAAACCATGCCGGTGATCTTTACCTACGTAAAACAGTTACAATTTATTGAGGAGTCCATTATGTGATATCATTTGTGATACAATGTATCATTGAATCTTTATGGCTCCCTAATATTGGGGACAATATTATACCCCTTCTACTGAGGTTACTAACTCAAGTAGTAGAGTTGAGATTCAAATCCAAGTTGCCTTCCTTCTAAATTTTACCCGTTTATTTCCCCACACTGTCTCTCACTACTAAGTGATACATTCTAGAAAATGCTCACGCCATGCTTCTGATCTCATGTTAACCAATGGTGCCTAGTGGAACCTCATTACCCCTGGCATTTCCTATACTCCTCTCCCATTTACCCATTTCTCTCATCCATGATTTTCTGACCAATTAGCCAGTCTGTCCTACATTATACCCATCTCTCTTCTTATTGCATGTGCATCCTCTTTTACGCATTCACTTCTACTCCTATTTCTCACTTTAGTACGTACATGTACGTGTGCATAATGATCACATGCTTTTGAAGTGGTATTAAGAGAGTTTGCACAAAAAATGTGGGACAGATATGGGTGTAATGTGGTGTGTGTTCACCCAAAGCTGTTGGCTTTAATCAGGATTACAAAGCTATACACACAGGACATAACTGTTTATCTTGGAAAATTAGTGGTTGGGAACATCTTGATAGTGGACTTATTTCAAACTAAACACCTCTTCCTCAACCTTCAATGCCCTTTTGCAGAGCTGTTAGTGCATGAGTACTGTGAGATGTGTCCTTGTTATGTGCTACAAGTAGCCCCTCAGGTAGGAACCAGTGTTTCCAAACGTCTACATAACTAGGTCAAATTACATCCAGAGCTAGGCTGTGTTGCTCTGATGCTGTTTACACTTATTTTCCATTGAATCTAAGTTTCTAATGTTTTAGGTCACTAACAATGAATCCAACATCTGACATTTTATGAGCGGTGGGATGTTATCAATCCTTCAGCAAGTTTTGATGTTTTTTTTTATGACTTCTGGCAAGCTGGAGTCATTAAGATTTATTACCAGAAAAGGGAACAAATACTGTTGTTTTACTATGTTCGATGTATAGTAGCTGAAAGTAGAGTATTTTCAAGACCTATGTTCCTTTTGAAATAGAACGTTCCTAGGTTTTGCCTTGGTCTTTGGGTTGGCTGGGCATGCAGTACACTGCACTGAACTCACTGGTGTGATGGACCCCATTCACGCACTACTCCAGACCTTCCTGGCTCAGTGCCTGGGAGCTTGTCTTGCTTCTGGGTCTGGGTGGCCTTGGAAATGGGGCAAAGGATACTGTCATAAAGCCACAGCTGCTGCTATTGCCATCACAGACCAAAGAATTCCCATGTATGATGCTCACTGACAAGAGGAGTCAGCTGTACCTATGTGCTACTTGGCCAAAACTCAGAGATGCTTGGATTTCCCAGTGGCTACCTGGGGGTTCCAGGTAACAACTTGCAAGTGCAGGGGGAATTAATACTGTATTGGGTGAATTTTTGATCAATGAGAGGCAGTAGATAGGGAGAATCCAGCAGATAAGTTGCTTGCCTTTGTTCTAAGACACAGCAGATTCGTACAGCTTTTCTGCGTATGTCCTGAGAGAGCAAAGGCTTAGCTAAGTTTCTCATGAGCTGTGACTAGCTCTGTGCCTTTTCTTCTGCTTTCACTTTTACTTCCTTGGGACTGTACACCCTGTTGCCCCACCCCAAAAAGCATATAAGCTTTTGAGTCAAGTTTTTTTTTTTTTTTTTATCATCTTAGGCTAACACATTTTTTGTCCCTTCTACTAGATTTGAACTCTTGGAGGACTGAGGCCGTGTCATTTTCATGTTTCTCTTGATTGCATCTAGATATGTATTTAAACCATGTTTGCTGAATGACAATGTCTGGCTGACCACCCAAAGGAAGTTCAACAAAGGGGATCAGAATCCCTCATTTCAGGGTGGCTTTGACATTCATGTTACACCCAACCTGCCACACAAATATTGGTCCAGTTCGCTATGTCTTGGCAGGTGATGGAAGCTTGGCCTTGGAGGCACCAAGGAGCTAAGAGGACTCCATGATATGAACACACAGGTCGATTCACATGCTGGTGCTTTAGGGGGCATTAAAACCATTCAAGAGAAGCAGGAATAAAGAATATAGGAGCATCTTTGTGGACACTGGGTCTGCAGGTCTAGCAGTAACAGAGGAGGGCATAATGGATTCATGAGGTCAAAGCTGTGACGGACCTTGACTATTATGAAAAGAGGCCATGAGGGTGTGAATCAGGGAAGAGGATGAAGGCAGGGGTGGGAGTTGGGTTGAACAATTGGCAGATGATCCAGGAGGCTTCATAGGTTGAAGACTTTCAGCTACTCATTAGGAAACAGCAGGCATATTCCTTCATTTTTCCCCTTTTTCATTTTTTAGACTTTTTCATATTCATTTTCCCTCTCTCTCCCTTACTGCTATTATTTTTTCATATTTTTGATTCTGTCTTTATTCTACATTCGATGATTCAAAATGTAACATCTTTACATTTAATGAATTCTTAACCCAGTGGTATATGTTTTGAAGAGTGAAATTAATAAAGAGGCTTAGAGAGCAAATAGAAATACACTTCTATAATGAAAATAATGTGTCACTCATGTGTTAGCTGATTCTAGTTGATGTGTTCTTGGGGAGCCTGAAGACAACCGAGAAATGGGTCCTACAGCTGTGAGCTCTCCTTCCACTGCCATGATTTCCTTAACGGAGTCATAGCATTGGTGATTCCTAACTGGGATGTGGTTGGACTTAAACCTTGGTTTAAATCCTGACTCTGATACCCAAACATCCTAAGAGTCAAGTGCCTGGTTTCTTAGTTTCTGTTTCTTTACACAGATAATACCTTCACAAACACATATGGTATATGGAAGTTGAAGAAAGAAATGAAACAATATTTAAATATGACTTTGAACATATTCAACAAAACTCTCGGGTTCAGGAATTTTAGTATTGGTGGTAAGAATATGATTGCTGTGAGTGATAATAATAGTTGAGCTAGCCCTTCAGTGAACAAGTTGAGACACTTTTTTTTTTGTAACCTGTTTAACATAGGGTTTCTCAACCTCAGAACTCTTGACATTTTGGGCTGGATGAATCATTGCTGTGGAGAGCTATGCTGTGTATTGTAGGATGTTTCAGCTCATCCCTAACCCCTACCTATTAGATGCCATTAGCCTCCCCTACTCCTGATGTCACATCCAAAAATGTCTCCTGACATTGCCAAATGTCCCTTCCTGGGTAAAATCTTTCCCAGGTGAGAACCACTGGGATACAGCATGTCCACTAGAGCTATAGTTTTCCTCCTTATATTAACGTGTTGACTAAAACTTAAAAAGCAAACATAATAGATACCTCCAAACAGCAAATGGGCTAATGCAGTTGGTATACACAACAGTACATCTGCCAATGTTTATACATAGCACATGGCTATACTCAGCTGCAGCCAGTGACAAACAGAATTCGGAGTTTACTTTCAGTCCACACTAAGAGGAGACTAACATGGCGAGATAAAAAGCCAGGAGACCCCCCTTCCCAGAAGCCCCACTTTGAATCACAACACATATGTGAGTAATGACTGTGAATTGAATTTATGACTCAAGTGATGTTTGTCTGCATACATCAAATAAAATTTGAGACTTAAAGACACAAGCTGCCATGTTCGTTTCCCCCTTATATTCATTTGTGATAACCATTTAGAATTCAGCCCCCCGCCTCTTTTTTTTTAAAAAAACAATAGCACTCTGTCATTTCCAGAAAATGTTTTAAATTAGTACAAAACTTGGCTAAATTTAGCTTTTATAGAAGAAAGAATAAAACATAATTAACTGTTTAAAGAAGAAAACAGAAACCACATGAAGGAATGAGACTTGCTGGCGAGAAATCTAACAGTAGTGCTTGGTAGCTAACCCATCTCCTGTGTAACAGATGTTCACGAATTTAAATGGAAACAGGATGGGCGTCCACATAGAAGGCACTTGTGATAAAAAGCTGCTAACTGCGTAAATGTATGAGGCTGCTACAGGTGTGGCAGGGATGGGATGCCCAGGGATGGGACTGCAAGAACACTTGAATGTGCAAAGCAAAAGAAAGTCTCAGCATGGCAAGAAATATTGACAGATAGAACGCTTAGCAGGCTCCTGGCTGGGAGACCCCATGAGTGCAGTCTGCTTGCTGTAATTGCCAGCTGGAGTGGAAAAGAAAAGACTCTGTTTTAAAGCTCTCGAAGCATTCGTCTCTGGTTTTAGCAGAACATATAACATCTTCTGTAATTTCTATGTAAATACTTGACAGTTGAAAAGAATTCTTTTTTTTTTCTTCCTATCCAGACTATAATTTATGGTGGTTTAGTGGGAAAAGGGGTTAATTTGATTTAAAAACTGAAAATGATTCTCTGTTTGGCTTTTAAAAAAGTATTTATTTAAAAAACTCTAAGCAGCACAGACAGAGGGGAGACAAAGGATTCTATTGTATGACTGACCTAGGTGTGCCATGTCTCTTTGCTCCCTACACAGACAGAGGCCTGGCCTGAAGCACGCAAGATTATGCACACATGGGTCCAATCTTTGTCACCTGTCACCTAATAAAGCCTTATTGAATCAAAGACCAGGTTATCATTTATTCTGCTGGACTGACTTACGCAACATTCTCTCTTTAATGTCGTCTTTTCTTCATACTCAAACAATTATTATTATTATTGTTATTGTTACTGTAATATTTTAAAAACACAGATGGACCTGGGAATATGCCATTGTAACATTGTGGCCGTCAGCCAAAAAAAAAGGTACAATAATCTATTGTTGAGCTGGAACTCCTCCAGTGACTCATAGGCTCTGGGGATAATGTCTCTGAAACCATCCCAATAAGTTAATCGATGAAGTTTTCTTTTATTCCTCAGTTTATACATTTTATCTCCTTTGCAAGATACAACTTAATAATGAATTAAATAACTATCAAGCATATTGCAAGATTACCTTATTAACAGTCACTTTTTATTTGAAGTCACTCTAAATATTTGAGGAATAATTTCTTTGCATTGGAAAAACATTCTGAGAAACTGGATCAGAAAGTTTTTTGAGGCTCAATGTGGGGTTCTGGGCTCATCTTTTATGTTATACCTGCTTCTACGAGGTGATGCAGTTTCCCATGGAAAGAAAAAAAAACAAAACAGAAAGAAAAGATACAATACCCTGTTGCCTAGGTGCAGGAAGAGAACATCCCCGCTGACCCAGCGATCCTAGTTTTCTCCTGCCTTTCCGGAGATTTTCAACAGAAAATGCCAGGTGAGGTTGAGCTTTCTTTTTCTAAAATTGTTTTCTCTTTGACTCATGGATTTAATGGTAACACAAAAGGTCCCCATCTCTAGAAGAAATTGGAAGTTAAATTTATCATCTCTTCTTTTACATATTTTCCCCAACATGCCAAATCTTAGTTCATTGAGGGCTTTGATAATGCAGGCAGTCCTGCATTTCAGATATGCATAGTGCTGTGCCATTTAGTGATATATATGGGTTCTGCAGTTTACATTTTGATTAATAGGAGCAATTAATAAATCATGAGTTATATAATATTGACACAGTGAAAAGCCTCAATGATACCATGAAGTGATTGAGACATTAAATGCCTATATGTATTGAATATGATTTTTTTGAAGTAGTCTCATGCCAGTTATCTTCCCAGGAGAAGTAAAATTGTTCTGCTTATCTTCTTTCACCGAGTCATCTCCATCAAAACAACAAGTAAGTGACTCCTCCTCAGAACTTAATATTTAACTAAACTCTTCCAGTTACTAATTTAGGGAGAAATTAGGTTCCTATTAAAATGAAAAATTGGAATGGCTTTATTCTCTCTTAACCTTAGATACATTCTCTCAGTCTAATATCTTGCTCAGGGTCTAATGCAGACAAGTTTTATTTTCTAGTTCTCTGATTTTCTTTCTGCTCTGCAATCCTCCTCCTCCTTCTCCTCTTACACCTCCTCCTTCTCCTCCTTCTTCTTCCTCCTCTCTCTCTTACTTCTCCTCCTCTTCCTCCTTCTTTTAGTCTTGGAAATTAATGCTTTGCTGTATGTGGAGATCTTCCTGACCTGCCAAATACCACATCCGTCTGAAAATGATGAACACACATTGTTTAAAAATGAGGCTGGAAACCTGGCCCTTCATTAAAACCTCTGTAACAAATACCATTCTGTTTCTTCTCAGTATTTTGTTGTGCTTGATATAATCATTTATTACAATCCCTATTATGTTTTTGCTTGCACATACAGTAGCAGAAGGAATAACCTTCTGATAATAACTTTTCGTCAGATAGGCTCCTGAGAATAATCTGATGGTAAAATGTGATCTTGGTTTTGTTACCTATCTGTCAAAGTGTTGAGATCAAGGGACTTTATTCTTCTACTGGCAAAACTCATAGTTACAGCATTTTTCTAGATTCGGCTCAAACAGAGGCAAATTTCTTATTTTAAATGTTCCCTTCACGAAAGTTTTATAGATGAAATTTATAAATAAATCAGATGACTAGTTCATGAACATACTCTGCCAGTATCTGATACTTTGTAAAAACAAGTAAATGGTTGCTGTATCTAATAGGCGCTTTCTACATTAGAGAATCCTAATGGATCAAATGTTGGATTTTCCACAAAAAATTATCCTCTGGAACAAAACAGTTCAAGAAATAGAATGTGATACTTTGCTAGGCTCAACAGACACACTTTTTATTCTAACAGCTGCCTCTGCAGACAACAGCATCAGATGAACAAATATTATTTTCATAGCAGAAATGGTCATGTCTGCTGGGCTGCCAATTGACGATGCAGTCATTTTGCCTCTATGTAGCTTTATCTACTACTAAAATAGACTTTGATTCTTCCGTTGGAGAAGAATATAATGATCATGTGTGAGATGTAGGAAAGTTACACGTTCATAGCAGAAAACACGTAAGAGAGAGTTTGCCCAGGCAAATCCGGGTCCACCTGCCATATCAGAATGAGAGAAGAAAGAGGGGCCCTCTAGTCTCAGTCTTGAGCACCTTAAACACACACTAGCACTTAGGCCCCAGGGAGGTTTGGAACATAAGCACCAAGAATTCCCCCACTACAACAGGGCCTAACTGGAGAGGACCTAAAAAAACCTTTCCATCCAGGGAGTTGGAACATATCTGTGAAAACAGCAGCTTGTGGAAGCTGTTGTTTTAGGGAAGATGTGTTAGGGAAGATCCCAACCAGCTTCTATAAGAGTGGTTTGGAAAGTTCTGGAACATTTCAAATGCTGTGATCTTTGTATCACATTGTTTCCAGGTTTTATTTTTATTTTTTCTTCCTCCCAGACAAGACCTTTCAGGTTAGCCCAACAATTGTGCAACATATAACCAAGCATGCCTCTCCCCTTCCTATTTTCTTTTGTTTTTAATTTAAAGGGAAATCAACAGCCACCACCCATTTCATGATTGCAATGATGAGGCTGGAGCATTTCAACCTCATAACTTTTCTGGATTCTTTTCCATGTCCAAACAGATTTTTGTAAAAAATCATGTTAGTTTCTTCTGGTACACAGTAAATTCTTATGGTTTTTTTGCTGTGCATGCCTCATGGGTGGTATGAGTTGAGAAAAAAATGCCAGAAAGTGGCTACTGAGAATCTTGTGGAATGGAAGCTGTCAATGGGATGGGGAAACATTAATGATTTATGAGGAAAAATAATGATGGCAGTTTCCACATGAGCCCCAGCCTAGAATTCTTGGACCCTAAGTAAAGAGTTCCATGTGGTCTCCCAAGTGGTACACGGCCATTAGTTCTTTAATGTCCCAGTTAAAAGTGTTATATGTTAATCATCAAAATCCAGAATTTCTCAAGCGAAGTTCTAAACACACAGAAAATAATAAATGGCACCCAGCAGGAATAATTTTCCTCATAGTTTTTAATGTCAGTTCTCTGATAGTGCAACGCTCACGTTCTTATATGTATGAGTGCAGGTGAATATACATATATACATATACATTCTCTAACCCAGAGACGGATTAAAAAGGAGAATTTTCATCCTATGTGCTTTATGCCCTAAGTCAGAGTTGAGAGAAGAAACAAGATCAGCTACATTGAGTTTTATTCTAGGAGCAAAAGGCTGTAAACTCTTCAGAAGTCTTTCCCCTAACCAGTTCCACTTAGCCTTGAACTGTGCTGCTCCCCACATGAGGTAAGAAGATGCTTCATCTAGAACTTTCAGAAGTGGTGCAGGAATTTAGACACACTTAGGGAATAGTAGGCATCTCCTCCATTGATCTCAGAAACCGTTGGTTTGTGTTTTTGGCTCTTTCAAAAATATATTTGCTCTCTTCAAGTTGGACTCAAATAAATTTAGGTCTAGGTTGCCTTCTTGATGGCAGCAATGAGCCAGTACTATTAAAATATCAGCACAGAGAACTAGAAATGTCAGATCTTGTCACTGCCATAGAAGAACTGTGGCTACCACTTCTAAGCAGAGTATAGAATGGTCTTTCCTCAGGTTCCTGTATGCTAAAGGTCCGGACAGAATTACTCTGTCCCTTTCTCTAGCCTCAGTCATCTGACCAGTGTGTGAACAACAAGAGTATCCTCTGATAAGCCTTCATCCACAATTGTGACAACCACTGTGTTCCCTCTAATGTCCAGGAGTCCCTCTGGCTCCCTTTAGCCTCTGTGCCTCCAGGGTGCCTGTGGTAGGAGCAGAGGGTGCTAGTAACTCCCTGCTGATGCTAACCGTATTCCAAAACACTAGTATAAAGTCTCCCTCCTTTCCTCCTGGAATTTCTCTGTTCCTGCAGCAACTCCTGGAACTCCTCCTGAATACAATCCACCTGCTGTTTTGTGAGAATAGCTCTCTGTTCTTCCATGTGGGTTCGGATTTTTGCCCAATTCAACACATCCTGAGCAGGGCATCTAACTTCACTACACAGAGAGCCTGGCTATGAGACACAAAGACCTACACAAACATGGGACCAAAGAAACATACTTTGCTTTGTGGGTCTTAACATAATCTACCAATCGGTCTTTTAAAATTCTTGTCTTCTCATGTATGACATGTTAAGACTCTTACTAAAGAACTCAGTTAAATGTCAGCCCATATACTCTACAAAAAAATGTTTTATCTCTATTCACCTCCATTCTTTTTGAAGGTCATTTTACTAAAGCCAGATAACTGAAAGATTAATGTATAGAATCTAATTTCTTAATGGTATGGAAGGCTGAAAATAGTTTTATTGTTTGATGTTGAGCTGTAGATGATGATTTCTTTTTCTTTTATTTTTTTCCTTTTTTTTTTTTTTGAAGCTTGGAAGATTCTTTAATGAGAGACATATGCAGCAAGTTAAAGCTTGTAAGCTTATTTCATCTCAGTAATGCAGAAAACTCCTTAAACTGTTGATTTTCTTTTGGAGGGCACTCTGAACTATGCAAAATATCATCTGATTCCTCAAGGAAAACTAGGAAACAATAAAGAAAAAGTACCTTCAAACTTTATGAATGTCTCGGCCACCCCCTGCTGCACCCATCAAATACCAGATTGAATTAGTGAGATTCAAATACCAGAGATTTTATGGTAATGGGATATTTAGAAATCATTCCCTGAGGCTCCGCCTATGTTGGAGTGAGCCTGTGCTCACAGGGATAGAATTTGGGGCTAGATCCCAGTGTTGGTTCAATTATTAGGCTAGGTGATCTTCCATAGCTTATTTTATACTGCAGTTTTCCCAGATTTATAAGACTGCATTTTTGGACTTTCTCTAATGCACTCAAGCAAAAAAAATTCATTTGCCTGTACACCGATGACTATATCTGGTAAGGCTATACAAATGTGTACAAATTTGTACCAATACTTTAACTTTATTGGTTCACTTGCAGGTTTCATAGTCACTTGACCATCATTCACCATTTACCTCAAGATGCCTTTCTTCCCTCTGCTCTGAGCTCAGGTACCAGTGTCCATTATTGCTCTAAGAGCTAATCTTGACTGGGCTTAATTGATATTTCCATTAGTCTGATGAATACAAATGGCATTAAATACCAGGATCAGACACAAAGTGAATATGAGTGATCTTTTGCAGCCACCTGGGAAGGGTGAGTGGGGATTTTTAAGGCATAGTGGTGAGGACAATTAGCAGGGCTAATGTACCCTTTCCATGGGTGAGATGACACCAGATGCCCCTCTCTTGCTGGCACTCAGTGCACACTGAAGTCTGCATTGATCTAGATGGCAAACCACATTGGTTTCACAGCCAGGAGGCTCCACTCAGCATGGCACAACTTTGTGTTATGAGAGGAAAAGAGTGAGGCAGCAAGTGAGCTTAGAGCCTTGGGTCAGGTTGAAGGAAAGTTTCCTTCTTTCTCCCCGGACCAGACGCACGTATCAACTGTGAACCCTGAAGTCAAGTCAAGCTCCTAGGACTGCCTCCCTGTGTTGGGCTGAGGGCAGCGAGTACGCCTTGGCAGCTTTTAACCCATGTCCCTTCTGCCTGCGTTGGCACGCGGTCAATCTCTGAGCAGTTGGGGGATATGGAAAGCGTAAAGGGGAAGGGTCCACAGGGACAATCAATCATGTCATCAAGATCAGCTTCTGAAGGAAACAAGCACAAATGCTTCAGTGAAAACAAACTAATTTCATTCTGACTGTTCTACTGTTCGGGGTTTTATGACTGTGTTTTTCACCCTGTGTGGAAAAATACAAAGAACTGCCCAGGAACTGAAAAACAGAAAAGAATCTGTCTTGAGGAACATTTCCCCCTTTAACTTCTTTGCTGTCTTTACCAGATGTACCCATCCAGGCTCCAACATGAACCACACAATGGACCTTAGGCCCATTCCAGCACACAATAACTCAACAAAGGATGCTTAAAACATTAAAAGGATCTTTCCTACCCTCTTGGCAAAGTGCTTCACATGAATTGCCAGTTTTCCAGTTGTTACACCAAAGAAAGATAAGGGGATCAACGGATCAAAATCCATCTTACTTCAAACAAAAGAGAGAAGTTGTTATAGAAAGCCAATATGGCTTGGGGAGGGAACATGGAGTCAGTCCCGGTGTGGGGTCAATGATTTTACCAGGTGATATTCCTTCAGTTGTTTATGTTGGTGTTTTTTCACCCCTTAAAGAGGCTAGAGATCAATAAAATTCAGTCTTTGGGGTTGCTCTAAAGCACTCAAGTAAAAATTACCTGATTATTGGCAACTGGCTTTTGCAAAATTGTGGGGAGAAAATTTGGAACCCTCGCAAATCCTCCTACACAAACGTTGAGCTAAATATTTTCACTTTATGCTCGACAGAGATAGTAGTGGTGGAAGTTACAGAGAGAGTTGCCGATATAGAGCATTTGCTTATATCACACCCTTTCTCTTTTCCCCAAATCTTTTCCTTTTTAATAGTGTAGGAAGAAAAAAAAAAGGAGTTTAAGGAAATAATTTCTTGTGCTTACTATAGCCCTCAAGACTTTTTTTTACTTTTTTAAGATGAGGTCTTACTCTGTCACCCAGGCTGGAGTGCAGTGGTGTGATCATAGCTCACCGTAGGCTCAAACTCCTGGGCTCAAGTGATCCTCCTGCCTCAGCCTCTCAAGTACCTGGGACTACAAATGCATGCCACTGGGCTTTACTAATCATTTTTGTCTTTTGTAAAGGTGGGGTCTTACTATGTTGCCCAGGCTTGTCTCGAACTCCTGGACTCAAGCAATCCTCCGGCTGGCCTTCTAATGTGCTGGGATTACAGGCATGAGCCACTGTGCCTGTCCCCAACAATTTTCTTATTCTTTGAGTTTCTCACCCGTACTAAACAAAACTAGAGAATTCCCCTGAATTACACAGGAATCAGGGTAAAGTTGTGTAGATTCAGATCATGTGATACTTCTTCAGCCATTCTTCTGAGAATTTGGCAAGGAGACTATGAGTTTTGATTGGTTAATATTTGTGTGGGTATGAATGCCAGCACTGAAATATGTGGTTAAATATTGTATTGCTTTGGGTGGTTGGCCTGATGTGAGTGCTTCCTCTAGCACAAATGTCATTTGGCAAACTTGGTTCTAACAGTTCAAATGAAATCTATGGAGGAAGAGGAGAGGCTGCCGTCTCCTCTTAGGTCAGATGGCACATGCTGCAGTGTGAATGGCAGAATGGGGGAGGCTTAGGTCTGGGTTTTCATGGCTAGAGAATATACTAACCATCAGAATCATGTTGTGGCCATTAATATGATTATCTTATTTTCAGTAATTACTAACTATACTATATGAGAGACAGATAGTAAAATAACTAATGACTAACTATATGAAAGACAGATAGTTTAATGTTAATACCCCCACTCTGAATGAATTGCTTAACAGATGGCTTCTGACTTATTGGGAAGTTGTTAGAACATCAAAGCACAGCTTATGAGGCCTGGCAAATTATGTGTCTGAGTTTAGCCTTTTGTTTCCAATGTTACCTTCTAAATGATCTGTTTCATAACTAAGATTAATATGAGCACAGTTAAATAAGTTATTTCATGGAGAACAGGCATGCCAATATAGATATTATCAAGATGTGTAATTTGCAAAAATATTTGTTGAGTATCTGTGATGTGCCAGCCATACAGTGGTAAACATTTATTGATCACTTACAGATATGAACTATAGTATGTACATATCTACAGTTTCAGATGGACTATAGTATCATAGTTACATAAAATACAGCCAAAGGCATCCTAGAATTTTTCTTTTTCAAAAATAAAACAATTCTACAATCTCACAAACATATTCAGGTCCATTTCTCTGTGCTTACATACATGCTCAGGCTTGCCCAATGAGTGGAACCCACCATCCCTTGACCTTGGTCTTGCAGCCTAGTTTCTTTGAGAGTACATTTTCCCCTACCCACTCCTCCACCACATACCCCGCAAAAAGCAGCCTCATTTTCCACCTCCAAATTCTCACTATCTTCCACTCCTCAGCCCCAGGAACCTGCTTTTTACTCCCACTGCTCTCCTGAAATTGCTTTCTCAAATGTCAAAGTACCACCAGTTGATTCAATTCTTCCCTCCCAGACTTCTCTGCAACACCCTTGAAAATGCCCTCCTTGAAAAGCTCTCTATCCTTGGTACGTTCTCCACACTGTGGCAACTCGAGACTTTTCTTCACCTCTCTGACAGTTCCTTTCATCTTCTTTGTTCTTGCTCCCTAAAGTAAGATTCTTTAAGGCTTTCTTTTCTGTCTGTGTACAACCTTCTTGTAGAATTGGGTATTTCCTGGGCTTCGACTATTGTATCTATGAATGTGAACTATCGAAGCTCTTTCTCCAGATCTGGCTTCTCTTCAGACTCCAGTCCCATGTCTTCATTTGCTACCTGGACGCCTCACCTCATGATGAATTTGGGAACTCAACATATCCCAAAGCAAACTCATTGACTGCTTCTCACCAAGGATCTTCTCTTCCCGGTTTTCCAGGTTTGGACGCGTTCTCCTGTTCTCCTGTTCTCCTAGAGGGTTCTCCCTCTTAATTAGTTGCCCAATTCTGTCCATTCTACCTTCACTATAACAAGTGACTGTCCCACTTTTAGTTAGTCCTGCCACCTCCTCTCTTCAGCTCTTCATGAATTCCCTCTCTGAACTGCTCTCCCTCATGCCAGTCTCTTTCCACTCTCCGTTCCGTGTCTCACACGTTCTGCAGATGAACCTTGCCAAAGAAATGATATCACTGTGACATTTCTGTCTTCACAAATGCCTTATTCTATCCTGACCCTCCAAATTAATGTTTTTAACCTTTTCTCCTGCTCTTTCTCAAACATGTAGCCGTGGTCCCACAAATACCATGGGCTTGGGGGGAGGTTCAGATCACATAGCACGTTCCCCTCTCTGTCCCCTTGTATGTGCCCCTAGAGCTGTGTGGACTCTCCTCCTTCACACCTCTGCACTTGCCATCCTTCAAGGCCCAGTTCTGTTGACATAGTCTCCAGGAAGACTTCCTCTTTTGGTGATGTTTGGGAAGTTACAATAAGGTGCTGTACTTTTCCATAGCTTGGCTTGATTCATGTGCTATATAAAAAAAAGACTGTAGAGGGTCTCATATCAATACAGCAACACGTGGTTGATGAATCAACTTAGGAAGTGGCTGCTGGGCGCAGAGCTTTATTTATCAAAGGGTACAGCTCTGCAAGCTGAGTGTACAAGAGCTTCCTGGGTCAGGGCTGTCTGGTGACCTACAGACATGGATGGGGTGGCAGTCATAAGTGAATTTGAGCTGTGACATTTTGGCTCTCTCTAGGTTTTCTCATTTATCACAAAGGGACTGGTAATTCCTATGTGACTCTACATGTAGGCATCACATGTTGCTGAGCTCCAGAGAAAAAGCGAGCTCGTCCACCTTCAGACTCATGCACTTGCATCCCACTAGGTCCTTCCTTGGGTCTGTAATGAGCTACTTCTCCTCACCTTAGTTAAGCAGTTTCATTCTTTACAGACCACCTCAAAGGCCAATTCCACCATGGTCTTTCTTCAACCCGTAGTCATAACACTCTCTCCCTCTTCTGGCCACACGTGGCACTCTATCTGTGCCTCAAGTGGCTCAATGACTGTTCTCCCTGGCTTTGCATGTGTCATCTTACCAAATGGATTATAAGATGTTTGAGTCTAGAGACTAAATTTTATTTATTATTATAATGCACAATATAGCCCTGTGTTCATAGCTGGGATTTAATACATGTTAGTTGAATAAACATTGAAGGATGAAGTTTCAGATTTTTTTGGCTACCATTACTCTCAGCTATGTTGATGTAATGAAACATGTGTGCCATATAAACATGTATCTATTTACCAATCTGCTGCTCAAATTGATGACTTTTTACAAGGCTTCTAGGTGGGGCAGCTTTTAGAATAAAGACGAACACCCACATGCACACTCTCACATGAGCGACTGAACAATCTCACATTTTATTATTTATAGAAATACATGTGAATATGCTACAACTTCATTTATTTCCTGCAAGCAGAAATCCTCATCATTATAAGGAAGCCCCTGTCTTTTGTTTTTGTCCATTTTTTTCCCCTGATGTGTTCATAAACATGTCCCATGCATGGCAGGAATGCACAGCTATTTCACTGGTGGTATTAATAGTTTTCACAGAAGCCCTATCTATCATGGTAAATGGCACAAAAGACTTTTTTCCTCCACAGAAGCCTTTATTTTTCTCCCTGTATTTCCCTCACAGGCCCGCCACAGTCTGAAGGGACTTCACAGCTGTGCTGTCCACGAACCCACTCCTAACTTCCAAACTTTCGCCAAAGCGTTTCCTCTGAGGTCCTTATAGAAGCGCTTCTGGACAACGTGGGATGTTGCTAACATTTGGAACGTGACTGTCACACTGCGAGGAAGTATTTGCAGGCCTCTGAGTTCAGTTCTCCGAGGACATTTCACCTTCTTTGCTCACGTCCAAGCCTTAGACCCCAGCACCCAGTCAGCTCCCCTCCTGTGGGTTTTCCGGGGTGCTGTTTCATCTCTCTCCCTATTACCCTCATCATCCCCACTCCCACCCAGACATAAATTCAAAATAAATCTTTTTTTTTTTTTTTGGGGTTTCACTTTCGAAATGAAGGCTCATATTTCAGCTCTAGATTTAGAATAGGTAAATATTTTTTTAAAAATCATTTCTTCATATAAATTAAAAAGCCAAACATCAATAAGCCAAACATCAATAGCAACAGCAACACCTCTCCAACAACAACTGCAGAAACTGCCGATGTGCACCTAACCTGACCTCAGGGGGCCATGCCAGGGGCCTTGTGGAAGAGGATCAGTCCATCTCTTCCCCACCTCAAGCAAGAGTGACTTGCATTTCATTCCTCTGTATTCATTCTCTTGGGGTTTCCAGCCACAAAAGTACTTTTTAAAAGTTCTGTATAGGAACAGGCTCTGAGAGGAGAATTTCTCAGAAGAGGTCCAAGGTGCTCTGCTTAAATTACCCAAGGCTCAGGCTCTCAGGGACAGGGCCATGGCTCACAGGCATTTGCTCTGGGGCTGTGAGAATGTGGGATGAGAATGAGGTGGTATCATTTGTGGATGTGATGGTCTACCCTTCCCTAATTTCCTAATTTGGGAATAACTGATTGACAAGGATGGGGCTACCTGGAGAGCAGGGACAGTACAGAGCAGACCACTTACAGCCCATCTCCAGGGTGTCTAAACAAGGGGATGTGCAGAATTTCTTTTTTTTTCTTTTTCTTTTGAGATGGAGTTTCGCTCTTATTGCCCAGGCTAGAGTGCAGTGGCACGGTCTCAGCTCACTGTAACCTCCGCCTCCCGGGCTCAAGCAATTCTCCTGCTTCAGCCTACTGAGTAGCTGGGATTAGAGGAGCCCGCCACTGTGCCCAGCTAATTTTTGTGTGTGTGCATATTTTAAGCAGAGACAGGGTTTCAACATCTTGGCCAGGCAGGTCTTGAACTCCTGACCTTGTAATCTGCCCACCTCGGCCTCCCAAAGTGCTGGGATTACAGGCGTGAGCCACAGTGCCCGACCAACCGGGATGTGCAGAATTTCTTGCCTGGAGATGTTCATTTATTTCCTTCCCTACCCCATCCCCCCAAACAGCTCCACTGCCTGGAGATTTGGAAGAAAGAGATGAACAGATGTGTGTGATGTTTTAGTTACATTTGACCTAAAAGTGGGGGATATGAGCTAAATGACACACCAAAGTCCTTTTCACTAAACAACCAGTATCAGTAGAGCAAGTAGTTTAAATATTGCCATTAGCCCACTTTTGAGGCTTACTGGGGAGTTGTACTAATGGGAGGATTCAAAAACGGTAACCTCTGTCTTATTGAATAGATGCTCCCCAGCTGCTGAACTGTAAAGTTAATTTCTGGAAAGTGAATTGTGTTTGTCATTTTTTAAAAACACAATTTTTTGTAATAAAAGCAGAGATGCAACCTTCAGCAGAGAAACATTCCAATGTGGCCGGGTTGAATGCTTTGTTTGGCCAAGGAATGGTTAAGGTGATGTTTGTGAATGTAACCTACCAGTGGAATGAGGCAAGAGAACTTTGCTTACTACATTGGCCTCCCCTAGGTGTGCTTGCTAATTAAGAGTAAAATCACGAAGGTAGCTCCAACCCCAATCGCTGTGGATGCTACACCTGCGCCAGCGAGGGCAGGCTGATAGAGGCTGTGCTGAGACTGCCGTCCTGTCACAGCATGGAGTGGGAGTGGGAAGGAGGCCTCCTACTCTCATCGTTAGCCAATGCACAACAAATGTTCACTAGTCATACCCTTTCTGTCAAGCAAGGATCTAGGCCCTGGGAGTGCAAGGATGAATAATACACGAGGCCCTCCTTCAAGGAATTTATGGATCCTTCAGGTAAACTAGGTGATGTCCCTCCGAACTGACTGGCATAAAACGGATGATGGGGCCTCGACATCTTGTGCTGCGAATAACAGAATCACTGCTGAACTGACATCATAGGATCATAGAATTTTATAACATGAAGCAGCCTTAGAGATATTTCACCAAACTGAGTTAAAATTAAATGATTGTTATAGTTCCTTATAAACTGCCAAATGCTAAACAAACATGATTATTATTTGATGGAAGCCCCTCAGTTTCGTAAGGAGAGAGACTGATACAAAGTTAAGTCATTGCCACAGGTCTTCTAGCTACATTGTTACAGGTATAACTAGATTGTTACATAGCTACATTGTTTAACATTCATAACCCGCATCTTATTTTGTTGTTGAGTACACATAACTAATATTTTATTTTTCAAATTATATTATAAATAACAGAAATTATGAGAAAGAAACTGTATTGAGGAAATACTGGAAAGTAATTTTGTACTGCAGATCTAGAGTATAATGAACACGAAGAGCCTATAAGCAAAAAGATTCAAGCTCTTACAAGGAAATGCCTAAGTAATAATTAACTGCACATATAAGCTGGGAGCAGTGGCTCATGCCTGTAATCCCAGCACTTTGGGAGGCTGAGGCGGGTGGATCACTTGAGGTCAGGAGTTCAAGACCAGCCTGGCCAACATGGCGAAACTCCATCTCTACTAAATAGAAAAATTAGCTGCGTGTGGTGGCGGGTGTCTGTAGTCTCAGCTATTCAGGAGGCTGAGGCAGGAGAATCTCTTGAAACTGGAGGCAGAGGTTGCAGTGAGCTGAGGTCATGCCACTGCACTCCAGCCTGGGCAACAGCTAGACTTTGTCTCAGAAAAAAATTGCACACATAGTTAGGTGATGACTTAGTTACATTTCAGAGAGGATATGTGGTAGGCAGAGTACCTGTGGATGGCCCCCCAAGATTTCCCACCGTAAGACCCACAGGTGTCCATCTCTGTGCTAACTTCCAGCGTGGTTTAGGGGAGGCACTGACATTCTGCAGAATCCCAGAAAATATAATTAAAGTTCTGTTTACAAATCTTTTATTGACATTTAGTGAACGATTATAGTGCTACTGATGCTTTGCTCTTTAATAGCTCATTATGAAGTTTGTTAGAAGAGACATTAGCAGCAATTTGTCAACAGCCTCTGGAAGTCAAGTGACAAGGTATTCGTGTTTTACAGTGCTGCCAAGTGTTAGATATATCCTTTCAGGTGGGGAATCTTCATCCACTTATCTGCCCAAGGGATAGTTCACATGGGTGACTCAGATGTTTTGAAGCCACACCATAATGAATTCTAAAAGTCCACGAGAGGTGGAATGACAGCAATCCCACCAAAGTGGCCCTTGTCACTCGAACTTGAGAAGCTGCATGGCATTCCTTTTGTGTCATTCTAAAGAACTATAATTCCTTTGAATAGGATAATTTCTTTTAAAAATATTATGAAAGCTCTTTAGTTTAATTAGATCCCATTTGTCAATTTTGGCTTTTGTTGCCATTGCTTTTGGTGTTTTAGACATGAAGTCTTTGCCCACGCCTATGTTCTGAAGTGGAGAAAATTTTTGCAATCTATCCATCTGACAAAGGGCTAATATCCAGAATCTATGAAGAACTTAAACAAATTTACAAGAAAACAAACAACAGCATCAAAAAGTGGGCAAAGGATATGAACAGACACTTCCCAAAAGAAGACATTTATGCAGCCAACAGACATATGAAAAAATGCTCATCATTACTGGTCAGTAGAGAAATGCAAATCAAAACCACAGTGAGATACCATCTCACACCAGTTAGAATGGTGATCATTAAAAAGTCAGGAAACAACAGATGATGGAGAGGATGTGGAGAAATAGAAATGCTTTTACACTGTTGGTGGGAGTGTAAATTAGTTCAACCATTGTGGAAGACAGTGTGGTGATTCCTCAAGGATCTAGAACTAGAAATACCATTTGACCCAGCAATCCCATTACTGGGCATATACCCAAAGGATTATAAATCATTCTGCTATAAAGACACATGCACACGTATGTTTATTGCGGCATTATTCACAATAGCAAAGACCTGGAACCAACCCAAATGTCCATCAATAATAGACTGGATAAAGAAAATGTGGCACATACACACCATGGAATACTATGCAGTCATAAAAAGGATGAGTTCATGTCCTTTGCAGGAACATGGATGAAGCTGGAAATCATCATTCTCAGCAAACTATCACAAGGACAGAAAACCAAACACTGCATGTTCTCACTCATAAGTGTGAGTTGAACAAGGAGAACACATGGACATAGGGAGCGGCACATCACCCACCAGGGCCTGTCGGGGGATGGGGGTCTAGGGGATGAATAGCAACTCATTAGGAGAAATACCTAATTTAGGTAACGGGTTGCTGGGTGCAGCAAATTACTATGGCACGTGTATACCTATGTAACAAAACTGCACATATACCCCAGAACTTAAAATATAATAATAATAAAAAAGAAAATATATACATGGCTATTAAAATTGGAAAAAATATAGTATGGAATTGGTCTGTCATTATACTGGGGTACCTGAGGTGGCAATTTGGCACCACTTGGTACTTTTTATTCATACGTGATAATGTCTGGCATGGAATGGGGTCAATACATATGCTTTGAAGGAGTGAATTTATATTTAAGTTTGCAATGGCTTTATGATTCTACAGCTCTCTTATTTAATTATTTCATTTAATCATCTCTTCAACACCTCTCTAGAAGGTAAAAAATAATGTTCTCATTTTACAGAAAAAGAAATTGATGTTTGGGACATTTAATATGTCCAAGATGCATAGGCCTGTGCAGCTGCTCTTTCTTCTCACTTTCAGGTCATAATTACTGTTTGCTGGGAACATACTGGGTGCTGGTGTTAAGCAGGTCTTCTGTTCCTCATTAATTACCTCCTCACACCAGGAGGTATGTAGGTCTTTCATCTCCAGTTTTCAGATAAAGTCTCAATGAGGTTATGTAATTTGAGCTGAATCACACAGGCTATGTCTGATCAAGCTGGCATCTAATCGTAGGACTTGTTACTCAAGAGGATGTGACCTTCCTGCCATCACCCAGCTGCCCTTCCAACTAAAGTATAAGGCTATTGCTATTTCCATTTTTAAAAATCTGACAGGCACAAAGCACAAAGGCACAAAGACTTAAGGGATGGCTACAGTCTCTGTTTTGGGGAGTTTTTTTAAATCTACATTTTATAGCATTATTATGCATCTACATGAACTTAATTTAATGCAACAAGTGTTGACAAGTGCCTGTTTTGTGCAAATTCTGTGTGATACCCAATGTCCGTTTCCTATTCTTCCTTTCGAAAAGTGGCCATAAACAGAGCCCTGATTTTGTTGAGGATAACAGTGTGCTTAGGTAAGAGATGTCATTTCCCATCATTGCATGTAGCTTGGCACTGTCCTGTGAATAACTTCTGCATGCAACCTCCAGGGAAGCTTTCTAAAGGGCCTTTTCCTTCCCTTTCCTTCTGACTGGAATGTGGACATGATGTCCAGAGCTCAGGCAGCCATCCTGGGCCACAAAGCATCATTGTGAATGGATGCCAAGTGTTGGGGAAGATGGAGAAGAAAGAAATAAGGAGTCTAGGTTTTTGATGACATGGTGGAGCTGCCCAGTCAGCCTTGGGCTACTTACAGCTGGAATTACCATATGAAAGAAATAAGCTTTTATTTTGTTTAAATGACTACTTTCTTCTGATCTCTAAATGCAACTTCTAACTTATGGAGTTACAGGAAAGCTGGAAAAGATATATTTATTAGTCTTTAGGAAAGACAAATACACAACTCACTACAGTATAGTCTGAATGTGACTTGATCCAATGATCTAATGAAAACATAAACTCGGTGGGGAGCATTCCAGAGAAAGAAGAAATTAATTCTGCTAAGAAGAAGGTATCAAGAAAGACTTGTTGCACCTTGGATGGAGGAAGATAAGAAGTGGAACAGAAAACTCAGTAAGCAAAAGAAAGCCTGGAGTCCAAGAAGTTGAGCTTAAGTGATGGCAAGTTGGTTGCAAAAAAATGGCTTTGATATTTCCAAAATGATTTTCTTTAAGTTTTCAGCAAAGCGTTGACTAGTTATAGACTTTTAGACCTTGCTCTGTGGGCCCAGATCTAAACCAAACTGCAAGTTTGTGTGTGTCACTTGAGATATTATCTACCAGCACATTCAAGTCTCTTTCTTTAAACATATCGCTTCAGTGGTGATATCTTAAGCTACAGAAAGAGTCATCTTCCTTTACACATTTGGCTATAATTGAGTAGAGATGACTTTTATAAGATTCAGTCCTACAGTCTTAGGCCCGGGTTAAAAAGCTCTCTTTGACTGAAGTGGGAGGAGAAAGGAGAAAAGGAGAGGGGAAATAGTTATTTGGGATCCCTTCTGGGATATCCCTTCTGACTCCTTGTGGCAGGAGTGATTGTCTGATTGTTTTATTGCAGGGGTCAGGCTGGAGCAGAGCCTCAAAGGCAGGAGGGTAAAGAATCAGGGCTCCAACCCCAGGGGCTAACGATGCTAGGGAACTTCAGGAGCTTGTGACATATCCCAGACTTCTCCCTCTGGTGTTCAACAAATATCCATGTAATCCTAACCTTTCCTTGACCTTTCTTACAGTTAGGGCAGGGCCAACTAATTAGATTGTGGTTAATGGGATGTAAGTGGGAATGAGCTAACCTCTTCCAGGTTGAGAATTTAACGGTGTCCTATATTATAATCCCACCCACCCTCTCTCCCCTCACTGTAATGACATTGTATCTTGAATTACAGATGCCATAGCTACAAGGTGGGAGCAGCCTGGGACCCTGAATCACCGCATGGAAGAGATTCTCGCAGAGGAGATGTTTTCAAAGCATCTGTCTTTGTGTGAGCAGGAAATAAGCGTTGGTGGTATGAAGATATTGAAACATGGGAATATTTGTGATGGCAGCTGGCATTAATTACTCTGATTTTGACATTACCTCTTGGCAAGGAAAATAAGTGAGAGGTGGTGCACCTTTGATTAGAAGCATGGGATTCGGAGTTGGAAAATACAGCCTTCAGCTTGATTCCTGGGTGAGTTTGGGCAAGTTTCTTAACCTCTTCAGCCCCAGATTTTTATCTATAAAAATGGGAATAATGGCTGTGCCTCCTTCCTAGGGCAGTTTTTTATTTTTCAAAGTATGGTTGCACAGAACACCTGCATCAGAAATACCCACAGGACTATTACATTGCAAATCACTGTGTGCCCATTTGGAAGCTACTGAATCCAGATCTTTGTGGGTGGGAGGAAGTCTACTTTTTTTTTAAAGTTATCCAGGGGACTCTTACGCTTACTAAAGTTGGAGGATGATCATTATAAGCAGTTGTGAGGATTGCATGAGATAATATGAACAAAGACTTTAGGACTATATCTGGCCCATGGTAAGTGCTCCATATATGGAAGCAATTATTTTTATCATTAGAGCACACTGTGGTGTAGACTAACTTGGTCAGAAAAGCTAGGCAAGTCCATGAAGGGGAAAAAGGGAGACGGCATTACTCTTTCTCAGGATTATAACTCTGACCTCAAAGGGAGCCAAGAGGGCAGGCACACTGAATGTAACCTGATTTGACTTAAATGGAAGATTGAGGCAAATCATTGATGTGTTGAGTATTCAGCAACAGAATAACAACCTGAAAACGGATGGAGAAGGTTGCTGTCCTAACAGCAAAATCCCTTAAGACTCCCAGGCTTTCCGAAGGTGAATTTTTAAGCATTGATGGAAATGCATTAATAAGCATATAAAACTGTGGTTGAATGGTGACTACCAAGCCTGAAGCTCTGTTGAAAAATTATTGACAGCTATATTGCTTATTCCTGTAGTGGTTAGGAAATGAAATGCCTTTCTCTAATCAAGTAATTGCATTAAGGAGCTACTGGGAACATTTGGTTGCTTTTCCGGAATAGGCAAGAAGTCAACTGCACTTCAACCAGGTTAACTGTCAAGAGGAGTTTGGCTCAAATTTCTTTTAGTTCAACTAACATCTTTTTTTTCTCATGCATATGCAAGCAAAAGTTTAAAAATATATTCAGCTAATAGCCAAAACAAAACAGCACATTTGTAGTAAATCCTGCCTTTTTCTGAAATGAAATTCAGCAAAAGATGTGTTTTTGTTTTCTTCTTTTTAAGGGAGAGATGGTGGAGATGTGGGTTTGGACACAACCTTAAACGCTAAAATGAGCTGCAACACAGGTGGAGTGAGATGGATTTCCAGTGACTAAGGCAGACAGCGTCATGCCCAGCTTTAACTGTGTGAAGATTCACTGTGAATTTTGCCACGGCCCAAGCAGAAAGATACATTTTCTGGTTACAATAGTTTCAGTCGGCAGAATTTACCTGAAAATTCACTCAAAAAAGTCTCTCATTTGAAAGATGAACTGGTAGAGAATTGTGAACAACAGAACAAGGATATAAGTAGACAGAACACAGTCATTTTTTTTGTTGAAGTTGTTATTGTGAACTTTCAAGCCCCTTGGGTCTTCAAAAGGCCACTTTTATGTCTGCAGCTCCATACAGATACAACCACTGAAATAAAAAACACAGTGACTGGGCCTTTTTGTTTACACAGTGCCACATTCTTGGCCAGTCTTGTTTGTCACCAAATGGCCCTGATGAATGCTGTTTTGATGTCACGCCCTAGATACAACTTTGTGTTTTTGTGCTCTTGGGCACGAATGGGTGACTAGCTCACTCATGGGCTGTGGCTCTAAGGCCCCCGGCTACTGAGCCAAGTTGATCTGAATTGCTAGAACATTTGAGCCCATTTGCCCCATCCTGCCCATTCTCCTCCTCTTCCTCTTTTTCTCTCCCATATATACAGTGATATGCAGGGCATACCACTACATCATAGATCTCAGTCCTCAAAGCTTACAAAATTACTTCCATTTGTGAGGTAAACTTACTCTTGTTCCTCAGTCTTGAATTTACCCACCAGGCTTGCTGCAAAGAATGAGCTTAAAAATAACCTAACGATTTCCACATGGCAGGGCCACAGGTTACAGAGCACAGCCTGTGCCCCTAGGACAGGCACCCACATTGTTCTTTTTGGAAGGAGTGGATCTGATGCCAGGGAAAGGTGACACAAGAAAGAAGCTGGCCACGAAGCCTCTGAGCTTTGTGACCTGATGCTCACCTGACCCATGGCCAGGCTGTCTCCTCTCTGCCAAATAGGGAGAGAAACTCTGACTTGGCCGACATCGTGGATGTGTTAGGTAATATTTGCCAACTGCTTTGAAGATGAAAAGCATTATGGGGCACTAAATATGATAATTATCAATTATAAAACCTCACACAACTCCCTGGAACACTAGGGGCGAATGAGCAGGAAATATAAATGTTTGTGACAGGAAGCCAGGAGCCAGGATGGCTCGTGAAATGTGAAAAGTTCAACACACAGTGTCCTTACCTGGGGCAAGCCAGGAACTCATTTGTCTTTGGAAGGTAAATGCTTCCTTGAGCTAACGAGGAGGCCCCCTGAGAGACTGCCTTATTAAGTACTCCTGGAATTCTGGGCAAGAGGTGCCTGTGTACCTCTCCAGTGCCACCTGGGTGCCATGACAAAAATGTCCCACTTGGAGTTTAGCCTGGGCTTTTCCCTCATCCTTTCTCTATTATCCGAGGACAATAGGGTGATAGACTGAAGACCTCTGGGCCATTCAGATATTCATACATTCTAGACACACATCATGATGATATTCACACATCATAGTCATTGAGCTTTTGCAAGGATCCTGGAATGAGGCACACACCTCCTCTGGCCATTTGATTGTGTTTATAAACTTAAGTGTTCTTGTCTTGGAAATCTTTAGCCTTTTCAGGGTCATCTGGAATCCCTAGGCTGATGTCGTGTCCGGCTATTGGCACATGTAGTGTAGGCAGTTGACTCTATGGCTTCATCTGAGGGGTACGGGGGCAGGATGTCTGTCCCAGTAGCCAACCCTTTGCCTGTCAGGCAACCAATGGGAATTTCTCTTGCCAGTGGTTGGTTTGTACAAGTCTCCCAACAAATGCATCCTTGCAAAGGACGGTGGTAAAATAATAACTCCTTCTAGTTCATCATTTTTGAAAGACAGACAAATTTGGGGGCACTCAGAAGAATTACAATTATTTACCTCCTATGAGATAAGGGGCTGTCTAACAGGCTGAGGTGTGGCCAGCACAAAACAGAGCAGAAACAGTGCCCATTACTGAGCAAGTAGACAACATGGGACTCCAAGTCTAAACACTGCCAGCACCCAGCTGTGTGCTTATGATGAACCCCTTCCCCTCCCCTACAGAGGCTCAGTGAACATTTGTAAAATGAAACTAGCCCAGCTAGGCAAATGATTTTAAGTCCTTCCTTGCTCTAAAGACTCAATGTCTTTTGAGCTACAGGTCTCCAGTGGTATTGTTAGGGGAACAAAGAAGAGCACTGTGACTTTCCTGGGAGAAGCTACCAGCTGCGTGACCCTGGGCAAGGTACGCAAGCTCTCTGTCCCTCAGTTCCTTCACCTCAAAATGGGGATAACAATGTATCTACCTCATAGGATTCTGAGGATTACACAAGCTAATACTAAGGCATGGAGAACAGTGCCTAGCACATCATAAATGCAGTGTGGATGTTGGTGAATAAATAGAAAGAAAATAAACTATAGATTCCTTTGGCAGTTAGAGAGAGACACAGAGTTAAGGCCCTCAAATGCATTAAAAATGAGACCAGAAGAGAGAAGATAAGAAGACCTGAATGTACTAAAGAAGCAAATATTTAGAAAAAGTTAAGGAGCTGGAAGCATCTCATCCAGGTTGGGATGAGTGGTGGTGGGTGGTTCATTTCTTTAGGAACCTGAGTACCTGACAGAGAAAGCTCAGCTGGCAACTGGAGTTAGAAGGAAAAAGTATCAAGAGCACTGAGTGCCTCCAGCTGGTCCTAAAGCTGATAAGCCTAGTCTTCTGGGGAGAGGCTGATCCATGCTGGGAACCCATCAGTACTGAGGAAGAACAGTGGGGACTAGAGAAGGAGCAATTGTGCAGGATGTTACTAGGATAGGCAACCTAGTAACAGGGTCAAGGGGGCTACCTGGATGAGGAGGGGAGCACCAGGGGTGTAGGACTGGGCTGGCAGGTGAGGTTATGTTCAGAGGGCTCCAGTGGGAAATCTGGCATGTGGAGGTCGGCTTGCACAGGGGATCAGCGAGCAGAGACACAGAAGAGCAGAACTCAGTAACACAGGCAGGGGTCCAGCACCAGATCAGGGCATCGGTCACAAGACAGAAGCTTGGGGCAAAATCTGGGAATTTCCAGGAACAGAGCTGTTCTGTGTGTGGTAGAGACTCAACCATGTGTTCACCAAATCCATTTCCTGTTCTTCCATGTCTTGGGTCCATGACTACAGAAATGTCCTGGCCTCCCCCGTACCCTGGCTCCTGATAGGTGGAAGCTGGCTTGTGACTGAGTCTGACCAGTGGATTATGAACAGAAGTGGGGAGCATCCCAGGCTTGGTCCCAAAGGCTCCCCTGCAAGATCCTCCATTCTCACCCTTTCCTGATGACTGGGTGCAGACCAACATGACACCTTTGGGAGATGGAAGAGCCATGGATGGAAGAAGCTTGGGTCACTGAATCTGATTTGGAACACCTATTTTGGAACGTATTGCAATAAACTACTTAGATTTTGTTGTTACATCTGTCAGTGTTATTAAATTTAAACCAGTAAACTGAGGCTTTCATGGATAGAATCAATCAAAGGTTAAGGTCAAAGACATTCTGAGACTTGCCCAGCCTTAAGATGAAGCAATAGAGGGCCCTTTGGTGCTTGGTGGCTGCAACTGTGGCTGAGTTCTAGGAGGGAGTTTATTTTTTGTTGCTTGTGTATAATTTTTACCCCAAGAATCCCTTATGGTGCTGGCTGTGACCGATGAACAAACTCTTAGTGTTTAATGTGTGTGTCTGTAAACACAGGGAGAAGGGAAAGCTGCCCGAAGATTGGACAAAGAGCCTCGTAAATGTCTTAGGGTGAATGACAATGGGAAGATTAAGAGGACTCTGCTGGGGAGCTGCCTGCAAAGGTCCCCTCTTATTCAGGAATTGTATCATCAGCTGAGTCCTTTGGAATTAGCAGACAGTTGTCAAGATAAGATAGTCTTGTAGCATAAGAAGCCTTAGGTAGTCTGGGAGCCATAAAAGCTCCTCATTAGTGACAAGATTTTAACAAAACCAAATATATTTTAAGAAACAAGGACATTCATGGCTGGGCGTGGTGGCTCACGCCTGTAATCCCAGCACTTTGGGAGGCTGAGATGGGTGGATCATGAGGTCAGGAGATCGAGACCATCCTGGCCAACATGGTGAAACCCCATCTCTACTAAAATACAAAATATTAGCCGGACATGGTGGCATATGCCTGTAGTCCCAGCTACTCAGGAGGCTGAAGCAGGGGAGGTGGATGTTACAGTGAGCCGAGATTGCGCCACTGCACTGCAACCTGGTGACAGAGCAAGACTCCATCTCAAAATAATAATAATAATAATAATAATAATAATAACAACAATAACAGAAACAAGGACATTCATACGTTTTCTAAATATTTTGACTCACTACATGAGAGAGTGACAAATTGTGATATCTGAAGAAAACTGTGGGTAAAATTTCCACAATAGACTTTGCAATTTAGTGATTCTGATCATCTGAACTTCAGTTCCCTGTAGCTTGTGAAGATCCTATCACTTTCTTTAACAATGTATTAGCAGGACAGAGGTAAGTATATTTTACTAATAATGACACCTGGCCATAAGTCAGGCGGTTACAATCCCTAGGTGAGCAACAGTTTTAGTCATGACACACAGACAATATTCTTTGCCAAATAAATTTTCCATAAGAAGAGGGAGGACCAGGCATGTTTGGTGTTGAAGGATTGATTCCTATTTTTCAGTAAATTATGTCTCTGAATTAGTGTGCTTCTCTCAGTATGCATTCTGGTACATTCAACAGTTCTTATTCTTTTTAGTGGAATTTTTTTTTTCTTTTTCTTTTTGTGAGACAGAGTCTCACTCTGTCACCCACGCTGGAGTGCAGTGGCATAATCACAACTCACTGTAGCCTCAATCTCCTGGGCTCAAGTGATCCTCCCACTTCAGCCTCCTGAGTAGCTGGGACTACAGGTGCATGCCACCTTGCCTGATTAATTTCTGAAAAAAAATTTTTTGTAGAGACTTGCTATGTTGCCCAGGCTGGTTTGAAACTCCTGGGCTTAAGTGATCCTCCTGCCTCGGCCTCCCAAAGTGCTGAGATTATAAGCATGTGCCACTGTGCCCAGCTGTAAGTTGCATTTAAATTCTTTTTTTTCCATTTATAGATTGTTTTGATGTTTGAGAAGTTCATTGCACTGTTTGCTCCCACTAAACATTTTTAAACATTTAGGAAGAAGAGGCTGTGTTTCGCCTGAGGCAAAGGACTGAGAACTCCACAACTTACGAGTTTGTTTAGAACTCAAAACAGGATGTTCTGTTTGACCAAAAGAAAGTTTCTTTCTCTGCTTTTCATTCTCCTGTTAACTCTTCCCTTTTGCTAGCATATAAAAGATAATATCACCAAACAGCCAGTAAAGGAATGACTTATAAAAATTTGTAGTAATCTGGCAAGATTTTTCCCTTCTATTTTGTTAAATCTTAAGATTGCTCAACCATTGATGTGATTGTTGTTTGTGTGTTTTTCCTTTACCACGCCACCCTGGCATTTTGAGGCTGTGCTTGGGTTAAAAAGTTAAGCCAAAAGATCTCGGCCATACAGTCCAAATCCAGATTTATGCACCATGCAAGTTTCCACTCCCTCGTTCACAGACATACACATTCGCGTTGCAATCATTTTGCAAAGGGTGATTCAGAGATGGGGAACATGGCGTTTCTTCTGAGAAGCAAATGAGTAGGTTGACCCACAGTGCTCACTTTCCTGCCTCACTGTTATCACTGTCCTGACAACCTTGGCGAGTTTGGCTATGGGAATAAAATTTGAATATGTATTCTTGAACTTTGCCGTCAAATCACATGCCTGCCCTCTTATCCTCTAAGAGAGCCCGCAGCAAACGGAGGGAAGGAGGAAACAGCCTTGCCCAACATCAGCACTTTGTTCTCGATGAGTTTTAAAAGCTCCCAAGGCGGTTCTAAGGAGCAGTCAAGGCTGAGAACTCTGTTAACAGAGCACAGGTTAGACTGCAGTCCTCTTGGGGCAGGGCTGGGACTCTGGTGTTTGTATCTTTAAGCGCTAAGCCCAGCAGGCAGCACAGAAGAAACGCCCACGAAGCACCTAGGGTGTGGAGGAGCACACTCTTTGGTTTCCAAAGACCAGTCCTGGCTTCCCTGAACCCTGAGCCACTGCTCTGTGTTTATGGCCAACTGGGACAAAGGTGCTGAGTCCACGTGGAAGATGACACCCCTCCCCCCGGCACATCTGCAGAGAGGCTTTCCAGGACAGTAGTGGCCTTTTAAAGCTCCTGCAGAGAGGAGTCCTTGTAAGACCAGGGAGCTGCTACGTGAGGATGAAAAAGCCCAGAAGTGAGAGTCGTCTCTCGTCCTAGTTTGGCCACTGACTGAGCAGCTCAGTATTGGTCACTGAACCTCAGCGTTTTCAAATATGATGTGAGCTGGTTGCACTCAGATGTTCAACATCCATCCGTCTATTTGCCCAGCAACCATGGGAAGAGGAGGAGAAAAGGCCTGAAATAAGGGAACTTTGACAGCCAAGGGTGGCCTCTGATTCTCCCTCCCTTGATCTGTAAGTTGTTCAAGCTATAGACCACCCCCAAGACGTATCAGAACTGGGCAGGTCCGGAGGCGAGACAAGATGTGGATTTTGACGGTGAATCAATGGGGTATTATTCAGCACAGCTGTCTCTACCCCGACGCTGAAACAGGGAGATCCAGAGCACAGTTAATGTGGAGAGCAGACTCCTCCAGAAGGGAGGCTTTCAAGAGACCCACTGGGCCTGACTGTCAGGTACAAGGAACCCTGAGCCTGGCACAAGAAAGCAGCACACCTGATCTCTGTATATTCTAAGAGCCTGCGTGCCTCAATTTCAAATACATAAAGCTTATCATGTAGATGGAAGATTGGGATGGCTTTCATTCATTCATTCATTCCAGGTTTTACCCCTGTACTCACAGAACTGATGAAGGAGAGGAAATAACAGCCACTGCGATAAGGTTCTAGCCCAGTTGGGGGATACGTGCTGACCACTGGAGGAACAGAGAACAACCAACAAACTCAACCAAGTGACCTGGAACATGTGATGCCAACAGCAGCACCGTGGAAGCTGAAATCAAGAAGTTCAGATGGGCCGGGCACGGTGGCTCACGCCTGTAATTCCAGCACTATGGGAGGCCGAGGTGAGCAGATTACAAGGTCAGGAGATCGAGACCATCCTGGCTAACATGGTGAAACCCCGTCTCTACTAAAAATACAAAAAATTAGCCGGGCATGGTGGCACACGCCTATAGTCCCAGCTACTCGGGAGGCTGAGGCAGGAGAACCGCTTGAACCCGGGAGGCAGAGGTTGCAGTGAGCCGAGATCGCATCACTGCACTCCAGCCTGAGCGACAGAGCGAGACTCCATCTCAAAAAAAAAAAAGAAAAGAAGTTCAGTTGACAAAGGAAGGTTGTGTGCTTTTCGGCACGTAAGGACATTTTAGTACTAATCTAGAGTTACAGACACGCCCTATGCCTTCATGTTGAAGAAGTACAAAGTTGAGGGAGGCAGAGGTGAGGAATCAGCCTGGTAGGTGGTGGTGTCTCAAAGAGGAGCAAAGAGTAAGGAAAAGTAGTATGATGGTTTCTGATCCAGTGTCTGTCACAAACCAGCTTTGTGACCAGGTGAATTATGTTCTCTGGGCCTCGGCTTCCTCATCTGCGCATTGAATGCAAAATACCTATGATCTCTTCTGACTTGCCCTGAGGGCATGATGGCTGGCTAAACAAGCACCAACACCCACAATGCTCTCAGCACACACGTACACACAGGCTCACACTCACACGAATACACACTTATGCTTGCACCTATGTGCTTGTACACATGCATGTACTCATTCACACACGCACCCTACCACACACAAGCACACTCACATATGTGCACATACCAGTACAGGTAGGGATGTGAATACACACATATACTCACACACAGCCTTCCATGCACATGCTACATCCACACATATATGCTCATGCACACACACATACAACACCTTCCATGCACTTTCACACATGTGCACACAGTCCACACAACATGCACACTTTCACATATGCACACACACTCATATGCTCCCGCACGTGCACACACACAGCCTCACACACACAGCCTCACACACATGCCAACACACTGCCATGCACATCCACACATCTACACACACAGATCTGAGTGCCCTATAATCCACACTTCACTTCCAAATTTTCAGAAAGCAGTAACAGACCAGTCAGGAAAGGAAAATAAAAATCATCTGGCGCGTTTTTATGCAATCCTGCTGATCTCGCAGCCTCGGGTTTAGTCTCTTTTTCCACTGGGTAGGGCCAGATACTTCTGTTTTTACATAGGTACCTCTTTTAGGGAGACAAAGCATTAAGAGAAATGAGCCAAGGGAAGAATTTAAAACAAAAGAAAAAAACACGAAAACGAAAAAAAGAGAAAAAAAGCTTTTCCCATTCATGGCAAAAAAATAAAAAGGATGTTTGGAGTGTTCGTGCAGGATATTTGTATAAAGAACTGCATGTCCTTGTTTACTTTCTGTGGAGCCCCATTTCCTCCCTAGAATTCCTGGTGGTCATACTCACCAGTTATGGGACTCTCGAGATGAAAATCTGTGACACAGAGCACACACACACCCAGGCAGGGGAGTCCTGCGAAGCTGGACGCTCTGAAATCTAGGGCATTTCCGGATCAAGTATCTACCTCCTTGTCCCTTGCCATTCTCTGACCTGGCCCCAGAGCTGCAAAGAGAAGCCGAGGGGTACATTGCTAAGGGTCACACCTGGTGACACCTGTGTGGCCTGTGGTTAACAGTTTGGGAAAGCCATGCAGAAAGTAAGCATCCTCACTGCTGCATGCCAGGACAGGGATGGCTATGCGCCAGCCACATCCCAGGGCGGTCTCGATGGAGCAGTCCCCTCCTGTGGGTCTCTGATGTCCCCAGAAGAAAGGCACATTGTGAAGTCTCACATTCAGTTACATAGTGCTCTTGCATTTCTTACCCCATTTCATCTGCACACTTCTATACATCAGATAGAGCCCTGTTTTATAGATTAGAAAACTGAGGCTGAGAGTGGTTAATTTGCCCGAGATCACATGGCAAGAAAGTAGTGGAGCTTAAATTTGGATTTTCATTATCTAAGTCCAAACGTTCTTCTTTACCTTGCATCATGAATAATAAAGAATAATTAAAATAATAATAAATGATAAGCAAACATTTTTCAAGGGTTTACTAAGCGCCTCACGCCACTTTAAGTGCATTCTATGGATCAATTTATTTAAACTTACAATGCTATGAGGTGGATACTTTTATTATCCCCAGTTAGCAGATGTGGAAATCGAGCTCCAAATGGTTAAGCCACTTGCCTGAAGCCACATGGCCAATGAAGGGAGAAGAAGATGCTTTGGTTTACTGCCCTGCTGTCCAGAGGAAGGCCTGAGGTACCCCGCAACCCGCACCCCTTCATGGACTGCTTTCAATGTACAACACCATAAGTATCTCACTCTGTCATGGACATTCGGAGAAGGCTTCACCCCACCAATCAATGACAACTTACTTTCTCCCCAAGGATCAAATAATTGATCTGATTATGGGTTTGCTGCAAATGGAAATTAACATCATTTGCCCTTCTATTTATTTTTGCTTTTCCCACTGAAAATGCTATTATGGTTATATATGCCATAAAACAATTCTAGTAATGTTGTATCTACATTAATTTCCACCCAAGAGTTTTCGATTTTCACTTTTTGTGGTGATGGAGGCTACAAACGAGAAAACTGCAGTGACTGTAAATCGTTCTCTTCATGAAAATGTGCCAGATGAGGTGAAGGAAGGAGAGCATGGGGGTCCTAAGAGTAAGGGCATGTTTAAAAAAAAAAAAGATTATTCATGCAATTATCCAATTTCTTCAGTAACTGGAAAAAAATCTTAGGGATGTAATGAAAACACATTCACAAATGTGTTTTTAAGAATAGTATTTTCCCAGGCCGGGCGCGGTGGCTCACAACTGTAATCCCAGCACTTTGGGAGGCCAAGGCAAGTAGATCACGAAGTCAGGAGATCGAGACCAGCCTGGCCAACATAGTGAAACCCTATCTCTAATAAAATACAAAAAATTAGCCAGGCATGGTGGCAGGCGCCTGTAATCACAGCTACTTGGGAGGCTGAGGCAGGAGAATCACTTGAACCTGGGAGGTGGAGGTTGCAGTGAGCCAAAATTGCATCATTGCACTCCAGCCCAGGTGACAGTATGAGACTCGGTCTCAAAAAAAAAAAAAAGAATAGCGTTTTCCCATTGAGCTTTCGCCTGGACTGATGGAATCATGGATGGACCCCTCACCAGGCCACCGAGACTCAACTGTGCCACGTTAGCGTCACGGGGGAGGCTGAACTTCGCCGTCCAGCCCTGAACACAGGATCTCAGTGTTGTCTCAAATCAGCCCTTTTACAGGCATGCACAGGGTGTCTAAGAGTCATTTCTGGTGTTAAGCTGAAAAGGTCTAATGTAGTGTTTTAAAGAGAAAAGGATTCTCCAGCCCCATAGTGGTGAGAAGTGACACATAGTCACATTACATAAAATGACGAGGCCTGATGTGATTGTGACAGTGGGGGTGACTCATTGATCCCAACACTGGGATCCTGTGAGCCCTCCCTAGCAGGGTCTCAAATGTTTGAGTGAAAGACTGCAGCTAGAAGACTGACAAAACCACGCTGAACTCACTAGGGCAACTGCCTTTATTTCCAAGGCAGCTTCCATCGAAGGGAGTGGCAATTCATATAATCACCAATTGCTGAAAAACATCTTTTCCACGTCAGATTGAAACCAGTTTTTCAGCCTCCTTAATGTAGGTGCTGTGGCTGAGGCAACTAGAGAAACAGTGGACGACTCCCTGGCCCCACTTCCCAGTGCCTTGAAGTCCGAGAAAAACACTGATTGACATGTCCTGGCTGCTGTATTTCCCTCACCAGTCCCAAACCCCCGATCCAGCTTCCTGCAACCATGGCAAGAGCGTGAATGTCCCCAGGAGGCAGGTTGCAGAGTTGTTAAGATCCAGGACTGCATCCTAGTTTGTCCATCTGTGTGTCTGTGTCTGAGTGAGTAAGTTGCTTCTCAGCTCTCTGCAGGACTCTGGTGTTACTTGTTGCTTTGGCCTGGGGCTGATTCCTCCAAAGCAATGTGTCTCTTCGCAGAGTCTCTTAGAGCTGCAAGGCAGTATGGGATCATCAGAGAGTATGCTAGGAAGCTTCAGAAATGGAGGTTCTGGTAGAAAGGGTCCTTTGGTGTGGCCTTTGAATAGTCCAAATATGGGACAAGACCCTCCAAAAGCAGTGGCCTGGGGAGCCACGGGTGGGGCAGCCACCACGGAAGAGGGTGGCTTTGCTACCATTGGGAAAACTTATCCTCCACACCCTCATGAGGCAAACGCCTTTCCTACCTTACTGCTCCTCAGTGGCCTCCCTGTTGCCTTCTTATTCAAGACTAAGACTCTCTAGAATGTTCTTTATCCTGAGTCCAGCTGATTGTCTATACTAATATCAGTACGGGGAGTAGATGAGGACAACCAGTGTGCCTGGCTCCCAGGCACCCCCTCCTCAAACCCCAGGAGTTTCTGGAACCTTTCAACTCTGCTTGAGGGTATCCATGCAGCATCTACTACTGTGAGCAGGTGGCCTGACCTATGGAAAACTTCTATGATTCACCTGAGGGTAACTGCCCTTTGTGATTTGAAAGAACGATGCTGACAGAAAGTGTTGTCATTTCTGAACATTTCTGAACTCTGCAGCGAGTGCCGAATTCATGTATTTTAGGAGACCTACTTGGTTCTACACGTAGCTAAAACAATTCAGTAACCCCGCAGGCAATTCTGCAATAGGTCTTGGAGTGATGAAATCAAGAAGGAAAAGTTCTGCCTCCCCATTTAGAAACTGTTGAGCAGAAAGGTATAAGTCAGGCTTTCCCTATTACAGGTCTCCTTCTGTGTGAAGAGGAAGTTCAGTTTTCATTTATCTCTTGCGCCCTTTGAAGTACAGGCCTCTGTCTGCTTAATGGCCCAAACCGGGGCGACTACGATGAATTCCTTTTACATCAAACACACCCCTGTCTGAAAAGTCAGTAATATTTCTCAACATGTAAACCCGCCATGTCTTTGGTGTTTGCAAGCTGAAGATGGTTACCCAGTGTGGTTGCTAATGGAGCCAAAATGCGCATAGAGCAGGGAGCAGGGAGCAGGCGGAGGTGAATGGGGACCCTCTGACAGGTTGTCTAGCCACAAACCCATCTCTTCTAATCCATTCTACTCACAGGGCAGGCTGTCTCCTGCAGGGGCCAAGAGAAAAAAAAAAAAACACAGAAAATGGAGATGGGAGAAAGAGAGGACAAGAAAGGAAGAAAAGATGAAACGTGGAGAAATAGCAAAAGGAAATGAAAAGAACTTTATTGCTCAGTTTCTTCTGCCTGACCCAATTATCAGATTTTGCATTTAAGTTTAAGACAGTAGATCAAACAGTGAGAGGCACTTTGTACTTCTGCCAGGAGACCATATGATATCTCTCAGTGACTGTCCTGCACGCCAGGAACACGGACCCATGCCTCTTAGCTGGGTCTGCATATGGTCCAATGCGTAAAAAAAAAACAGCAAAATTCATAAATGACTGCACTCGTGGGTGATGTCCAGGATTTACGGCGCTTTATCAGTTAAAGCAAAAAAAAAAAAAAAAAAAAAAAAAGGCCAGGCAGAATCTAATTATAACTTTCCACAAATAAGTCAAAAGTGGAATGAGAACTGAAAGAAAGACAAAAGACTGGAGTCACGCTTACTTTGCAAAATTGATCATCTTGAGGATTGTTTTATGTGGGATATAGAACATTTTACAAGGTATGGATCATATCTGTTCTGGGGATTTTGACATTTCTTGCAGTGACCATGTGCAGCCTCCATAGATGTGAAGGGCTGGATGGCAGACGTTCATGTCTTCCTTCTCCCAGCTATGGCTTGCCTCCGGAGATAATTACTTTATGAACACACTTGTTATACATTGAGATAATTTATGTGGGCTACGGTATTTAACACTTTTTCATGCCTTCAGATAAGACTTTGTGCAGCTAAGTGAAATAGATGCTTTAGAAAGGTCTCTTTTCACTTCCCAGAATCATGGCAACATCAGGAAAAGGAACCTTCCACTTCAAGGCTGGGGGTATGTCAGGAGAGATATTCTACTCATCACAGCAGTTAGTTTTGGAAGCACTACAGATGACTCCAACACCGTTAAGTGTGGTGAAATCAGGTTGGCAACAGCAGCACTTACTTTTCCAAATTAAATCAGTTCATATTCTTTGTAGATTGTTCAAATTCAGCCCTTTTCCTGGGAGAAGACAGATGTGGCAGAAGAACAGGGGCACTGCTGTTTTATTCTGATCCTGGTTGGCTGGGATTTTAAGATTGGCCTTTGCCCTCAAAAGTCACCTTCAGCCTTCAGAAAAATCCTTCAGTGTTTTTTCAGCCCTCCACTTCCCTTCACCCTTTACATTTTACCTCACTGGGCCCCTACGTTGGTGTAAGGTCCTGTTCCACTTTGGTGCACTCTCAATGTGTGCATATTATTCTTTACATCTGCAAACTCATTTAATCCCCACACTAACCTTGTGAGGCAGGCACCATGGTTGTGTTCGTGTATGGACTATGAGGGACCCACTGCACACTGATGAAAACCATGGCCTTATGTAGCAAGAGGTTAACAGTTGGTCAATCTGGGTGAAGAGTATACAGCCATTCTTTGTATTACTCTCGCAACTTTCCTGTACGTTCAAATTATTTCAAAATTAAAAGAAAAAAAAGGTCTCCAGAGCTAGATAAGTTTGGATTGCAGTAATGGCTCAACTACTTACTAGCTGTTTGTAAACTAAGGGCTTTACATCTATTGCCCATTTGATCCTCATAAACTTATAAGGTTATGTAAGTATGTAGTTTATGTAGGTATTATACATTTATTTCAGCTGTGCCCATGAGGAAACTGAGGCTCAGGGAGGTCGAAGAATGTGTCCAAAATGCCTGGAATTATGTATACTATGCTGTGCTTATCTACAGTTTGAACTGACTTATTAGTATTAGGCTCCTAGAGCTATGAAGAAATACAGTGTTAGATCAGTTCTTTTTTATCAAAGAAGATTTTATGAGGACACATAGTAGCTGCCAATGAAGACTCTGATCTTAAAAGATATAGCATGTAACTTAAAATTTCTTAACTTCCCTTAATTGATTTCTAAGTAATAGATTGATAAGGAGAATCCTGGGAAAGGCCAAACATTGAGAATTTTGTTAATATTAATTCTCCCTTATAATCGCTCTAAAGAATGATAATTCTTTCGCTTTATCTTAAGAAGGTACTTTACTATCTGGATCACTTTTATCACCTTCTAGATACATTTAAAATTTTTATCAGCCATCCATCCATCCATCCATCCATCCAACCACCATCTATCTTATCCACCCACCCTTCCATCATTCGTTATGTATGGTGTACATACTATGAACAAGGTCTTTGTCAAAGAAGGAAAGGTGCATATCTAGCCTTCACTGAAGTGAAGGAGGGAATACAGGCCTAACTACACCAGAAGGTAGGGCACAGGTTCCCATGAGAGGGCGAGAGATAGGGAGGTAAACTCTGGCAGCTCAGAGGGGACAGAAAGGCTTCTTTGGAGCCCATGAATTGCAAAAATCAAACCTCAAGCACCACATATTTTACAGAACAAGCAATAACAACATGTTGTGTGGTTCACCAGTGCCTAATAAAGGATTTCTGTGGCCTACCCTGATGAAGCAGTGAATTGCATTGATGTCTTCACTGAGGAATGATCTCAGGCATGATTTTAATGACCCTTTGCAGGGTTATAACTGATCTCTTAGAGACTATAATTTTAAAAATATAGTTTAGAACACTGTCTCCTAAACACATTAACAGGCCAACTTTCAAGTTTATATGGCATTTTTATATCCACTACCCAAATCTTTCTGTAGTTCATTCCATTTATATGGCACCTGGATAAGCTCATTTTTACCAGAAAAACTGGAAATTTCACTGCCTGTCCTGCTCTGACTTTCAGATGACTCCTAAAATATTGAACTAAGGAGCCCAACATTGACCACTGGGGGCCTTGAATTCATACTTTTCATCTAGGGAAATGTCCATTTGGTTTCTGCCTTCATATCAATATTCTATGGCAAAACACTTTCCAATTCTATGGTAATTAAATAAATAGAAGTTTTACTAGGTTCCATGACAAATAACCTCTGGAAGTAAAAATTATTTATATCTCTGGCCTCATGTGTCCACTTGCTCATTATCTACTTAAAGAAATTTACAATATACATTGCCCTATACAGCAAACAAATGAAAATAACGAAAAGCAAACTCCTGTTCCCAAAAAGTGTGGATAAATGCAATTTTTGCTTTGTGCTTTATCAAATGAATCATATGTTACCGTCACTAAAGACATTTGCTATTTGATAGAATTCTGTTGTGAATCTTATCATAAAATAAAACATTGCTCTTGATTGATCTTTTTTATATAAGCAAGGTGTTGAAATGTTAGGTTTAGAGAGACAAGACTTTCTACTTAAATGACCAAGTGGTCTGGGACTTTGCATTGATTAACTCTACAAAGAATGAGATTGGTGGTGTGCAGCCTTCCATACAGCAGGCATCATTTGGCAGGCTCCTTCTTTTATAATAATCCCCTGTTGTCCAGTTGCATGCAACAGGACCCACGGGTTGGAGAGAGCCTGATGCTCCCTTTGACTTTTCTCCCTCAACATCTTGCTCTGGGTGAGATCATTAATCTATTATTTTTACATTAGTGACTCCCAAATTCATGTCTCCAGCCCAGAACTATTTCCTTGGAATTCTAGACTGATATTTCTGGAGAACCTTGAGAGCTCTTGTTGTTTACTTCATGGAATCCTCAAAACCAATATATCCCAAACTAATCACTTGAATGGATTCCCCAGCTCACTAGAGATAGGCACTAAGGCTCTTTCTCCCTCCATCTGTCTCTTAGAGACTATCTCATAGTTTTCAGTCCTGCATGCTTATATGGACAAAGGGAGAAGGCAGATGTAGGAATCTTTTATTCAGGCCCCTCACATCTCTAAAAGATAGTCCCACTTTGGTGCCTGTGATGTTATATTGCAGTGGTTGGTGTATTTGATTGTCTCTCTTGCTACATAGTTATCATGCCGAGGACAAATTTTTGTCTGTGAATGGAGAAGAATGAGGGAAGCTCAAATCCCTGCAACGTACTGGCTTCCTGACCTGGATTGGACAAGTCACATAATCTTTCCAGGACCAATCCAGTGTCATCATATGTGGGAAATTTTTGTATGTGAATTTTATGATACTATACATATATAAGTGATTTTTAACAGGCCACTTATTTTCTCTTATAGTTTTCCAAACTTTGCATGTATTGATATAACAAATGTTTTATCACTGATCCAATCCATTCTTCATGCATTCATCATTACAATCCTCCTATAAATCTGCTTGTAAATCCCAAGTACTAGTTTAATTTACCAAGAGGACAACATAAACCTCCCTTCATGTCATAGAAAACTCAGTTTGGAGACCCTTTATATTAGACCTCATTCCCAAATGTCATCACCACCTAGGGCAAATGGCTCATCTGACACTGTTAGCTTCTAAGGAACATTTTAATCCTTTCTACTATTGCCAGCATAGCACATGAATGACACCAAATCCACTACAAGTCTCCAGGGAGAAATGCATCGCTGATATGATGGCTTTATCTACATATACCTACTGAGGGGAAAATTGAGCTTGTTTTCATACCTTCCACAAGTGCACTCTTCTAGCCCACTTTGCCTTTATTATCTCAATATTTCTGATGAATTGGAATTTTGGCCTGGATTATCCAAAGAATTGTTTGAGGTCTCTTTGCCTCCACACGTAGATGGAGCTTTAGGCTATGCTCCTCCCACCCCTTCATAAATTCATGGCTTTTCAAAAATTTTCTTCTCTGTTTTTGTAAAAGCCAAGTGCAAGGAGACAAACTAACTGATTGTACTTCTTGATATACCTGATAGTTTTCTGTCATCTTAATCATCACACGAGCAAGATTACTCAACACCCAGGCCTTCTGAGGTCCGAACAATAAGTAACCACCAGTCACCTCCACACAGGCTGGCCAGGGGTGCTGATGGGGCAGAGTCCATATTAGCTGAAGACTTGCCTGTGCTCTGCCAGGAACTCTACGGAAACGAGGGCAAGCTTTGCATGAAACCCCATTTGCAAACCGAAACCGTGATAAAAAAAAAAGGTGGTTCAGTGTGGTTTTTACTCAAAACCAGGTGAAGCTTTGTGGTTCAGCCAAGTTTTGACTTGAAGCCAGAGAGAGCTCACTGTGTTTGGCTGGACCTTGTTTTACATTTCATGTTCCATTTGGTTCTGTTTCCCAAACCTGAAACTGAGGGTTCAGATGAGGGGCACAAAATGAATAAAATGAAGTTGACATGAAATGTGGTGTAGATGAAGACAGCACCAGCTTTGTGATGCCAACCCCTGCTCCTGCTCTCTGCCAGCACTCCTTCTAGAAAGGGCCTTCCCCACACTAAGTAGTTCCCTGGGACTTTTCTTTAAGGAACAGAATGATTAACACTATACAAAAATAGCAAAGGCTATTTTGCTCTTGTTTATTTTAACAGATCCATTAACAAATCTGTTTTTGTGAGTCAGCCATTGAGACTTTTGAGGAAAACATTTTAAGTAACAGACTGCGACGTTATAAAGGCATGAATTTATTTAATATGTCTTAAATATCTACTATTGCTAGAAATTTTAACTTATTAAGTTCTCACCATATTTTATAGATGTGGAAACTAGGCTCAGAGTGATTGGATAAATTGCCCATATGCTAAAAGAGAAGGCAAGCAAGTGTAATACTAGGCAGAGCCAGCTAGTGAGTGGTGGAGGAAAAGACTTCCCCCCGGATCTTTTCCCTAGCTATTTTCATTAGACCTCATTACCTACAAATCAGACCGAAGTTCTGCCCTCCGGGGCATTATGAAGATACATATTTGGCTTCATAAAGAAGCTCTGCTCTGCTTCTATGGACTTAACCAACAGTGGATCTCTCTACGTATAGATCTGTATATATGGATGGTTGTCTGTACTGAACATGTGCAGACTTTTTTCCTGTCATTCTTCCCTAAACAATACAGTATAACAACTATTTACATAGCATTTACATTATGTTAGGTATTATAAGTAATCTAGGGTTGATTTAAAGTATACAGGAGGATGTGCACATGTTATATGCAAATACTACACCATTTTAGAAAAGAGACTTGAGCATCTGAAGATGTTGTTATTCTAGAGGGGTCCTGAAACCAATCCCTCATGGATACCGGGGGATGACTGTACTTAATAGCGTGTGGTGGAAAGTGCTAAACTTCTTAAAAGTTGTCCAAATGGTGAGCTGTGTGGGTTTAGAAGAGGGGAGAGATAGCTTCTAGCTAGGGAAGGAGGGGTGGAGAGGGTAGCGATTGCAAAAATCTTTCTAAAAACAGTGACATTTGTGACACAGAAGAGCAGTTGGGTATGTAGCTGGTTGGGGGCGGAAACAGTTCTGGAGGGGAGACAGGGTGGCTGAAAACAGAGAAGAGAGAGGATTATTTGTTGGAGTGCAGAGTTTATAAAGGAGAGTTAAGGAAAGTAATTTTGGAAAGACGGATTGAGACTAAATTATGGAAGGTCTTGGTTTCATGGCCAGTTGAGTTGTGTTTTATGTGCAGAAGAAAGCTATCGAATATTTTTGAGTCAGGATTCACAAAATCAGGACAAAATGTAGGTGAAAGCCAGAGTTTAACTCTGAAAATTACTTGCGTCTTATTGGAAATTTGGAGGGAGATTGAAAAAAATACATCAATTGGTCTTTCCAAAAAAAAAAAAATCACAGAAGAAAAGTTAATCATTTTCACACTGTTCAAGCTCAATGATGAGATCTAGTTGAGATTACAGGTTAATACAAAGCTCTTGCTTAAATTTTGAAGCTAGTATTTATTAGCACATATCTTGCAAGAGTATATCATCAACTGCCTACTCTCCCAAATTGAAAAATTTCCTCAAATATATGGGCTCCTTTTTTCATGATCACTATCCTTCCAGGAGAAAAATAAAATTAAATTTAAATTCTCCCTAATGAGGGAAGTAAAATACTAAGGAATAAGTTTTGTCCGGTAGGATTGAGCTTTGGAGGTCCACAAGCCATTATAATGTCTAAGACTTTTTCTATCCCTGAGTACTAATTTTCATCCCCTTGGGTGCAATGTTGCTCCTACCGGGAATGCGTGGTGTAGACCCAAGCTTGCTTTGCCATGATATTTTGACGAACACCATGGAAGCTCTCTAATGTCTGGTGAAGTCTGCAACACAGAAGGGAGGACGGATACAATCTCCTAGCCAAATAGGTTGACAATTGATAGGCTACGTGAGAGATTTGATTCAAAAATCAAACAGAGAACCTAGAGAACTACTGGGGAAGACAATGTTGCTAGAGCATCATGATCAGTTACATGTTGGTTATTATACATCCCTTAGGCTACCAGTGTTTCCTGTAAAATCATCTGCCTTTATTTTTTGCTATGCATTCTGCTAGGTGATATTGGTAGAAAAGTAAAAAGAAAAAATGCTAGAGGTGGATCTCACAAAACATAGTAGTATGAGGGTGAGCATCAACATAATATGCCTCTGAAGTCTTGAATTTACTCTTGCTATCCAAATTACCTCACTCAAATGGGGAAATGTTCCTTCCATTAAGTAACAGCTGTGAAAATATTTATCTTCACCAATTCAATGGGTATTCTTTGGAGAAATCTCTGTATAATTTAATAAATTAGAGGGGTTGAGCATATAATGTTGTGTTTTGTTGTTGCTGCTGTTTTACTGACTATGGCTATTGTGAGAATTTCTGTTTAATCAATCAAAATTATCCATTTTGTCTTCAAAAAGAAAAGAAAAATTTGAAAAATAAGGGTAGTCTACATGGTGTTGAACTCCCCACTGTGCCCAAAGATCAATTGCTCATCCTTCTCAAGAATGGAATTTTGAGCCAATATAATAATAATTGGTGGAGTGCTATTATTTTTCAATGATCTTCCATTCAGAGGAAAAAACTTACTGCTTTTACAAGCTCTGGAAAACTACCCCAGGAGGGTTATCTTGGTTCACTGAGCTTGGGCTATGGATTTAGGTACCAAGCAGTTTGACAATCTTATAAAATTTTTCTTTGGTCAAATCACTCCAAGACTCACATCAGTCAAAACTATAATTTGATGGTTCATCATTTTTAACCTATTACTACCTGCTTTTGCAGAGAGAAGGGTAGGATTTCAATCCCAAAACATATTTTAAACTGTCATTACAACACATACACATGGAAGTGGGGACAGTCAGGTATTTGATCCAGACTGGATTATGTGTGACTTCACACATACTTTTAGAAGTTACTTCTACAAAGATATTTGGAGATTGGAAACACACTGGAATGACTTGGCCATAACCTGAATGGAGAATGTCGCTGGAGAGGCCAAAAAGCTGTCTCTGTCTTTCTTCCAACATCCTTCTGGTGTGACCCATTGCTATGTAAGGAAGGAAACTGTTATTCCATCTACTTCATGGTTTTCATCATGGATTCATGAGGCAATGTGTAAAATGTCCAATGTCTTTAGAATAAACAGTATTTATTTATTTATTTTTTGAGACGGAGTCTCTCTCTGTCGCCCAGGCTGGAGTGCAGTGGCAGTGATCTTGGCTCGCTGCAAGCCCTGCCTCCCAGGTTCACCATTCTCCTGCCTCAGCCTCCAGGGCAGCTGGGACTACAGGCACATGCCACCATGCCCGGCTAATTTTTTGTATTTTTTAGTAGAGACAGGGTTTCACCATGTTAGCCAGGATGGTCTCGATCTCCTGACCTCATGATCCACCCGCCTCGGCCTCCCAAAGTGCTGGAATTACAGGCGTGAGCCACCGCGCCCAGCCCATAAACAGTATTTTTTGACCAATGAGAAATCTGTAAAAAATTCTGCCATGATGACTTACTTTCTATTGATAAGTATGAGGGTGCTCATTCTACGTTAGTTTTCTACAGAACTCAAAAATAAGTGGTCCTTGTGGAGTAAATGAATGGAAATGTTGTTTTACAAATAAAAAATAAATAAACTTTCCTTTCCTTTTTACTGTCCTCAGGTATGTGACAAAAAGCATAATTTTGATGTGTTATTATTTGTACTTTCCCAGAAGGAAAAATATACTGTCAAAGTTAGGGATCTATTTTTACCAGTATAACAAGATGTCACTGGGAGACCATTATTTTATTGGAAGTTTTTGTTTTTTTAAAACTTGTCTACCACAGCTTCACATATTTCATACTTGTGTTTTTCCTGGTTAAAAAGCATGAAACTTTTCAACATTTGCTGCTCATTTTGTGAGCCAGATCAAGGCAAGGAAATTCCAATATTTATGAACAACTATAGAGGGTAATTGAGGGATAGTCTGCTGTTTCTGCCAGTTCTACTGATAAACTGTGGGCTGTTGTATTGTTTAAACCTCTGTCTGCTGGAAGGCTTATTTTTCTGATATTGAGGCATGTTTTCCTAAGCCACCTGGATGCAAAGAGGAGATTTTCAGGTGACCTTGGGGTCTCTCCCTTGCCAGCCTTCTCAGACAAAACACACACACACAGACACACACACGGCATCTTTGTCCATCCTGGGTCAGGTAGGCTCTTATGAGACAGACCATTATCCCTTGAGTTTGAGAGAGTAAAGATCTCTTGTAATTTCCATCTCGCCCGCAACTCTGAGCCCTGAAGGCTTCATCCAAACACAGCTGATTGGGAACTGTCAAGTCTGGAGGATGCTGCATATATTCCCATGCCTGGGTTTTGGAATAGCACCTGTGACCCACAGCCCCCGGAATAAGAGAAAGATTCTTTTTGGATTTGGTTTTGTTCTTAGAGATATGCTCCAAGATATGCCTCAAGCGTTATATGCTATAAACCCTCATAAATCTTTCTTATAAGTCATAGTCTTTATAACCAATGCTTTTTTTTTTTTTTGCATAGGTTGGTAACTCAGAGGTCAGTGCCAAGGATTCTCTATAACTGCCATTGAACAATATTTATTAAAAAAATCTTTCCATAGGTATTTTATCAGGTGCTCTACAAGAGAATGACATAGGCACATATGTGGTTTGGAGGGACTTACAGTCTCATTCAGGCAGACCTTGACAAACAAACGCTAACATAAAAACCACCAGACTGCTATTTAGCCATTCTGTCTGGGGATGAATATATTAATCATTTTATGACAGCATTTCTTTCCTTCTGAATGGTTGTTACCAGCAAGGTACCTTTTGCTCAATGTTTTGCTTAAAGACATGTCCATATATTATCTGGCAAGTCTATTTCACGTCTGTTTTAAAGTCATATCTGTTTTTAAGTGCATTAGATAGCACTCTGATGACGTTCATAGCAGTATAAAAATATCAGCTTTGAAATGTTGGGCTCCATTTTCATTAACAAGTTTTTTTCTCCCCTTGGTCCCAAAGCAACCTAACAGAGAACAGAGGGTAGGATCAAGAGTGAGGAGTGCTGGGTCTGCCAGGTAGAGGGTGCTGGGTTCAGCTCAGTGGGCTCCAGAGCCAGGTCACCTGCCCCAGAGCACACCTCTGCCCCTGCTAGTGCATGGCTCAAAGCAAGCTACTTGCTGTAAAATGGGATTAAACAACACCTATCCTGCAACTCGGTGGAAAGATTAAATGAGTCAATATACATAAAGCGCTTATGTATAAGTACCTGGCTTGACAGCAAGGGCTATATAAAGATCTGCTATTATTACTTTGGTCTTGGTTTTGTCACTGAAGAGCAGGCTGTGGAGCCCCACTGAGTCTCAGTCTTTCACGTAAACAGTGGACGAAGTTCTCTGGAACCATTAGCCTTGTTGTTCTGTTTCTAAATAAGGCATCTTGCAAGTACCCAGGGAAAAATCACACCAAGGAAGAGACCACACAATTTATTCACCAACGCAGGCCAGTGGGCATAAGCCAGGCCAGTATGGGTCACCCTACATTTATCAGGCCCTACATAGCCTGGGGATGGGGTATTCTGCCTGTGAAGATAGGAGGAGGTGGGTCTTGTTTCAAATTATGAGGGTGGTATTTAAATAGCACCCATGTTTGGCTTCACACTTTTCCCGAAATCTCTCTTTATTCCTGTCTCATAGGCAGAATCAGGACCAACATCACTGAACAGAGACATGAATTAAAAATCAGTTGTTTGGATTTTCATTTCTGCTGAGTTTTCTCTTTTAAAATGACCTCCGCTATCCCGAGGGAAACAGTTTTCCCCATTACTGACGGAAAGTGAAGTCTCCTCAGAAGGAGGATTTCCCTTCCAGAAATTCAAAACCAGAAAAACTATCAGACACTGTGATTGTGTGCCAGTGAGCAGTCGTTTCCAAAGATTTGAATGGAATAATTTGTTTTTCATGGTTTATAGGTAGCAGATAAAACTTACATGGAAAAATGGACAAGAAGAAATGGAAAATAAGACACAGAACCTGGAATCATCAGCTTAAAAAGCACTTTGCTTTATTTCAGCTGTGCCCAGAAATAGCTTGAGGTTACCAAGTGAGTATTTCTACTGGAAGCATCAGCTACAATTAGGTCACCAACTTAGAGAAGACGTAGGCGGAAATTTAAACACCAAGTCTATCATTATAAAGGTACTTTATCAGCAAAACTGTCAGCTATGGATGGTTGACTTAAAATTATTAAGAGGCTAAAATATCAAAGGAGAAGACAAGTCTGTGGAAGGGTCCCTCCTAAGATCAACAACAGCTGAGGGTCTAAACATGAGGAAGCGGCTTTAATAGCATTGCTTGTGGAGTTCGTTTTGAAGTTCTTAACTTCCATGCCAATCTGATGTGAGAAAAATAGATGCTTCCTTTTGGAGTCCTTGTTCCAACCATGGAAACCTGGGCCACACACTTAATTCTGCTGGTGACAGAATGACAAATCTGTTATTGTTTAGGATAAGTGAGGCATGGCAATACTCTTCTGAATTTCGGTGAAAATTAGATGTGAAAATCTGTAATGGTACTATTCAAGCTTCCCCTTAAACAAGAAACATTAAGCAAATAAAAATATGGAGTCCCTGGACCTATTCTAGAAGCCTGGTGCCAAGGAATAGATTTTGCATGGATCAGCTTAAGCTCACCCAGGAATGCATTTAACTTTCTCCTGGAAAATTTATTTGAAAGTCCAAAAAAAAAGAGTATTCATTATTTATGGATTTAGTAATGACTAGATTTTACAAATATTTGGATCCATATGAGGCATGGGATTCAGAATAATATTATTTCCTGCCATATTGGTAACTGATTTTTCAAAGAAGATTTTACTTGATAGTTAATTTAATCCATTTGTCTTGATTATTCAAATGTTCCAAAACACCCAATGACGGCCTATTTTTTTTTTGTGTCTCTTTTCACTATAATAATATGGCTTGAAGTTTCACAATGGCTGTATCTGTTTCCTTAGCTACAAAATGGTTCTGAGACCAGTCTTTTTGTATCTGTAGGTCATTGCCATCAGTATAGCCAGGAGCCCCCCTCAACAAATCTCTCTTCTTTATATGGGGCTGATGCTTGGCCAAAAGCCTGCAACAGTGAGTCTCACAACAGCTGCTACAAATGCAGCTGGATAGTGAGACAGAAGTGCTCAATGCCAGTTCGCTGGGCACATTCGTTAGTACATGCCAATGCTGGAGGAGCCATACAGACAGAAGGCACTTCATTTCATCTGCAGGTCACTAAATGCCTTTGTCCATTTCCTGCCTTTCCTTTATCACATGGATATTAGTGCTTATCTACTCAAGTCATTGTAACTATAAATCGCTACCATCTTCCTTATCAAGGATTTAGTCTTTTATGCCACATACAAGGTGTAGAGAATTCTTCTAGGGATAGACTTCTAAGTCCAAGCTACCCAGGGAACTACCATTTACATCATTCATTAAGTAAAACAAAGATTGTTGTTGATGAAGGGGTAGCTCTTACTAGGGTCCCAGGGTTAGTCCAAGGCTCAATTATGAAGTCAAAAGGTGTGTGTGTGTGTGTGTGTGTGTGTGTGTGTGACGGAAAGAACGAGAGAGAAAGAAAGGGAAGGAGGAGAGAGTTTGGATTGGGAAAGCTACTATCCACTCTTCTCTTAGCATAACTAGTTGTCAATTTTCTGTTTATGTTTAAAAAATATAGCCTCATTAATGATTGCGATATTATTACTATCTTTACTTTTTCCATTTTTATTTTTTGAGTTGGAGTCTCACTCTGTCACCCAGGCTGGAGTGTAGTGGCACAATCTTGGCTTACTGCAATCTCCGCCACCCGGGTTCAAGTAATTCTCCTGCCTCAGCCTCCTGAGTAGCTGGGATTACAGGCGCATGCCACCACACCCAGCTAATTTTTGTATTTTTAGTAGAGACGGGGTTTCACCATGTTGGTCAGGCTGGTCTTGACCTCCTGACCTTGTGATCCGCCTGCCTTGGCCTCCCAAAGTGCTGGGACTACAGGTGTGAGCCACTGCATGTGGCCTATTTTTACTTTTGAAATAGGAAATGAACTCAGAAGTTAAACCATCTTTCAAGGTCTTATAACTGATAGGTGGTAGAACCAAGATTTGAAGCCAAGTTGGTCTGTTGCCAAAGTCTACTATATTAAGCTGTTTCCCAAGTGAATCTTTAGGAACATTCCAGGCACCTAGTTCTTCATCCTCTTTGGTTCTTTCTCTCATCCATGATGTCTGGTAGGTTACAAAGAGAGAAGGCATTAAATGTGTTGTTAACCAGCAAGCGCATGAGGTAGAAATTTTGGAGGATTAAGGCTTTATTGAACCCACCAAATCATACTCCAGGCATCTGTCTTGTTTTTCACTGTAGCTTCTAGGGAGGTTAAGCATTAGAAACTCGAATGGCGATGTGAATCATAGGAAGCGCTAAGATAAACTACTGAATGAGTCATTCTTTCCAGAGACAATGGCCCTTATTTCTCTCAAACTCTTAACAGACTTACAAATGAGGGGAGAAGAAAAGCTACTTAAATTTACTACTCCTACTAATAATACCAAAATAAATTTATTACTCTACTACAGAGCTTTTACTTTTTCATAAGTTGTTATCAACATTTTGATTTTTGGGTTATCAGAACATCTAACAGCATGTTCTAAATGTCAAATAAAAGGTAATTACATGAAATGATAATGATATACAATCTCTTTACTGTCTTATCTAAGACAATCTCTTTTGTGTGCTGGGAGTACAACAAAGTTGATTCTTGGCTACCTGGGGCAGGGGTTTAGATTATTAAGAATCTTAGAATTACACACAGTCTGCCATAAAACTTATCTGTGGAGGAGACCATTGCAATAGCTGTAACTCTTTAGTGTGTTGTGGGGGGAGAATGGTTTGAGACTCACTATTTCAGAGGAAGTGGTGGCAAAAGGAAGAGGAGAATGAAGTTGGTAGCTTGCAGAAATAGCAGAGTAGAGTAGCTAGAACTTAGCTAGTGGTTTGGTGTGGGGGTGGAGCAGGGTCATCACCATTAACTCTGAAGTTTAGCCCTGCTGACTCAGGGGCCAATGGTGCTGCTGCCAGAAATGGGGGAGCTGGAAAATCTGAGAAGATGATTAATTCAATTGGGGACATATTTGCCTCAAGGTTCCTCAGAGGGGCATCTCAGTAGATGTGTTCAGAAGTCAACTGAAAATAAGGCCAGCACCCAGAGATGGGCTGAGCTGGAGGGTTAGAGTTGCCAGTCATGGATCTATGGTGTTCAAGACAAGAGCGGCCAGATTCACAAACGGAACAAGGTGGACCAGACAGAGAAGAGAGCCTGGGACAGGGTCTAGGATGTATTTGGAGTAAGAGAGAAGGAAGAGTAGCTAGAGAAAAAATTGTGGAAAAAGCACTGATAATAAGATAACAGAAGAAATCATCACAGTGTGAAAAAGCAAGGCCAAGGATGGATAATTTGCTCTTGGAGGATGAAGTGGCCTAGACCATAAGCCCCAGAGTAGCAAATCAGTTAGCAAAGTGGCCAATCTCAGTATGTCATTGTGCACCAGAAGGTCCCATATGAGGGCAGAAAAAAAACTATAGAACTATACACAGTCTTCCATATAACTTATCTGTGGGGGAGGCCACTGCAATAGCTACGTCTCTTTGGTGCACTGTGGAGGAAAAATGGTTTGGGATTCACTATTTCAGAAGAAGTGGTGGCAAAAGGAAGAAGAGAAAGAAGTTGGTGGCTTGCAGAAATAGCAGAATCAAAAAGAAGAGTATTTTAAGACAAGAGAAATGCCCAGCCAGTGGAGAGAGACCAGGGGTGGAGAGGAGAGAAGTGCAGGAAGGAAAAGAAGGGAACGAACGGTTGATGGAACAGTTCTAGAGGAAGCTGGAGGGCTTGAGTGCAGGAGCACAGTTATGTGGCACATCTCTGCAAAGTAGTTGGACAAATACAATGTCCATCAGAGAGAGGACACATGAAGATGCAGATAGACCCCATCATGTGAAGGAAGGAAGTGATCAGGTACTTTCCATAGAACTCATTTTTCTTCTCAGGAATACAGGGATGACAGGATCTTCCCAGGGGACAGGCTGCATGGTATGGGGGTCAGGGCTGGCAGCCCAGGCCAGGTTTGGAATAGCCCCAAAATATATAGCATGGTAGGAGGTTGTACATGGATACATTGAGTATTCAGTACACAGGTTAGGATGAAAAAAATTGTTTTAAAGTAGTCATGTGATTCCAATAATACTCAGAAGACTTAGAATGAGAGCAGAGAAAGTAAGTGGTCATCCTGAGTTAATAAATGAAGGTAAAGAACTTAAAACTCCATTGAAAGGTAGAGTAATTCAATATCGATATTAGATTGAAGGGTCCTTCATTTCCCTATGGTCTAATCATAGTCTCTTGCAATAGGGATGAGGGAACAGGGAGTAATAAGCTGCCAGCAGGACCTCAATGGAGTGACCCAGTCTTGGGTTCAGGCCCATCAGGGCAGAACTAGGTTTGTCAAAGGGTGCTTGCTGACTGGCTTGGAGAGCAGAGGTAGCCAGAGGCGTCTGGGGTCACCATGAAGATGGCAAGTACAGTCTGTAGGAGTGGAATAGGCAGGGAAGGAGTAGAAGCTGTGGATGGAAGAACATTCCAGAATGTGAGATCTTGGAGATGACACGAATTTTGCTCTGAAAGCTCTCAGCCCATGGTGAGCATTAAAACACTCCCAGGGCAACCACATACCAACCCCTATACTGACCCCTACTCCAAATGTTTAGGGTGGAGCCCTTTGGGGATACCATATGGGGGTTTCTTTAATATTCCTCAGTGGACTTGTCTTCCTTTCTCACAGACAGACAGGGACTGTTATGAATGAGGTACACACCTATTTTATTCACTCATATTTTATTATCCTATATTATTATAGTCATTTCACTGCCACCAACATTTCCTTCTCCAACGATGTGGCATCCGGTGTAACAAATGGTTTTAGAGAAAGTGTCCAGTGGTCTATCAACAACCCTGACCAGACTCCTTTTTTTTTTTTTGAGACAGGTTCTCACTCTGTCACCCAGGCTGGAGTACAATAGCATGACCATGGTCACGGTCACTGCAGCCTCAACCTCCTAGGCTCAAGAGATACTCCTTGCCTCAGCCTCCCAAGCAGCTGGTACTACAGGCTTGCACCACTACACTGGGCTAATTTTTGTATTTTTTGTAGAGATGGGTTTTGCCATGTTGCCCAGACTGATCTTGAACTCCTGGGCTTAAGAGATCCTCCTGCCTCAGCCTCCCAAAGTGCTGGGATTTCAGGTGTGAACCATTGCACCCAGCCCAGACTGTTTTGGCTGATCATTTATGTCCCTGGGTACTGTCCACTGTTCCATCTTCCAGTCTGCCTTGCATTAACTTTCAATGCTCTTTCCATCAAATCACACTGGGTCCTATGTCAAAGGTTGGCACTGTTCGTTTCCTCAAACCTGAAAGTTGAAAGGTCAAGATTCAACATCATGCACCAAGAGTTTAGTCTGTGGAGGAGGTCTCAAAATTGAGGATGGAATAACTAACTACACAAGATGGGGGCAGGGAGGAGATATGTGGCATTTAGCAAATAAGCCATGGTCCCTATGTGTCTCCCAAATATACACATCTACCTAGAACCTCAGATTGTCACGCTCTTTGGAAATAAGGTTTGTGTAAATGTGATTCGTTAAGATGAGGGCATACTAGATTAGGTTGGCTGCTAAATTCAATGATTAGCATCCTTATAAGAAGAGGAGAAGACACACAGGGGTACACGCAAAGACAGGGCAGAAACTGGAGTGATGCAAAGATGACTTAAGGGATGTCAAGGGTTGCTGGGAGTCACCAGATGCTGGGGGAGGCAAGGAAGGATCCTCTCCTAGAGCCTTCAGAGGGAGCACAGCCATGCCAACGCCTTGATCTTGGAATTCTAGCCTCTACAGCTGTAAGAGAATACATTTCTGTTGTTTTAAACCACCCAGTTTGTGGCAATTTGTTATGGCAGCCACAGGAAACTAACACAGTCCCCTAACCTCAACCACTGAGCTTCACTGACCAGCTGGGAAGTTTCTCCCAGGAGGCCATGTTGCACCTGAAGCCAGTCCCAATGGAACTGACATGATTGACAGCCCAGGGAAGCCTCACCCCACAAGGCTGCATGCCCAGGTAAGTGTGTTTCTTGCACCGCCCTTGCCATGACAATGGCTTGTTCTAACTTACGGCTTTGTTACTTTGAACTTCAATCAATGGCTGAGAGAGGAACGTTGTTTTGACTAGGCTTGGGGTTTCTAAACTCCCCACTGTGTGGTTTCCAGGTCAGACAGTCAGGCTTTGTTCTGTGAATCATCGCTGAAAGATTCAATTAAATCTCACTTCGTCCGCCTTGTGGCCAGGGTTTCAGTGACTTAGCAAGAACAGGAGCATGTAGCCAGTTACTGAGGAAAGCCAGACATTTGAGGGGAGAGGGCTACTCACACGAGGCAGGGAGCACAGAGATTTTCGGGGCTCCAGACAGCGGTGATGAATGAAGTCCCCAGGCGCCCAGCTTCTTGGCTGAGAAGGCAGCTGTTGATTCCTGACATACTAATTTAGGACCCGAAAGAGAAAGTGAGGGGGCTTTGTAAAATCACTTAAAGGAGGGTGAATGTCAAGGGGGAGATGAGCCATGTGTTAGCACCACTGTCCTTTTCACGCAGACATGAGAATGAATTACAAATGTGAGTCTGGTTGAGATCTTTATGGTTAGGAGGCTTCCTTTGAAGTCTGACATTTCTAAAAAAATTCTCATAAAACCCAAAAGGGGGGAAAAAGAGAGCATTTTATCCTAGCTAGGAGAGCACCGAAGTATGTAGAAAGGAGAAAAGGCTACAGCTCTCTGCAGAAACAGGAATTCGGCAGAACCCCAAGTCACTCAGAAAAGAGAAAATGAAAGACAAGATTTCTTGAAGCGCCTGGAAAATGCTAGCTTTGTGGGCAGACTTGCTCTAGAGGGGACAGTCTTGTGTGATGCCAGAGACCCAGGCTGAGGAACGACTCTCATCCCCAGGGCACAGGTGGCCTGAAGTCACGGAGACTCTTAGAACCTCAGGTTTCTTATTTATAGAATGAGACAATTCATGCCACCTCTCTCTTCTCTTGCAGGATTTTGTTGGGATCAGAGGAGTTGCTGTTTGTGAATTCACTCTGTAAATTTCTAGCATCCTATAATTGTAGACAAGTCAGTATGCGCCCCTCCCCAAGGCTGGGCTTAGGATCCCGAGACATCCCTATTGCCTGCACCACATCAGGTGCCAGCTAAGGTAGAGGAGGGGTGCCAAGGAAGATCAGAGAAGCCCAGCTCCTGGGGTCCCTGGGGTCAGTACGGTCCTTCTTCCCTTGTATCTGCAAAGGACTTGTGGACACAGCCAGGGAGAAACATGGTTGCCAAGAGACTGGCATTGCTGCACTTTCGAGGACACCAGGCGTGTAGTCTCATCTTTCATCAACATTCCTGGGGCTGCTCCTTTCATACATGAGCCCAGAAGGACCAGGATGGTGCAGATCCCAGGGAAGGGGATGGCAGGGCTCAGCTGCCCAGCCTGCTGTCCTACTGTGGCTCTGTGCTGCAGCAACATCTAGTACTTTCAAAAATTGTGCTATGGGCACTTGCCTTGGCTCCTGTACAACTGTCCTTCCCATCTCCATCTGCCAAACTCATTCTCAGCCCTAGGTCTTGCTAAGATGTTGCCTCTACCATGAAGCCATCCCTGAGAACAGTAGCTTGTTATTTCCACTGCTGCTTCTAGCTTTGATTGGCTCTTCCCTACTCATCCCCTCACCTGACATCCGGAAAGTGTGTGCAATAACTTATTATGATTATTACTGGGATGGTCTCCTCCGGCACCCATAATCCTGTCATGAGTGAGCACCCTGCATATGAGGTTGTTTGAGAACACTGGCTGAACCTGTCAACAGTTGGTGGATTCTGATCCAGTAGCTGATAGTGGGCAGGAGAATAGTGGTGTGGCTTTCCAGGCTCTGAGGCCCCCACATCCTCAAAGGGAACTGAGATGATCCCAATAGATGCAGGTTCAGGCAAAGTGGAGAGATCCAGAACATCTGCCTTTGGCTGGCCCAGATCTCAATCTCTTTCTTTTTTTTTTTTAGATGGAGTTTCACTCTGTTGCCCAGGCTGGAGTGCAGTGGCATGATCTCAGCTCACTGCAACCTTCGCCTTCCACGTTCAAGCGATTCTCCTGCCTCGACCTCCTGAGTAGCTGAGATTACAGGCACCCGCCACCACACCCAGCTAATTTTTGTATTTTTAGTAGAGACAGGGTTTCTCCATATTGGCCAGGCTGGTTTTGAACTCCTGGCCTCAGGTGATCTGCCTGTCTCTGCCTCCCAAAGTGCTGGGATTACAAGTGTGAACCACCGCGCCCGGCCCCAGATCTCTTTATACTGATCTTTGCCATTCTCTACTCTGCTTGGGGTAGCTTCTTAGTTCGTACTACAGCTTAAATGACTGATAGTTTTACCTTTCCAGGAGAGCTGACTTCTCAGAGGTTACCTAAGTTTGAAGTCAAAGGCATGAGGCTGTGCTAGGAGGTGTGGGGGAGGAAGTTACTTTTGGAAGCCAGGGTCTTTCCCAGGCTTCTGAAGTCATCCCCTTGGGCAACTGCCTGGCATGATGTGTCCCTGATTAAAGCAGTTTCTCTCCTCCTAGTCTACTTGGGAAGCTCTGAGGATGATTCTTTCTCTTTTGATACATCAAATCCACCCAAAGCAGCTTCTGAAAAAACTATGAAAAACTGGCCACAGGAGTGTTTGTTCTGGTAGAATTTAAATGTCTTTGTGCTGCAAAAGCTGAAATGTCTAGTAAGATTTCTGACCAAAGCCTTTCAGCTCACTATAAGCAGTGGCACGAAGGGTAAACCACAGGGATCCAGCTCTTAACAATGCTTCATTCCCTTCTGGCAGGCCCTAGAAACTCCCCGGGCTTTGCCTGCCACATCTGTACACTGGGGAGAAGGTGGATTACCTCTTATGCTCCAAGTAGCAAGTCATTTAACCTCTCTCCTCATGGGTTGGGGACGGGAGCATGCTCACAAGGTGGAAAGAGGATGAAATGAAATGGCATACATAGAACCTCTAGCTCAGGGATGGATGCACAGTAAATGTGAGCTGTTTTCACAATTACAAGGCTCACCTCCCACTCTGAGCTTCTGTGACTCCATCGTTCATTTTTCTGCACAGGGACTGACTCAAGACTCTAAGGTTCTATCTCTCTGCTGCTGCACTGAGCTGCTCCCTCCTGAATGTCTCTACCTGTCAGTTTCATTCAGAGACCCCTGGCCACCAGTAAGCATCAGATATATTCACGCAGCTGGGTGAGGCATCAGATCCGACAAAATAGGAAGATTCTTTTTAAAACCAGAATCTCTACAATGAGTTTGCTTGTGATGCAAGTAGGGTCTGGATCCTACAAACCATGGAAGACTTGCAGACAAGGCAGTTTCTTCTGGAAGCTTCCCCAGGGAAGAGCAGGAACCCCCAGAATGGCAGAGTTGCACGTGTGCCACTGTGTGACATTTCTGGTGCTAAAAAGAATCAGTGATGGATCTTTGCCATTGTGGAGAAAAATGAGCCAATGCAATAGGCCTAGTCATAAAAGGTGGATCAGAGGGAGGGTTTTAGTTGAAAGCTTTTGAGAGGCTGAGCTTCATTTTCCTGCTGCTGTTATATGATGAACCACAGAGACGTGCACCCATGCCACTGGGGCTCTTCCGTTAATGGATACAATGTTGGGACATGAGGAATAATTTATTTTTTTGAGATGGAGTTTCACTCTGCCTCCTGGGTTCAAGCAATTCTCCTGCCTCAGCCTCCCAAGTAGCTGGGATTACAGGCACCCACCGCCACGCCTGGCTAATTTTTGTATTTTTAGTAGAGACAGGGTTTACCATGTTGGCCAGGCTGGTCTCGAACTCCTGGCCTCAGGTGATCCACCCGCTTTGGCCTTCCAAAGTGCTGGGATTATAGGAGTGAGCCACAGTGCCCAGCTGGGGAATAAATTTTTGCTATACATTTTCCATAAAAGCAGACAAATGCTCAGTAACTTTTTCATAGAAACATCTGTAACTCTGTTCATGAGGAGAATGCCACAGGTCACTCCCTTATTTGCACAAAGAGCCGTACCGTTCAAGGGAACGCTGTGTCATTCTGTCCAACCAGGGGGTTAGAGAATCATTGATCACCAAAGCCAGGAGCAATGCTGGAAGCCTGTCTCCATTGCTGGGCTGGTGAAGACCGGGGCCCAGCCTCTGTGGTTCTACCTTGCCTGCCTCTCTGGCTATATCCCAGCTGCTTCAGGTTTTCTGAACATGCCAGGCCCCTACCTGCCCCTAGATCCTTGGACATGCCTTTACCTCCTCCCGAAATTCCCTTGGTCCTCTCTTCCCTTGGCTAGATACCCCTTGTTAAAGAATATTCACATCTGCCATGACCCCCTCAGCCCGGGTAGGCGCCCTGCCCTGTGCATCCTGGTTGGCCCTATGAGTCTGTTCCTTTCTGTGTCACCCCCAGTGGGGTCCTTGATGACATGGCTGTCCATGCAGTTTACCTCTACATAGCAGCTATGGGCACCTGGCTGACTTTATCCGACCAAACTGCATAGCTATCACTATGTGCTCGGCAGCATTCCTAGCAGGGATTACAATGATGATGATGATGATGATGATGATGATGACTGTTATTTCTGTTTTACAGGTGGAAAAGCAGAGGCACAAAGCGGTGATGTGACTTGCCTGAAGTCACACGGCTAAAAAGTGGTAGACAAGGGAACGGCTCCCATGTCTGTATGGTCTGAACTGGGTTGTGTAGTGTTCCCCAAAGTTCATGTCCACATAGAACCTCAGAATGTGACCTTATTTGGATATAGCATTTTTGCTGAAGTAACTAGTTAAGATGAGGTCATCCTGGATTAGGGTGGGCTCTAAATCTAATGACTGATGTCCTCATAAGAAGAGAAAATGGTCAGACAAAGGAAAGACCTCATATGATGCTGGAGGCAGAGACTGGGCTGATGTAGCCCAGAAGCTAAGGAGTGCTGGCAACTGCTGTAAGGTAGAAAGAGGCAAGGAAGGATTTCCCCCTAGAGCCTGCACAGGGAGCAAGGGCCTGCCAACACCTTGATTTTGGACTTCTGGCGTCCAAAGCTGTGAAAATAATTTCTGTTGTTTTCAGCCACCCAGTTTGTAGTAATGTGTTATGGTAAGCATGGGAAAGTAACGCACCCCCTCTCAGGAGAGTGAAGCGGGCGGTGTCTCCAGGGGCCTGGACATTTCTGCCCCTTCCCAGGACAGGGGACAGAGCCAGCAGGCCTGCTTCCCTGGAAGTTCTGCCCAGTGGTGGATGTAGTGGGGGACTCCCAGATGGCACACACATTGCACAGGCAGGCCAGCGTGTTCCTCTCCCAAGATGGCATTTTGGGAGGTACACAGTGCTGGAGCACGAGCCAGGAGCCTGGGGCACATTCCCGGCAGCCAGACTTTGGAAAGCAGGAGGCAGCCACCTGGGGCTTCAATCTCCCCTTTTAGAAAATGAATCCCTGAAGTGAACATGAGTCAGGCACTGTTCTGGGCACTGAGGATGGATTAGACAGTGAGATTGGTCCCAGTCTCTGTCTCCATGAATCTCCATTAACATCCTAGGGGTGACCAGCCATGAATCTCCCAATCATTAAACAAGTGGTGATTTCAGAGAGTGATAAGAGGTATAAAGAAAAACTCCCCTCTCAAAAGATTATGATGTTTCTTTCACAAGATTAAACATTACCAAAAAAAAAAAAAAAAAAAACCCCAAGAAATGGGATGGCGATGCCCTTTGGCCATGTTCACTGCCGCATATCCACACAAACGCCTTCGTGGCAGCCCAGGCAGTGCCCAGCAAGCTCAGACTCAGCCAGTCCTCGAGCTGGCCTGGCAGGGCTTTGCAATGCAGCTACCTTGTGGCCAGAGGGGCCCATCCAAGTCCAGTTTCTCCATGTCAGGGCTAGCAATGAGGAGGATGACTGTGTAGGCAGCCCGCCCAGGCCTCAGCAGGGAGGGGAGCAGAGACTCCCCCTGGGTGGTTCTCTAGGCAAAGCTGCCAGCAGGGTGGATGGTTCCCTGAAAGGACCACTCTCTTTCCCTGCCAGGAAGGGCATCTGGGGCCTTTGCGAAGCACTTGTGGAAGGTGCTGGGTGCTTCACCTCGTATCTGGCGGACGCCATCACCTCTGCTGTACTTCTAGGGTGACTGCTTTGAGGAAGACGCGGCAATTTCAGAAGCTTTTTAAACTTCCCAGAGCAGAAGGCCAAGTTTCCCAATCTAATCTACATGCCTTAGCGATGTCACTCCTGGACAGGGATAATTTTAAATGCAAGCATACTGATGTAACTGTAGGATGGGGTAAGGTAAAATGTAGGGTAGAAACCATTATTTTAAAAAAAGAGCAATTTCAGAGAAAAAAGCAGTTCTAGGGGCAAACAAAACTGTACCAGAGGGGCTCCCAGGAACCTCAGGGACTTTCCACTTGATTTGCCTTTTCAGGTAAAACACCATTAACAGGAGCCAGAATAGAGTCAGAGGACAATGTCTGTTTGTCCCTACACACACACACACACACACACACACACACACACACACACATACACAAAGGCACACACACAGACATACACACACAGGCACACACACAGGCACACACACACAGACACACAGGCACACACACACAGGCACACACAGGCACACACAGAGGCACACACACAGACACACACACAGACACACACAGACACACACACAGGCACACACACAGGCACACACACAGGCACACACAGACACACACACAGGCACACACACAGGCACACACACACAGGCACACACACACACGGGTATGTGACTGAGGAACGTGACATGAATGACCTGGCATAAATGCAATGCTCTTATTCCACATCACTCATTGAGATTCTCCACTCACTAATTTTCCTAAAAGCAGATTTTTTCATATCCTTTGAAGTCAAGCAAGTGGTTTTGGGGAAAGGGTTGTTCCCTCTGGGCGGGCTGGCAACATGCGGAATTGTCTCAAAAGCCCCGTTAGCAACAGAGGAAAGGTCAGCTCCACCTTAGTGAATGGAGAAGGAGAAAGTAAAGGTCGTGATGATAAACACAGAGCAAGTTTTGACAACCATTGGATCATTTAACGGTACCAGAACATCTAGACGGAACCACATTTTTTTGACCATTGCCATTCATATATTTTTAAAGAAAATTAAAAAAAAATTTTCGAAGACATTTTCTAAACTTGGAAGGAGGATAAAATATTTACCCATGGTGTAAACTATGTAAAATGAAATAATCTGTAAGACCTGGTATTTGATAACATAACAGGGTGACCATAGTCAATAATAATTTAATTGTACATTTTTAAATAACTAAAAGTATAATTGGATTGTTTATAACACAAAGAATAAATGCTGAGAGGATGGATACCCCATTTTCCATGACGTGATTATTGTATATTGCATGCCTGTATCAAAACATCTCATGTACCCCACACATGAGATGTGTATAGGTGCAATGTGTGCACAGGAGTGCAGTGGTGTGATCACAGCTCCACAGCTGTGTACCTACTATGCGTATACACCGACTATGCACCTATATGCCTAGGTGCATATACACCTACTACATACCCATAAAAATTGAAAATTAAAAAGAAAAATAAATAAAATGATCTATTATCTTCTTCTACTGATGAGGACATAATGAAGGGTTTGCTATGTTAGACTCATACACATACATGCAGACTTTTGTGGTTGTAGTTAAATTGGTCAATAGATATAGACTGACCTAAGAAAATAGGAATTAACTTCCAGCCTAATACTGACTGGGCACTTCTGTTCCCGTACACCCTCAGAGACTTCAGCCAACTTCTGAAGCAGTTAATTGGCTTTCCTGGCTGGAACTGCAACACCATTGCAGGCAAGTGTCTTGGAGCTCCAGACAGGCCCGTGAACAAGGTGGCAAGAAGTCTAGGAGGACATGAATCAGCCCCACATGGACACCCGTGGCATTTAAGCCTGAAAGGAAACTTGACTGGTAGCCGAAGTCAGCAATGGATGCCAAGCAGGCTATGCCATGTTGGGGGACTGAGGGGTGGGTACCAGCTCCTGAGCATGGCTGGTGGCCACGGAGGCCCCACCTTGTGAGGCCACTCTGTCCCCTTTGGCCCTACACATCAGGCTCCACCCTTCCCAGCAGACTCTCTGACCCTTTCAGCTCTGACCACAAAGGGTGGAACTTAATGAGCTGGGAACCCAATTTCTCACTGGTTTTGGTAAATTAAAAGCGATAAAATGAGTAATCCATTAAAGTCATCATTTTTCCTAACTGAAAAAAAAAGTATGACAACTCTGTTGAGACTTGACCTCTTTGAAATAAAGGCTGTTACTTTCTGGGAGCTTTTTTCTATTTTTTTTTTTTTGAGACAAGGTCTTGGTCTGTCACCCAGGCTGGAGTGCAGTGGTGTGATCACAGCTCACTGCAGCCTTGACTTCCTGGGCATAGGTGACCCTCCTGCCTCAGCCTCTCAAGTCGCTGTGACTACAGGTGTGCACTACCATGCTCAGCTAATTTTTGTATTTTTTGTCGAGACAGGGTTTCGCCATGTTACCCAAGCTGTTCTCGAACTCCTGAACTCAAGCCATTCACCCGCCTTGGCCTCCCAAAGTGCTGGGATTATAGGCGTGAACCACCATGCCTGGCGTCTGGCAGGTATTCTGAGATTTAAATCTTTAGATACTGCAATTTACTCATTGTCCTTTGTTGTCATGGAGTTTATAGAAAAGGCTATTTAGGAACTAATGCTGTCTTAATTATTTTCTCTGTCTCTTCTCTGCCTCTTGGAAGGTACATGTGTAGGTGTATGTGTGTGTATATGTAGGTGTTTCTTTTTATACTTGGCTTTTTGTATCCATCATTTTTTATCTTTTAGAATGCCCCCACCGCACATTCAGCATAGATTTGCTTTTCAGAATTTTGAACATTGAGAATTCTTTGAATATTTTCTAATACCTGAACATTTACCTTTATATGTCTGCAGCCTGTGGACAGGTGTGTAGAATAGCAGACTCTCAGACTTGGGAGGACCATGAGGCTATTGACTTGGACCTTCCATCTCACCAAGCAGGAATTCTCCCAAGGAACCACCGCCCTGAGCTATCCCAGGGGTCAGGCCTGCCTAAACCAGGCTTGAGTTTTGTATATATTGTTCAGCTCAGTTGTAGAGCTCAGATGTGATAACTCTGCCTAAGAGGGGATGAGGAGGAGGGCTAAATGGAGGGAAAAGCGGTATAGGAGAGAAAATAGAGAGAAAGGGACATTATAAAGGTGGGACTGGGGTCAGAGGCTGGGAACTGGGGGCTGGGGGAGATCTATCAGAAGAGAGCAGGCTGCAGGGATGTCCTCCTGGGTTCCTGCTGTGTCATGTGTCTGACCTTTTGTGTCTCTTTCTCAAACTCTGTTGATGTGTCAGCCCCCGAGATGCTGGGGGTGCGAAGACGACAAAGACCAGGGCAGAATCTTTGGCCTAAAAAGCAGAGTTCCTGGAACAGTGTCGACATTTTAAAAATATTAGCTAGCTTGAAGAGGAATGCTGAACTCTCTCTCTCTCTCTCTATTGTTCTCTCCTACTTAATTTCATAACTGATCTCCTCTTACTGAAACTGTAAGTGGAAAAAAAGATGGTTTCACAGAGATCCTCATTAAAGAAAGTGTTGCCGTAAGTAATCTAGTAACGTAGGTGTTCTGCAGCACAACATTCCTCCTGAGCTTATCACTTTACACTGTGAGTCCAAGATGTTAAAAAAAAAATACACACATACACAGCAAACCCCTACTCCCAAACATAAGAGTTTAGATCTTGAGCAATAAGACATAGATACTATCACAAAAATTTTGCAAATCTCAAGAACATTGCCACATTTTCCATAGGGTTAACTTTTGAGATGAAAAACTAATTCAGAACTTATGATTCCTTTTAAAAAAATTCCCTTAGCCAAACTGAAGAAATTTACTTGGGAGGAGAAAATGACTTAACTTGTAGTTTCCACAATGAGAAACACATTCTCATGGCTTTCAGCCACTTTCTATCATAATGTGATGGGCTTAAACTGCATTCATTTACAATGAGTTAAGAGTATGAATGAAATTTTTAAATGAACAACTGAAATAAAATCATGATTTAAACATCCTAGCACTTAAAAGTAAAAGAGACTTTTGCATGGCTGTAGACATAATGATCAATACTGAGTCTTAATCCCAAACCTGACAGCCCATATTTTTCAAACTGAGTGCCTCAAATTCACAATTAAAAAAAATAGGCCTCTTATTGCTGCAGTGAGATAGGGCAGTGTAATGCCTATGAGTGTGTCTCTTCCTGTGTTGTATCTGGCCTTGAGTCCACAGAATCCCCCAACATCAAAGGAAGCAGTAGGAGATGGTGTGTGGAACACCAGATAGCCGGAGGAAAGGGGAAACCCTTCCTCTGCCAAGAGGAATTGCTAAAATTAGATGGTAAAGTAGTCTTGGCACTGGAAGTCGTCTTGCTGAAGATCAGCTTCAATAGATGATAGAACTGTTGCTTATTTGGAGACTTTCAAAGAGAGGGGCTTACACCCCAGGCAGGAACGTCTTACCAGGCTGAACAGCTCTTTCTGTGTGGAGATGCTTCCCTAGGTCTATCTTAAATTCTTCATGCTGATATTCAACCCCACTTCCTCTTGCTTTGGAGCTTAGTGCAGAAGGGGAGCTGCCAGGCACTATTCTTTTCCTGCAAACTTCCCAAGATGGTTTTCGTAACCCAAGACCATCATCCTTCTCTCCCCAACACCCCCAATCTGGGCGCTTCATTTTGGCCTTCTCTGTGCATTTGGGGTGCATGTGGAAAGAAGGTTCTGCAAGATGGGGTGGAAGGATCAGGGCTAGGCTCTCACTTGGGCTGAGCGTATGGTCACGTGGCACATCCAGGGCCATCTCTACTCTCCTCCCCCATCTCCCTTGCCTCTGCCTTGCCCTGGTGACATTATCTAGACATCTACCACTCAAGATGTATGACTTGGGTAAGCACTGCATCTTCTATGTTTCTCTTTTAAACTTTGAGACCATCAGGAAAGGGTTGAGCCTGTCAATATTAATATCTTTGCTGCCCTGGTTTCCTCTCAAGAAAATATTTAGGGAAGCAAGAAGGGCTGGGAGAGGGGATGAAGAGGAAAAGCAGGGGGCTTAGGAAAAGGGGACCTGAGCAGGGGCCACAGAGATCAGCCCCATTTTCCTGAGAACGTCCCTGTGGCTTCCTCAGAGGGACCACACAACGTCCAGAGACCACCGTGTGACTTTCAGAGATAACAGCGACAGTTCCTGGCAACATTTGCTCCCTCCCCCACGTCCATCCTTCATCCTCCTCCTCAGAGGATTTTATTTGGCTTTGGGCAACATGAAAGTCAACTCCACAGAGTGCAGAGGGAGTCAGAGAGCCCAGTCCTCATCTCATCTGGTCAGCTTCCTTTTTCTTTTTTTTTTTTTATTCCTTTTTTTTGAGACGGAGTCTCGCTCTGTCACCCACGCTGTAGTGTCGTGGCCCAATCTCGGCTCACTGCAAGCTCTGCCTCCCAGGTTCACACCATTCTCCTGCCTCAGCCTCCCAAGTAGCTGGGACTATAGGCGCCCACCACCACGCCTGGCTAATTTTTTGTATTTTTAGTAGAGATGAGGTTTCACCGTGTTAGCCAGGATGGTCTCAATCTCCTGACCTCGTGATCCACCCGCCTCGCCCTCCCAAAGTGCTGGGATTACAGGCGTGAGCCACCGTGCCCGGCCTCTTTTTTCTTAAGACCAAAACAAACCACAAACGCTCTCACCCTACTAAATATCCACCCATGAAGTACAATTGGGAAATCTGTGTTCCAAAGCAAAACCATTCTCTTTGAAGGAGCCAGCCTAGACTGCTCTATCCCACCAATGAGAGAGTTAATAGACTTGATGGGAGGCAGGCACTTGGCAATAAGGAGGTCTGTTCTTAGGTGAAATAGCTGGGTTGTGGTGGCCATCAGCACTGGAAGCCCTGAATTCAGGCCTTTGGGTGAGCAGGGCAGCACACACAACTGGGCAGAGTGGCCCTTTATCTCATGCCAGCTGGACCCAGAGCCGGAGCTTGGAGGCTGGGGTGATCAGGCTGTTCTTGGCAGAGGTTCTTGAAATGAAATGATTCTGGTGGTGATGGGAGGCCGTGGCTCCAGGCCTGCCCCAGAAGAACACGTTGTTAGCATATGTTAACAGGCTGCCTCTTCTCCAAAGATCACAAAATGCATTCCATTTAGTGTCTGTTTTGGAAGTGTTGCTATCTGTGTTTTATGGGTGACAAAACCAAGATACATCAAGGTCATGGAGCCCCCAGCTGAGGGTAAGTGAGTTAGGGGCTGACCTGGGAGACCTGCGCTTCCTGATTCTCAGGCTGTTGCTCAACATCTGACCCCTGATCTTTCCAAACTCCTTCCAGAATGGTCCTTTTGGCCTGCAGATCTCAGGGTCTGGTAGGAGTTAAAAGGAACACGTGTGTTCCGAACTCCCTGGAAGAGAATATTGAAAACACACACACAATCTAGTGTTCGACATGTGGGGACTGAGATGAAAGGGGACAGCTGTTTCGGTGCTGGGTTTTGTGACCACACGTGGTTAGGCCTTCAGCCCACGGAAAGCACACGGAAAATGAGTGGAAAACCTGGCTCCCTCTCTTCTCTCCCATTAGGCACAAGACTATGTAGATCCTGGTCTTCCTCCTTTTAAAAGTGTGACTATCGCATCAGACTAAGCTTTCTAAGGAACTCGCAACTGGTATCATTCAACAGAAAGAGGAACCTGCTAGATTAAAGCTAAGTGAAATTTTCCAAATGATTTCAGCTGGTTCTACCTAGTGGGTAAGCTTCATCTTTATCGGGCTGAATGAGATGAGATTTCACCCAAGATGTTGGAGCCACACTTATAATATTTGACTTTTATACAAACAGTTATTTGATTGCAATCCAAACAAAAGCAAATGATGTCCAAAGTTAGAACTATGGATACAAGGCACTGAAACATCTTAAAACTCAAGGCTGAAAGGTATCTAAAGAATTTTTGTCTCAAGGAAGAGGTGTAATAATTCCCAAAGAGGAAACTGTGTCTACTGATTTTTTTAAATCCAGAGGGAAGACGATCAGATAATTTTCTTTCTTTTTTTTTTTTTTTTTCTTTTTGAGACGGAGTCTTGCTCTGTTGCCCAGGCTGGAGTGCAGTGGCGCAATCTCGGCTCACTGCAAACTCCGCCTCCCGGGTTCATGCCATTCCCCTGCCTCAGCCTCCTGAGTAGCTGGGACTACAGGCACCCACCACGCCTGACTAATTTTTTGCATTTTTAGTAAAGACGGGGTTTCACCATGTTAGTCATGATGGTCTCGATCTCCTGACTTTGTGATCCGCCCGCCTCGGCCTCCCAAAGTGCTGGGATTACAGGCGTAAGCCACCGTGCCCAGCCTCATAATTTTCATCAGCCACTAAAGCTTAACAATCGACTGGCAAACAAATGCTTACCATACACGACTGTATGCAAGGTTCTGGAAGGGCATGCAGATAGCTATTTTATTCATGTTCCCATAGTTGAATGCTTCATGTTCTTTGGATTTGTATAAGTAACATTAACTACTCTTAATACTTGGAAATTCTTTGTTATCTCTCTCAACCATCTCTCACATCATTGCCTTTTGGTATGGCCTCCTAATCTGAGTTCTGTTCCAGGAAAAATGGGAATGGAAGTCACTCTCAATGACAGCCCTGCACACGCAGGGAACACCTGGTTACTAGTTTGTCCCTGAGCCACTTCTTCTGGTGCCAGGCTGAGCTGAGGATAAGGCAGCAGAAAGCAAAAGGCAACCTCGAATGTCTCTAGATCCAGACTTTTGGTCTTTCCCTCCAAATGTCTTCCTCCCATAGTCCTCTATGGCAATTGCAGTTTCCAGATTTCTTACGCTGAAGAATGTGATACTTCCATGCCTGTTTTCTTTTGCTCGTTCCCTCCATCTACCAGTCATCGACTAATGCTGGTTTTACCTCCAAAACAGTCACTCTTTTTACCATCTCTATAATTTTTTTTACCTCCATTTGCAATAGTTTATTTGTATTTTTTAAAAGTTTTTTTAATAGCCTTATTGAGATATAATTCACATATCATATAGTTCACCTATTTCAAATGTACAATTCAATAGGTTTTTGGCCTATTATTTTTTTTGAGTTATGGTTTTATATATATATATACACACATATATAACATACAGTTTGGCATTTTAAGAATTTTTAACTATAGTTCTATGGCACTAATTACATTCACAATGTTGGCAATAATAATTATTCATTTTTTCCAAAACTTTTTAATTACCCATATAAACACTAAATATACATTAGGAGTAGAAGAAAACTTCAACACGATAGAGCTCATATATAGAAACCCACAACTAACATAATACCCAATGATAAACTACTGAAAGCTTTTCCCCTAAGATCAGGAACAAGACAAGGATGTTCACTCTTGCCACTTCTATTCAATACAGCACTGGAAATTCTAGCCACAGCAACTAAGAAAACAACATATAAAAGACATCCAAATTGGAAAGTAAGGAGTCAAATTATCTCTTTACAGATGCCATGATATTATATGTAGAAAACTCAAAAGAATCCTGAAATAAAAACCCGTTAGATCTAACAAGTGAATTCTGCAAGCTTGTAGAATATATAGAAACACAAAGATCAGTTGTATTTCTATATACTTGCAATGACCAATTCAAAAAGGAAATTGAAAACAATTTCATTCAAAATAACATTGAAAAGAACAAAATATGTACAAGTAAATTTAAACAAGGAGGCAAAAGACTCATATACTGAAAACCACAAAATATTACTCAAAGAAATTAAAGAACGAAATAAAGGCACCTCATGTTCATGGATTGGAAGACCTACTGTTAAGATAACTACACTATCCAAAGCAAACTAAAGATTCAGTGCAATCCCCCATCAAAATCCCAATATTATTATTATTATTATTACTATTTTTACAGAAATAATAAAACCCATCCTGAAATGCTAACTGGCTTTTTGCACTTGCTGTTTCTGCTTCCTGGTATGCTCCTGAGTCAGACATCAGCATAGCTCCCAGTGTCACCTCCTTCAGATGAGTATGCCACATGACACGCATCACCTTCTCAGCATGACCCTCCTTCACCAGCTTTGCACCCCCAGCTGCCCGTTATTTGTCTTATGCTTTTCCATTGCCCTTAGTGTCACTTTCCCACACAGCACATTTTATTTATTTATTTATTTATTTATTTATTTAGAGATGGTATCTCGCTCTGTCACCCAGGCTGGAGTGCAGTGGTGTGATCTTGGCTCACTGCAACCTCCACCTCCCAGGCTCAAGCAATGCTCCTGCCTCAGCCTCCCGAGTAGCTGGGACTATGGGCACATGCCACCACGCCCAGCTAATTTTTGTATTTTCAGTAGAGATGGGGTTTCACCATATTGGCCAGGCTGGTCTTGAACTCCTAATCTCAGGTGATCCACCTGCCTTGGCCTCCCAAAGTGCTGGGATTACCGGCGTGAGCCACTGCACCCGGCCTACTTATTTATTTTTTTAATTCCCCCTTTAAATACAAATTTCACGAGGTCAGGAATTTTTATGTTTGTTCACTGCTGTATTTCCAGCATCTAAAACATGTCAGTCACATAGTAAGCACTCAAGATAAATATTTATCAAATGCAAGCATGAGTGTAAAATGTATGAGAAAAACCAATACATCCACATTTATTATTTTTGTAATGAGACAAGACCAATAAGTGATTACTAATGGGATTTTCACCTCACACTTCCCTTAACAGAATTTAAAATTGTGTCAAAACATGGTGGTGCAAGAACAATACGACTTCATTACACACCCACAGAAGTGGTGAGTTCATCTATTTCCTCCCACTTGAAAAGCACATTCACTTTGGGCTGTTTTCACATCATCAACTCTCCTTCCAATGTTCTGCTCCCTGAATCAGAATACATTTGAAATCATTTCCCAGTCTGAAAAAGTCATCAGAGTATCTTAATCCATCTTAATCTGTAATGGCAAAGGACCCCGTGTGAGTGGAGATGCAGTTATGGCTGAGTGTGGGATGCCAAGAACTTGACTTTGGCTGGGTGAGAGTAAGTCTCAATAGCAAGGGAGCAAGTAGACAGCTGGTAGGAAAATCACGGGTTCGCCTGCGTGTGAGCAACAAGGAGGAACAGTAATGGGAGACTCCCACAAGTGGGAAACAGTACATGTAGACATGACTACATGCCAAACAAATGTACAATTGCACACACTTAACTTATGATTTTTACTTTGATGATGATGAGTGAACAAGAAGGAGAAAAGCTGTCTTTTTTTTTTTAAAAAAAAAAAGATGACTCAACCATGTCTTACATTAAATAGATATTGGGAACATTTGCCTGAATTATATCACTGACCTCATGAAGCCATGAAATCTCCCACAGAACACCACAAAGCCACAGCTTTAACTCCAAGCTCAACACTTTGTAATGGCACCTCTTCAAGGCTTAGTTCCTGTATTTCCATTCTCAGGGGCAGATGCTTCCCTTAGGAAGAGAAGCCCACTGTCTCCCTGAAAGGAGAAACTGATGCTTCTTACCCTGAGACTGAAAGGGCCGCAGTGCTTACAATGAGCACTGTAATCCAACCTGGAGAAACTGTATCTTTAACACACTCACAAAGAAAAAAAAAAAAAGAAAAGACATATTCTTTAGATTTATTTCTTTCAAATACATTCTTTAGCTGGAGCACAGGCATTTACCTTCCAATTCTACTTTTCTATTGATCCAACATATTTACATATTTTCAAAATAATCCACACACATTCTATATATAATCCCACCCATATAAGATTTCTTTAAAGTGGTAAGCCTTTTTCCACCACCATTTACTGTTGAGAAAATAAAGGGATGAGAAAGCTATTAGCTATGTTCTAGACATGGTATAGTCAAAGAAGGGAGAACTTGGAAATACAGAACTGTGGTTATTCATCGTGACTCTGACAGCCATTGACTACTTGTGTACACTTGGACCAAGTGACTGGTTTGATACCAGTCACACCCATGATGGTGACATTCCACGGGATGGCAAAGTGCCTATGGTTTCGCCAGAATTTTCTTGTATCAAATAATTCTAGAAAACAAGAGGCCCAGAAGCTAGAACCAAGACACCACTTTTGTATGAATTAACAAGACCTCAATTGCTTGGCCGTAGTGGCTCCCATCATGGCTTCTGAGTTATAGACCTTAGCATTATGGCACATCTCAAGGGACCATGAAAAATCAGCTCCCCATCTGTGTTCCATAGAACAGCATGACAATTTCAGGACCTAGCTGAGGGCGTGTCTTGAGTAAAGTCGCAGATAAAGCTTACACTAGAACCCAGGAAGTTTGATCCTGTTTTTATCACCCCGTCCATTGTTGAAGTAATCATTTAATTTTCCCAAATGGTCCATGGACTGTTTGAAGCAGGACCTTACCTGATTCTACCCCATTTCTAATGCTTCTGTACCTGAAGATTTTATTAAATGACAAGGGATCGTGTCTTTGGGGAAACAGAGACATTCAACTTTCAGGCTCACAAGAGAGGCAGCTTTAAGTTCAGACCTTCCCTTGTTGTCTGCTTGCTGGAGAAGTGTCTGTCTTGTGATCCCAGCTTACACTTGGCCCTGGACCACAAACCAGGCCTACAAGAACATGGATGTGGTGCCCATGTTTCAAATTCATCTCACTTCCTTATCAGCAGGGGACTTTGATTTGGCTTTTCCTAAGATATGGTTAAAATTCTTATATTCAGCTTCAATTTCTGTGCCACAGTTTTAAGACTAACCACCTCTGTTTTTCTCCATCCACAGCATAAACCTCAAAACCTGCTGTCACCACTGAGTTGTTGAAAGAGAAGGCATAGGTAGATTTTATTGATCTATTCAGAGGTCTCCAGAAATCATGTTTTTTTATTAGAGTTAGATTTCTTCTTCATACCAATACGCTTACCCAATGTGATGGAGTGATGAGGAAACGGAAGAGATGAAGACGGATATACAGACAGAGATGAGAGAGGATGCATTTTACTCAGTAAAGACCCCCGCTGACCCCACAATTTGTCTACAGTCCTATAAACACCATTAGGATTCTGTATGACTCATTGTATATGCAAGGAAATAGCCTCTTCTGTCCTCTAAAGCACCACAATTAAATTCCACACTTGAGTCAAATTGGAGTCAGATCAGACAAATGGCCCCACCCTATACCCCACCAATAATTTAATTAATAATTTTGTTAATCTATACTAAGAACCTTCATATGACATCTTCTCTATTTTTAAGCCTAGGAACTATCAGTTTTCCAGACATACTCTATGACTTAAAAGACAGGCTCCACAGTTCCATCCTCATCCCTGGCACCTAATCATAAAGGACATTCATGATCCTAGCTATCCCTTGGCTTCCTTCTTACAGCTCAGACTCTGCTGGACTGACTCTGATATACCTGCTCAGCACTCGCCAGCTAGGTGCCTTACCTCCTGCTATAAATGCTGCACATGGAGGAAGAACATGGCTTTTGGCTGCAGCTGGAAGTCTCCTCCCCTCCATCTCTTTTCTTTTAAGCACCCTTTGAATTTCATGCCAGTGTCAGGTGAGTATGGGGTGGCACTATTATGTGATTTTCCTGTCACATTTGCAGGTGTGCCTCATGGACTTGACACATTTAATGTCACTTTCTTTCAGCTGGGATGTGTGGCGACCAGTAGGTTCACTCCATCTGGAATGCCTGGGATGGTGTTTTTATGGATGACGTCTTCACAGCTGGGAAGCGTCTCTCCAGGGTCTCTGACAGTGAGTAAGTTGCTCACATCATTGTTGGCAGGCTCATCCCAATTTTAAGTCATTCTCTAAGACAAGGCAGACAAAAAGTCTCATCTATTAAGGTCTCCAGGCCTTTGAGTGCTGAGGAGCTAAACTAAAGCGTTGCATCCAGGTGCTGGATTGTGGAGTCGTTGTATGCATTGTCTTTGAAAGAAAGGCTACAGTGAAGGAGATGGAGGCACCCATACATGGAAGATTGGAGATTTAAACATGAAACAGCCTCAATGTTTTTCTTGAAAATCTGCTTTGCCTCCATAAAAGCCTCAAATAGGCAAACTGAACTAAATGTACTTTTCAGGAAACACAATGAGAAGGACGTCATCTGGTTAACACAATAAAGCCACACTACTCTCCCTCCCGCCTCTCTCTTTCAAGCCTTCCAAAGTACCCTTCCTCTAGCAGACATAGAAGAAAACTACTCACATGGCTCAGAGGTTAAGGGCCTGGGAATGAGCCTCAGGCAGACATGGATAGGAGTTCCGTTCTGCTGGGTGACTTTGGGAAAGTTAGGCAACCTCTCTGGATCGGAAGAGGAGAGCAATAATGCCAGTATCATGGTTGTTACATAGGAAGTGCTGGGCACAGCACTGCACACATAAGGGGTGCTCAGTACATGCTGGTCAGTATTATCGTTATTAATATTTCCTTTGTCTGAGTGGTGAATGAGGAGCATGGAGAAGTGGTGTCACCACATCTTTTGATCCCGGGGCTCAGTGGTGCTTTAGAGTGGGTGAAGGCCGAGCCTGAATCAAGGCCTGCCCACAGCCTTTCTCTACCAGGCAAAACGTGCTGGAAAGATAGAAGAGAGGAGCTCCTGATTCACCCAGGACAGTCCCCGTTTACTGTACCTGCCACCTCCTTTTCCACTCTGGGAAGTACTCAGTTAAGGAGGAAAAATGACACTGTCACCCTCTCTAGGAGGTACCTTAGGTGGCTTCTACAGCTGCACTGCTTGGTATTGGTGCCACCAGCCCCATGTGGGCAAGAAGCACGTGGCTGAGACAGCTCGAAAGTGTAACGTGCACACCAGATCTCAAAGACTTGGGAAAGAGAAAGAGTGTAAGCTATGGCATTAGTAATTTTCACACAGAATGCATATTGAAATGTAACATTTGGCTATAGTGGGGTAAAAATATCAGTAAATTAATCTCACGTGTTTCTTTTCACTTACTTGATTGTGGCTACAGAACGTTCATCTGCGGGCTTGTGTTCTATTCTGTGGGGCAGGGCTGTCCTGGAGGTTGAGCCCTGTGGGCAGTGGACGTGTAGCTGTGCTCTGGACAGATGCTGCGGCTGCCACCACATTTTCTCTCAGGCTTTGGGGGAAATGCCTTCCCCCAGCTCCACCCCAGAACTGTGCCTTAATGCCCTGGCCCGGTTGGGTCTCCATCTCTGCATCCCTGCAGTTAGCCCTGCTCTCTAGGTGACCCGCCATCCTTTGGATGTGCTAAAGCCACCACATTCAATATATTCAGACATGTGCCACCACCTCCCCTTCCCTGGCTCCACCCTTGGTCTCCCTGCAGTGTTTCTCCTCCTGGAGAGCAGCCCTTTTGGGTACCAAAGTCCAGACCTTCATGTCACCTCTTGCTGGCCTCTACTCCTTGCTCTTCAGAAGCAAGTCATCTGCCAACCCCCTTGGTGGCCTCTCTCCTACCTCTTCTCCACTCTCACTGCCACCACCCTAGTTCAGGCCCTTTTATTTTGTGATATTTATTGTTTCAACAGCCTCCAAACTGATCAGCTTACTTATCTTCATATCACCCCCAAACGCCGATGAGATCCCTTTATAATCCAGAACTATTTCATGTTCCAGCTTTAAAATATGTCCCTGATCCTCCCTGGTACCCAAGCTCTTCAGCCTGGCATTGACAGCCCTTTAGAACTCAGCCCCATTTTATGGATCCAGGTTTATTCCCTGTGATTTCCATTGCCTCCTCCCATCGACCCCATGGCCACCACCCCTGGGCCACGCTATTTTTCACAAACACATGCTGTACCCTTTTAGCTCTAAGTGTCTGATCCGTGGTGCTCCTTGGCACTAATGTCCTCTTCACTCCCTCATCTGCTTTGGGGAGTTCCATCTAACCTGAGGGCTCAGTTGAAACCCGCATTCTCCAGAAACTTTCCCTGCCCCTCCCCCCGACAGAATTGGTTCATCTTCCTACAACCAATGGCAAGTTCATGGTGGTGCCATGTACACATTCAAGTTGGCCTCATATTAGAGGAATGTATGTGAGCATTTCCATTCCCATCTAGAGGAGGACTTCTTTAGTATTTTGTGGTTATTTCTTCACATTCTGATCCTCCCTCCTCCATAGCAACTAGCATCAACTTCCAGCCACCATTTGGAAGGTGTTCAGTACGTGAGGGTGACTTGAGTCAAAGACAAGGGTCAACCTAACATGTCCTTGGAAGGATCGATGCTCAGGCTTGTCTCAGCTTTGGGCTGGGAGAATTCCTTGAGGACTGATGAGGATGGGGCAGACCACAGTAGCATTTAAAAAGAAAAAGGGAAAAGTTAGGCTGTGCACATCTGCATAGGCAGACTTTCTAATTTTGTTACATCAGTATATTTGTTGAATGTGCACTGCAAGAATCTTTGAAGATCAAACTTCGATAGCAGTGAGCCCAGAATATGCTCAAGCGCGGTTAATTCTGCCACTTTCACCCTCTCCTCCTTCGTCACCCATATGGCAGATACCTAGTGGTGGACTCGGTGCTTCTAACCACACTGATTATGGAATGATCATTACAGACTTTGAATAAGGTAGGCTTCTGGAAGAAGATAAAATTACACTTCTATTAGAATGTCAAGTAGGACCTTGCATGAAAAGAGCCATTGATCCAAAGGGAAGAAAGGTAAAGAGAAGAAAAGAAAAGAAAAACAGCAACAACAAAAAACGGAGCCCACCGACAGTAATGGAGAGGTTGATGCTTGGCTTTAGGAGAGCGGGTCGTGTGTGTGTAGAATTACAGGCAATTATCGGTGGTCTCCCTGTTGGCCCTAAAGAATTTAGAACTGCGTCAAAAGGAAATCCGATCTATCAGGAGGGAGGTCCTGCTGCATCTTTTAACCCTGTGCCAACTCCACTGCACTTGAAACTTTCCATGATGTATCCTATTCTTAAAATCTCACAAATGTTGTTGGCAAAACAACTGTTAGCATTTGATGTGAGGATAAAACTCTCTACTAGATCATGTGTTTTCTTAGGGGCGCAAATTGGGATTGTGAAAATGTTATATGATTTTAAAGGCTGAAATAAATCCTGCCCGATGTCTTCTCTGCTTTCTAGCAGTTTATCCACATGGAAGGAACCAACACTCTTGCACAAACCCCATCGAGTGAGTGTTGTTCACGAATATAATCTTGAAGCACTACAAGACCATGAAGTTTGGGCGGATTCTCCAAAGAATAATTACACTCTGGTCAATGCAATTTTAGTGTTAATTACACATTATTATATTCCTGGGATAAGACACATTTATATGAGCATCTCAGCCACCTAAGCATGCATCACTGAAAAACGGAGACCGAGATGGTTCAAAGGCCTCATGGAGCCAGGCCTGCTAGAGGACAATGGGCACTTCTCCCATTTATGCAGTGTGACCTGGACTGGTCAGAGTTGGCCCTGCTCATTCCTGTCGCCAGCCCTTAAGGGACAACAGGGACACACCATGCTTCTGATTTAGATGGAATGAAGGTGATTGAGTAAAAAAATATGGAAACTAAATGCTTAAAGGGTGACTCTAATTTTTTTTCAGGAGGGTTTAAAATTTTGACTAACCAAACACGGAGCTTGGGCCTAATACTTCAACATTTTTATGCTTTAGTTTTCTCATGTGTAAAAGATGAGCAGATGACCATATGCCACTTGCAAGCATTAAGGTCCTGTCAGTTGATGCTGAAGCTGTGTTAGACAAATCACACCCTAGTATAACTAGGCTGGATGAAAGTCTATCTTGAGTGTTCACACAGAACTGCACAAAAAGTTGATATTGGTAATGAGGGCCTAGGTTAGAACTGTTCAGAGAAAGCACGGAAGTCTGTGACAGCTGAATATTGTGTGGCAACATTAAGTTGGGTTCTGTTTCATCTCTGGCTATAAGGCATATAAAACCATATTGCATATTTTGGTTTCAAGGTGTTTTTTTTTCCTCCCTACGTTTATACCAATAGCAAGGCATTATTACTCCATAAGCTCCAGAAACATTATTTTTAAAAACATATCCAATATAGATTTGGGGTAGTAACAACAACTGCTAGGAATTTAATCCATCAATTAAGCTCCTTTTTCTCTTAAAAAAGAAAATCAGGTCTTCTACCTTAATGTTCAAATATGCAGAGGTTCAAAGCACCTGACAATTAGGTGCTCTGTGCCTTCTTAATAGACATTTCACATTAAGACATGTCCTTTGTTGATGAGAATGTTTTTGCCTGGCTGTCTGTTGCATTTCTCTCTCTCTTCCTAGCTTCTGTGATGCTACTTGGTAGAGAGTGATGTTTAATAATAGTTTGTTAAATGAATCAACAGGTAAACATAAAATATGGTCAGTCACACCACCCTGAGTACACACACACACACGCGCGCGCACACAAACACACACACACACACACACTCATTCACAAAGTCCTACACAGGAAACTACCCCAGGCCATTCCCATTTAGGAAAAAATGTGCAACTCACTGCCAGCACTCATGTAATTTTACATAAACACACTCATTGAGGCTGAAGAAAATCTGTCTGATTTTCAATGTGAAAAGAAAATCTAAAAACTGTTTTTGGAGTTATTTCCAAACAGAACTATCATTAGAATCATTTGAAACATCAGAATCATCTATTTTGGAAAAATTGGATTCATCAAATGAATCTTTAGCCAACAACTGTTCAAGAATGATGTGAATATCACAGGTAGGAATGCTATGTTTTCTAGAATTCACATTTTCAGTGACTGAGAATTATATATTTTGTAAATGAAGATACCACTACCAAAATCAAAATGCTATAAATAGAATGATACCTTTTGTTTCCAGAGTCGACTTGCTAGTAGGTTGGTGCAGAAATAATTGCGGTTTTTGCCATTAAAAGTGATGCGAATAACAATGAAAGTGAGATATTTCGTGGCAAAGTTAACTGGGGATAAATGGTGCACCTGCAAACACTGCTGGTGAGTATTCTTGGGGCAAACAGGGAAAGGGTTAAGTAGTTCAGGAATAGTGAAGATGCTTCACCTTCTCAGGCCTTTTCCTGATCCCAAGCCCATGACACACATGACAACTGATCCAGGCAACTTTCCTACCGAGACTCCTTCTCAAGCCCCAGCTCCAGGGCACTGAGAAAGCCGCTACTAATTCATAAGAGTTGTCACTTGGGATAAAGTAAAGGTTCCATCCCTGGAATAGACATTGCTCTTTGCTGTCAACTCATATGTTAATGTACGGGGATCAGGTGGATCCCTCCGTGGGTTGAAACAGAAAAGAACCTAAAACAACTTGGCATTATCCATAGGAAACAGAGGAGGGTAAGCAATAAATCTACATTAATAAAAAAATGCCAGGAGGGGTTTCAGTGCCCTCCATGTCCACTGCCTGTGGACAAGCGCTCTGCTGACTGTCAGATGGAATTGATCCCATCCATGTTTCATCACTTCAACAGCGAGTAGAAGCAGAAGAGCATTCATCACCATGAAACAGACAAGAATTCTTGCTAATTACCATTTTGTTTTAAAGTATACTAAGATTTGGGGCACCCTTGCTACCCCAACTAGCTTCTTTCCTTGACTTTTATGTGGGCAGTGTTGTTATAATTTCTCTGTTCAAATAAAGTCTGTAGAAAGCCACAAAAAGAGATCTGGACCCTAAAGCTTAACGGATTCTGGAAGGCAGCTGGCTTGTAACATGAGTCATTCCAGCCAAAGCTTTCTCTTTTGTATGTTTTTCTCTGACCTAAAGAGTGGGTTATTGGATGTCTTCTGGCAGGTGCTACAGGATTAAGAAGGTAGCTGGTCAGAAACAAACTTTGAATTAGGGTGATTTTTTAAAAAATAGTTGACTAAAGTAAATATGATCGTTAGCTTAATCCTCCATATCTAACGTGAGATTCAAATATAATAGGGAAGTTTAAAAATTGGCTGGCATGTGCATCTATTATTTGTGTATGTGTCTTGATGCCTTGCTCCAAGAGTACATGTTAGTTTTTCATGATGAAATTTCCAAGACCTTCGTGTTTATCAGGCCCAGCAGTCCAAAAGCCCAAATACCCACATGACCTCCTTTTCTAGGATTATGAGAGAAAAACAAGTAGAATATTAATAAATTACAGTGTGAAATTATTCTTTTGTTAAAGTCATTTTTACAAAGTTTGTAGGGAATTCCAGACTATTTCTCACATCTATAATTCTGAGCCATGATAAATTAATAGATTTTTGTATAACTCTCAGATATTTCTGAAGATGCTTCAGGTTTCTGAATCATTAAGGCAAGATCGACTTGAATGGTACCCACTTTTAGAGGTGGCGACTCTCTCTTAACGTACAAAATACTCGGATTAATAAAAATTAGTGACCCACAGGTTTGACATCTATATGGACATATGACATAGGACATATGTCCACATCTATATGGACATACGACAAAATCTCTGAGCATGACTTTGGACAGTAATTTAACCTTGAAGAGATTCATTTACACATCTATACATTGAGATGAATAATAACACTTGCTCTCACAGCATGGTAAACAGAAAGGAAAGTGTTCTCGGTGAAAACCTGTTAGATACTCTAAAGTAGAGTAGAAATCAGGCGTCAGAAAATTTTTATAGTAAAATGTCAGACAATAAATATTTTAGGCTTTGTGCATAAGGTTTTTATCAAAACTACTCAACTCTGTCATAGCAAGAAAGCAGCCATCGATAATACATAAATGAACGGGCATGACTGTATTCCAATAAGGCATTATTTACAAAATCAGGCTCAGGCCAGATTTGGCCCATGGACTTCAGTTTGCTGAGCCCTGATTTAAACACTAGTTCTTCCGATGACTGAACAACGTGAATGTCCACATTATCACATGTTTACAAACATACTATCCCAATATGAATACACACATCTACATCATTTACCTTCTTTAAAAATGTCCTGCCTTTTGTAAGCCATTGGTACCTGTAAGTAAATAACATTACATTGGGGGTCTATAGATTTAGTTGAATTTTCACCCTTGAAAGAAAAAGTCTGAGGCAACACATTTGACAGTTGGCCCTTGCATATTATAAAATCTAATCTAAATGAGACCAACACATAAGCACCTTTATACATATAAATCTAGTTTATAACTGAATATCAACTGAGTTTATTCATTATTTGCTTTTCACGGCTCTGCAGACAGGAATAAATGGCTACCACAATAACAGCAACTCTGAGAAGTTATTACAAGAGGTGAAGGTTATTGCAAAGTTGAGTTTATTAAAGACCCTCATCCCCAAATTGGAGAGAAGTTACAACGAAAAAAATAATAAAACAAAGTAGAGATAATGTCCAGTGATGATAAGAGCAGAGGCAAAATAGCCACCGTCATGCCCTGTGGGGTGGAATGTAGGCTGGTACAGCCTTTCCAGAAAGGGCAATGTGTCGGTACCAAAACTCTTAAAAATCCTTGTAGCCTTTGAAACAGATGTCTATTTCTAGGAACTTATCCTAAGGCAATAATCAGAAATGCACCCAAAGATTATGTTCAGAGGTGTTCATTGCAACATTATCATAGTGAAACATTAGAAACAATCTAAATTATCAACAATTTAAGGCCAGTTAAGTAAACTACTGTGTTATAGAAATTCATGCAAAAATTAAGGTGATATTTTAGAAGAATTTTTAATGAATAAAATATATTCATTCATAACATTTTAAAAGAGACAAAGGTAGTTCACAAAGCAGCACTTTGAGTATGATGCCAAACAAAAATACATTTTAACACTATGGAAAAAAGGACACCAAAATGATAACAGGAGACCTGGAATAATTACTAGGATTATGGGTCATGTTAACTTCTTTAAACATGTCTGATGTTTTAAGATTGCTCCAGTGAACTTTTGAAATAAGACAAAAGTACACATAATTTTAAAAATTAATATCTTAGTTATCTTAGTTAACCAGAATCAGCTGTACTTTAATTAATTGGATTTTTTAAGGAAATGGACAATTTCAGCTGGTATCTAAGGGTCCAGTTTTCATGTTGCGTGCCATACATAATCAGTCTAATATTTCAATCTCCTGCAGCAACTGAATTAAACAATGATACATCCTGCCTAGGTGTATAGTTGCTCAGGTGAGAAGTAGTGGCATAGACACCCTTGATTAGGAATCTGGTGACTTTCCTTCTAGTCCAGGATTGATACTTAGTCATCTCTAGCCTTGGGCACATTTCATAACATGAGTCTCAGTTTCCACACATACGGAAAGGAGATAATCATCCGTGCTCAGCTTATCACCAAAGAGTTCCTGGGAAGGTCAAGCATGATATGGCTTTCTCCTTATCAGTGGTTCCGAAAACCCAGAACCATAACATGTTAAGCCAGGAGAGCCAGTAGAAACCACTGCCCCATAGTTTTTATAATGTGTGCTTTTGGTAACAGCAACCCATGTTAGCAAATCGGAGCTTCCTCCATGGGCACTGCCAGGGCGTCCTCAGAGCTCTGCTTTCCAGCCACAGACGGGGCTGAACCCTCTCTGCTGAGGCAGCCGTTTACTTTTGTGTGCTGTGGAGCCCTCAGCTCCCTGTGAACATCCATCACAGCACTTGCTGCTGCACTATTGTGACTTCTCTGTTGGTCTCCCTGCTCCGATCAGAGCCTGGTCTTCCCTCCCTGGGTTTCCCACAAGGTCTGGGTAGCAGAGCGTACACTGCAGAGTGCACACAGCTGTCCTGGTAAGAACTGAGGAAACAAGGAAGGGAGTGCACTCAACTCTTGACAGATTTGGAGAAGAGGGAGAGAAAACAGCTGATGGAGAAGAGGCAGCAACATGGAGTGAATAAGTGCGGAGATGCTGAAGTCAAACTGCCCAGGTTCATTCACCAGCTCTGCCTTTTCCTGGCTGTGAGATCCTGGGCATGTTCCTAAATCCCTTTGCATTTCAATTTCCACACCTGTGAGGTGGGGATCATAATCCTACCTAACTCAGAGGGTTGCTGTGAGGGTTAAACTTGTTAATATATATGGGAAATGCTTAGAATAGACACCACATAATAATTAATAATTCTTCTTACTGTTGTTGCTAGGGGAAGCCAACGGAGGATATTTAGGTGTTAGCTTTCTTCCCCTTGTTTTTGGTATGAGAAGCTCTTGAGCATATTTAGCAGACAAGAGAATGTTTACCATGGGATAATGGGTTTGGAAGGATTAAGGCTGCTTTATCACAGAAGGTGCTTTATGGTAAAAGAAACTCATCCTACTCACCAATAATGAGATACAATGATGCCAGTGGTGGAAGAGGTGGTGGCTGAGGTGCGAACATCAAACACAGACACTCATAACAAGTACTAGAAAACTCATCTCAGGCTTTGATCATGCAAAAGTCAATTGCCTACTAGGCATACTTAGTGATCATATAGGAAGGAGGAAGCAAAGGAGCATCTGTTGAGCGCTTACTGTGTTCCAGGCCCTGGACTAGAAGAGAAATTGACTTGCATCATCTCCCATTAACTTCACAAGAACCCTATGGAGTAAGCGTTGTCCCTGTATTACAGACAACAAAACTGAGATTCAGAGAGGTGGACAGGTCACTCAAGGTCAAGAGCTAGTTAATGACAGGGCAGAGAGTTAAGCCTCAGTCTTTATGACTCCAGTGTACAAGTTGTCCTGCACCACACTCTGCAGACCAACAGCAATTACAGAAATTATCAAATGTGTATTGGGTGACCTTTGTTGTGAGTTTTATTTCATTATGATAGTACACTTGACACATGTTATTTTAGGCTTCAGAACTAATCAAGTAGCCTGGTCACTAATAACAGCTTTGGAAAATGCTAAAGAGTCCATCAATGGGAAAGAGACCAAATGGGGATGCTGGGCATAATGGAAACAATGCTTGTTTTGCAGTTTTGCCTAAGACAGGCCTTGGGTATAGTTAGCTATATTTCCATTGCTGTTTCTCTGCAACCCAACATGCCATTGTCTTTAGTGCTCTCTGCTTCCCTTGTGCGTGGGGTGTGACTACAAGGTGAAGTGGCTGATCTAGAACAAATGTTGCAGGACATACACAGCTTCTTGTAGACAGCTTCTCTCCTAAAGAGCACTGGTGAGTCAGTTGTTTGGGGCTTGAGCAAAGCTTTCTATTAAAATAAAGTTACGGTGGGAATAAGGCTTATGGAATAGCCCAGGCCCATTGGAGTTTGTTTTGCCCACCATACGCCAGCTGCAGAAGTAATTGGAGATCTGGGTCCTAAGATGAGGGACTGCATATTGGAGGAGGAAGAAGCAGCATCCTCTCCCTTTCTTAAACTCAGGCAAATTATAAAATAGGTACAGTTCAATTCCCTCATCCTGCTCCTTCTTCTGCCTGAGGAGACAGAACAGCCTTAATCTGTCCAGACCCGTGGTCTAGGGGCTAGTGTAGTCATTTGATAACCCATTTCTGGGGCCTGAAGGGTCCAGGTATAAAGGGACCAAGACAGGAATGCTGGGGACCTCTTAGCACTTGCCCCAGGCCCCCTTCCATCCAGGGCTGTTTCATGTCCTTCCCACCCAAGAGGCTCTACATTAGCCTACTGAAGAGCCTGTTGTATCAGAATCTGTAGAATCTCTGGGCCTTGCAATGTGTGCACATTGTGTGTGTGTGTGTGTGTGTGTGTATGTAGCTGATACAGAGTAGCCAAGGCCTAGGGGTGGGTGGCAGGCAGACAAGCTCATAAAGTGCAGAGTAAGGGCCCAAAGAGCAGCAATGGGAAGGGGGTGGGGGTTTAAATGGAAAAGAGGCAAAAGTGGGAGGGGGTGGGAAGGAGTGGGTGGAGCTGGCCTCCCTCAGAATCAAGCTGGGCTCACTTGTGATTTAGGAGGTATGAAGTGGGGAATCAGTCTTTGTCTACCTTCCGTTCCCTGCACCCAGACCTCCTCCACTTTCTTAGGGTAAGAAATGCCTTTGATAGGGGTAAAGCCTTTCTTTCCAGAGTTTGAGATCAGAGACTTCAATATGCAAAGTCTTGGGGTATGATGACAGATCAGCCCACGTGCTTTTTATATTTAAATAATTCTCCCAACCTATCTGGCTTGTCAGGAATGAAGAATCTAAAGCTTATTGTGCTAGGGGAGCTCCGAGTGAACAAAGGGTGCTGAAAGGGGGGGGAGCACAATTGCATCATCAATTTGCAGATGTCGGAGTGTCACATTTTGGTTAGGGATCAGGCTCATTTTACACACGCCTGAGCAATTGGAAAACATGAGAGGGTATTGGGGCCAGTTGTGATAGGGTCCAAGGATACTGAAATGAGGACACCTGAGGTCTACTTTTCAGGCTATCTGGTGTGACTTTGGATAAGTTATTTCACCTCCGTGGGCCAGAAGGTGCTGATCTATCAAATGAGCAGGGAACGTGGGGACTCTAAGTTTGCCCTGCTATGAATCACTCTGGGTCTATGTTTTGGGGGACTGAGCACTGGGGAGTCTGTGTTCACCATCTTTCTCATAGTTCTGTGTTCTCCAATGGGCTTTTATCATAGCCGTCTTCAGGAAAGGATCTGCAGGGCATTCACCCCGGGTGCAAAGGACCAGCAGTCCTTCCAGAGAAAGAAGTAAAGTCTTTAGCTAAAGAACAAAGATTTAACAGTGGAACTGTCCACTTGAATTGGAAGGGCTGGTAGCTTTGGGTCCAGCAAGGGCACCCCAGATATTAAATCAATGAATAATACGGAGAGTATAGTATATTGTTACTGGCTGAATTGTGCCCATACCCCAAAATTTATATTTCCTGTTTTTTGTTTGTTTGTTTGTTTTCTGAGACGGAGTCTCACTCTGTCACCCAGGCTGGAGTGCACTGGTGCAATCCTGGCTCACGTCAACCTCCACCTCCATGGTTCAAGCCATTCTCCTGCCTCATCCCCTGGCGTAGCTGGGACTACAAGCACATGCCACCATGTCCAGATAATTTTTGTATTTTTAGTATTTTTAGGGTTTCACCATGTTGGCCAGACTGGTCTCAAACTCCTCACCTCAAGTGATCTGCCTGTCTCAGCCTCCCAAAGTGCTGGGATTATAGGCATAAGCCACTGCGCCTGGCCCCAAATTCATATTTCCAAGGCCCAGCCCCTAATATGTCAAAAGGTGAACCTGGAACAGATACTTCCCTCATGGCTCTCAGAAGGAACCAATCCTGCCAACACTTTGATCTCAGAAGGAACCAATCCTGCCAACACTTTGATCCCAGACTTCCAGTCTCCAGAATTGGGAGAAAATAAATTTCTGTTGCTTGAGTCCCCGAGTCGGTGGTACTTTGCAGCCCGAGCAGACAAATGCATATATCTTATAAACCTTTCATAAGAAATCTTTTCTCTGTAGGCCCAAGTAATTTGATTTCTTAGTGTGTGATCTGATATCGTTTGAATTATCACTTAACTTGGGGGAATTAAATAAGGCGCTCTGGACATATGCAACCCCTCAGGAACACAGTTTGTGAGTGGATGATCCTTTTGTTTGAAAAAGGTGCCCCTTCCTCTAGGCAGTCACGCCTCACCCTGGGACCCTTGGTTTGGCAAGCAGAGCCAAGGCTGGATTTCACCTCCCACAGTCCCCCTCAGTGGGGTGCCTTTGTACAGTGTCCAACCTGCCCAACGGTCTGCGGTGAACCTGCATGAGATCAGGAACCCCTCAGGAATAGGGATTATCTTAACCTTTTTGGAGGCCTAAGACTTAGCTCAGGGCTGACTCTCCAAGCACCCTCAGCCAACGTTAGTTGTTTGAACAAAGGCAGCTTGGCTTTCTTTGGGGTTTGAAGGGAAACAGGGAATAATTTCACCACACTTTCAGCTCAGAAGTCTCCATAGGTCTCTACTGCCTTCAGCAGAAAGTCTTACCATCTGGCTTAGATTGGCCTGGGCTAACGTGAACTGGTCAACCATCCCATCATTACCTTCTAACACTGCATCCCCTTCATTTGAAGTGATCCACTCATCATCCTCAACCACACCTGGCACTTCCTGCCTTGCAGGTGCTGCTTTCTTCTCCTGGATACCTTTCCCTGTTCTCCTTTAATGGTGAAATCCTAAGTTGGCCTGAGTCCTCTGTAATGGCTCGAGACACCTTCTAGCCTTCCAGTCGTCTGAATGGCTATGGTATTACTGCATGCCCTGCTTAGTTCTGTGCAATTTTAGGATTCTCCCCACCTATTCCACACGTATATGTCTTCTGTCCTCAAACTGCTGGGAGACAAAGATACATAGCTCTCTTTTACGTCTGCAAGAGGCCTGGCATAATACTGCCAGTGCACTGAGCAAGTTAGCAACAACCTCATAGAAAATGCTAATGCTGAAAAAATTAAAATAATTCAATGATTATCTATATTCGGACAAAGCATTCTGGAATCACAGCAAGAAAATGTGGCAAACGTCCTTGAGCCCTTGAGCCTCTGCACCTCATACAGGATCATACCCACACACCCCAGAAAGCTGAATAAGACCTATGCAAACAACCTTCCAGGCCAGGGACTGACAACCACAATCAGCCTTCTGCCTAGTTAATCATAAACCCAAACCTGCCGAAGCCAAGTCCATCACCAGAACAAGGGGACAATTAGCATTGCCCTTTGCACACAGCTACTCACTGGGAAAATCGCGCGCTGATCAGTGCACACGGCTTCAACTTTCTCCTGACCCCAGAAGATTCTAGCGAAGGGCTGCTTAGTTGTAGAAATAGAAAGCCCTTATCAGGAAGCTGTCAATTTCATGACAAATTTGGTATCAGGGAAGCAGATAATGGGCTGTTTACATAGTCTTAGGCGGACCAGTATTCATCTTGGGTCTTAGGGTTTCCCAATTCCAGATATTTCAAACATGGAAAACAGCAAAACAAGTCAAAATGATTTAATACTGTATATATATAGCAATAAAAAACTGAAAAAGTATTATTTTCTAAATCTTTAAGAGTTGCAATTGGATTTTTTTTTTAAACAGAAATAGCACAACTGTTCCCCTTCTCTATAGAAAGTTTTCATTAGTTCCTCCTCGACCTTACTTTCCAGAGGACCTGGTAATAAACAAAAGGATGATCCCTTGAGCATTTTTCATCACAGCATCATGCTTTTAATGGAGCAGAGATGAATCCTGGGCTGCTGTGACCCACGGGTAGAAAACACAGTGCTTCTGTGTTTGGGTTTGATCACCCTCATGGAGAAAGTGGCTCCTGAAGACAGATGTAATTAGTTCTAATTTCTGAGGCCTTTGGGGATGTTCCTAAGGTTTTTTATTGAGAAGGCAAAGTAAGCAGAGGTGAGATCTGGGAGGATAAAGTAGAAGGCAATGAGACCCGAAAGAGTTTGGCTTATGCAAAAGAATTTCCATGAGCACCCACGAGCATTGGTCCAGGTACTTTCTTAGACATTGTCCCCTCGAGGATGGGGAAGAGGAAGCTGCCAATGTCACCTGGCTGCTGCATCGACTTTCTCCTCTTGCCCCATCATCCATCTCAGTTTTAGATTTAAGCCAGGACTCATTCTCTGTGGTCTAGGCTGATGTGCAAGTGAGAATCTTGATTAGAAAACCCCCAAATAACTAAATAAATGAAGTCTGTGGCTTTTTTAATGCCCTTAAATAATGTCTCATTTATAAAATGTATTTACAACCTTTAAAAGTACACTTTGCTTCTATGGGGACTTATGGAACGTTCTGACCTAAGTCCTTGTCAGTAGCTTTGAGAAGGGAAATGAGGTCCCCACAAAGAATCTGGGGCTTCCCATCATCTCCAATTACCTTCAGGCTGGCTGGCTGAGGCACTTGGGTAATGACTTCGGGGAGACAATAACATGTTTAGCTTTAGTCTTTTCTCAAGAGAAAATTCCATCTTGGCAGTGTCCACCAGGGATACTCTGTCCCTAGGTTTTGGAGTATGCTCATTCCCCATGACTGGCAAAGTAAAATTGAACCATGGAGCCAGAAAGTCTGAGTCAGGCCCTGTAACCCTGAGCACCAATCTGTTTCTCAGTTTCTCATCTGCAAAATGGGGTGAATAGCTGTATCTACCATGTAAAGATTGTTCTGAGGATTACATGAGTTATTATCTGCAAAGCACCTAGAACAATTCCTGGCACATAGCGAGCACTGTCTAAGTGTTTATGAACTAACTAAATAAATGGTCTTAACTTTCTAGGTGCTGAATTTTTTCTCTATCAGGGAAAATGTTTCTGTGTGCTATTTGTGGAATAAGCAATAATGATAGAAGCTCCAAACATAGTCACTTAAATACACTATGGGCACTATGTGTGTGCAGATACACATAATACATAAATACACTGAGCTAAACATTACTATCGTCCCCATGTCAAGCTCTGAAGCAACTGAGAAATAAACCCCTGAAATCAAATGAAGAAGTAAATATCAGCATTTTGCTTGTAGAGTTGAGTTGGAGAAAGAGCCCATCTGGGGTTTCTTCCAGACCATAAGAAGTACCTGCAGGGACCCACCCAGCCAGCCACAGGGGCCTGCTCTGGCCTCATCTCTGCTGAGCCCTGAGATCAGGGCATAGTTGGGGTGGGAGCAGGCCCTGCCTCAGGCCTCATCCAGGGAGGCAGAGGCAGAGGAGAATGCACCATATCAGGCAGGCTGTCCCCAGAAGGCCTCTCTCAATCTCTCCCATTGGATGTGCCTCTCCTCTCATAAGGCAGAAGAAGGCAGAGGCAGAAAGAAGCTCAGAGCTATTCTCTCAATGCTTCCAAAAGGGTAGGAGTTCCCGTTTAAGAGGCTGGCAAGAACTCCAGGAGTAGGCAAGAATGATCCCCAAGACACTTATCAACGTGAAATACATGTGTTTATATTGTGAAACAGTCAACTCAAGCTTCAGAAGCAGTTTGCTGGGGATCATTGTCCCCTCCAGACTGAACATGGGCTAACATGTAGCTGAGAGCGGGTGTAGACAATAGTCTTGAAGGAGCTGATTGGCGGTTCCGTGGTTTACCAGCAGCACCGGGCAAAGGAATGTGGCTTACCTTTGAACAGACGAAAGAGGGTGGAAGCGTCTGCACCAGGTGTGTGTAGGCAAGGGCATGCTGAGAGATAGGCTGGGTGGTAAAGAGAGGTTCCTTCTTGGTCTTACTCTTGATGGAGCCCACTGGTTTTCTAGCCTGAGCCCCGCAGGAGGGTCTGAAGGGTGTCTGGTATCAGCAGTCTTCTATCCCTAAACCAGCAGGAGCTGGGGAACATAACCAGCTCTTCAGGATAAACAGCTTTGACTTATAATATTTGCAGATTTCAGCAATCACTGCTGATCATTATAGTTCCTATCACAGCAACACTCTATGTTAGAGCGTTTCCACCATTTAGAGATAAGAAACAAGTGCATATAGATCTTTGTAAATTGCAATAAAATAATAAGGCAGAGGCTGGGTGCTGTAGCTCAGGCCTGTAATCCCAGCACTTTGGGAGGCTGAGGCGGGCAGATCATCTGAGGTCAGGAATTCGAGACCAGCCCGGCCAACATGGTGAGATCCCATCTCTACTAAAAGTACAAAAATTAGTGGGGTGTGGTGGCGGGTGCCCGTAATCCCGGCTACTCAGGAAGCTGAGTCAGGAGAATTGCTTGAACCCGGGAGGCGGAGGTTGCAGTGAGCCAAGATCGCGTCACTGCACTCCAGTCTGGGCAACATGAATGACACTCTGTCTCAATAATAATAATAATAATAATAATAATAATAATAATAATGAGGCAGAGATGATTTTTTAGTGATTTTGACCTCTTTTTTTGAGACAAGGTCTTGCTCTGTTGCCCAGGCTGGAGTACAGTAGCATGATTACGGCTCACTGCAGCCTCAGTCTCCAGGGCCAGCGATCTTCCAGCCTCAGCCTCTTCAGTAGCTAGGACTACAGGCGTATGCCACCATGCCCGGAAAATTTTTGTATTTTTTTTGTAGAGACAGGGTTTTGCCATGTTGCCCAATCTGGTCTCAAACTCCTGGGCTCAAGTGACAAGCCCACCTTGGCCTCCCAAAGTGCTGGGATTACAGGTGTGAGCCACCACACCTGGCCTTTGTTTAACTCTTAAGTTTGCATAATTTAATTTTGCATGATGTCTTTGTTTAACTGCCAGCCTGCAAAACTCCAGAAAATTAACAATCAAGTCTTGTGAGATGATGCAAACAGAAACTACTCGAAGTCCATATGTCATTGCTGTAGGAAGAGCAGGCAGATTTTCACCTGCAAGCATTTCCCTTCTCCTCTGTCACTCTCTCCCTGTCCCAGGTGGGTGGGTGGATCAGGCTGAGGCTGCAGCTCATGGTAGGGGGCTGGACTGCAGATGACTGTCTCCTGCTGTCTCCTCCCTAGCGGAGAGGCCACAGGCACTCAGGTGGTTCAAGTTGACCTGCGGGGCTAGCAGGGCAGAGCAGGGCTTCCCTGCACTTTGGTCTTCAGCCCTGCCTCGTTGAGGCCAATGCTTTGCTTTCTCTCCTGGCTAGTCTCCAGCTGTGAATGCATCTGGATAAAGACAGGACTGGAGCCTGAGTGTGGGGAACGAAAGCGGGGCACAGGAATCCAGTCAACATTGCCTGATTTACAGGACTGACGGCTCACGAGTGGATACACAATTGAGGATGGGTGGAAGTGAGAATAAGGAGAGCATCTGTGGGTACCAGTTTTAGGGTGTCACAGACTTCTTTTGTAAAAATAATAAATACATAAATTAAATATTAAATGAAATATATTTTATTATATATGCATGTATTAAATTATTATATATTTTATTATATTTATATAGTTTACATATATACTATATACTAATTATAAATATATATCAACATATTAAATAAATACAAATCAATAAACAAATAAATATTTAGCCTGGCACATATCTGCACAGCAAAAGACCGTATTTCCCAGCCTACTTTACAGCTAGGTGCCTCCTTATGTTTGTTTACGTTCTGGTCAATGATTTGTCAGCAGGAATGTCTGGGCAAATTTCAGATCCTGCTCTTCAAGGGAAAGAGCAGATCTTCCCCTTCCATATTCTCTCTCGCTGCTGGCTGGAATGTGGATGTGATGTTGGGGGCTGGAGCAGCCATTCTGAGCCATGAGATAAATGCCAGGCATTGCAGAAGGCAGCCCATCAGGGTAGAAGAAATCTGGTTCTTTGTGATTGTGAAGATGCCATGCCAATCTACTGAGACTTCTACAAGAGAGAGAAACACACTTCTATCTTGTTTAAGCCCTGATAATTTGGAATCTCTCTGTCATAGCAACTTAACCAATACCCTAATACAACACAATGTCTTTATGTGTGTGCTATTAATAATCAGAGCATGTCTGTGGTAAAAGTAGACCTCTGGGCATTCTTCAAAAGACTTCACTGACTTTTAACTCACTTTCTGCATCCCATCCTTTTAACTTCTCAGAAAGTGAGGATCAGTTATATAGTTAGGTTCCTGCCCTCAAAGTACTACAGTATGACAGCACCAGGCTATTTTTTTCTTTTTAACTAGGTGTGACTAATTTGGAGATTACTTTTTAAACATACACCTAAGATGTTGTAGTTAATACCACCTCTTCCAACCTAGTCACTTTGCAACTTGACATTCTTTTCTAGTGATGATGAAATTCTCAGCATCCAGTTAGAATTCATACAATGGCGCATATGCTTTAGAATAGCCTCCATGTCTGGAATATAAGTGACGGATCTGATTTTTAGAAACAGCCAGAAGGCATTTAAGATCAAGACTGGTGACAAATAAGGTGACCAAGGAAGCTTGACAATACCTGTCTTGTTCAAAAATGAGGTGTGATTTAAAAGTAAGGCGGATTTACTTGTTTAGCCAATAAACTAACTCTGAAAGTCATTTTAAAAAAGCAGATCCGAAGATGTTTAAAGGAATAACGGTGCTATTAGAATGGTGCTCCCTCTCCCTCCCAGTGGATGACTTTGAAGGACACTACAATAACAGATGTGTAAATTCTGAAATATATGGCTAAAATGAGGTTTATTATTTTCTAGTCACCACTTAGACATATTTTAGTCATTTGTTTATGACAGTTTATAAATGAGAAAGAAGTCCATTTAAAATATCTTCGTAAGGACCTCAAGGTAAATAATAGGAATCGATCATTCATCAATCTGGCCTGGCCCTGGCCCACTGAAGAAAGTTCCTTCTTGAGTGCCTTCAAAGCTCTCATGGTCCAGCCCTGTTCAACCTGAGCAGCATCCTATCAGCTCCTCCCCCAGACGTTCCCATGCCCTGCACTAGATTCAAGAGAGATCCAAGTTCCCCAACAGGCTATGCACGTGGCTATTAACACCCAGCACACGCTATCCCTGGCCAGCTCTCTCCTTCTTCCCTAAGAATTAAACATTCTTTGGCCTGAGTTTTCACTCCTTTATGTCACCATAAAGTTGAGTTATTCATTATTAGGGTCTATACATGAGTAGCCAAAATATACGGGTCTCTATATTTAGGTCAAGGAGCCTTCAGCAGGAGAACATGAATAATTAGGAGTGAGGCCACGAGACAGAGAAGAAAAGCTCATAGGAATGCGCAGACAGCCTCTCAGATGAGAGGTGTGCGGAGTGATTGCTGTGAGGAATTGCTCAATAGGAAAGTTAGCCAACCTGAGGACGTTTCTAGGGGAGGAAAAGGGAAAATCATATGGTTCTCTGCAAATTCTTAAAAATAAGGTAGATTCTTACTCATCTAGGGTGCTTGCTCATTATGAACACAGGAAGATTAAGGAATGAGTATGGCCTGTTTCTACTCTATGTTTTTGGACAAGAATAACAAAAAAGCACTGGGTAGCTGGAACAACTGCAGAGGCCCCAACAATGATGGAGACTTTTTGGTGCACCGTGGCACAGGGGTCTCTTCCAAAGGGACTCAATCAACCCCAATAGGCATCATTTTCTGTGACTCAAGATGTCCTTTTTAGGAGTGCTTGTACTTTTTAATGCTCAGAGAAGTTTGTATTACTGATTCGGGAACACTGAGTTTTTCAGCTCCTGTAAAACTATTTTCAGGTTTATTTTCAAGTATATTCTTTACCTCGGGGGGTCAAATCTTTTGGTTTCCAGTGAATATTGTGGTTATACCTGTGGTTACCCACTGACTTCTCATCTGCCTAGCTTATCTGATAACAGGCAAATGGGGAAAGAGGCTTTAATACCCCTCAAAAGGGGAAGATTGATAATTAGTTATTCACCGCATAGAATCAGGCCAGGTCAACTCGCTCCAAGAAGAAAAGCAATCTGGATATTGCATTTTGGGGTCCCTTTTCATTTTGGCATTATAGTCCTCATGAGGATGTATTCTTTCTCTATTTCTTTCTTTCTTTTAAAATTTTTATTTATTTATTTATTTATTTTAACCAGGTCAAAGCATTACATACTGCAGAAGAGAAAGCGACTTCAGCTTCTCTTAAACGGTGTCATTTTCATGACAGCTCGTAAATTTTGGCCCCCTATGGGTCCAGGATCTACGCGCATCCGCCCGGGGAGTTGTTGGTGGATCCATCCCTCACGGCGGAGCAGCAAGGGGATCCTTTAGAAAAAGCAATGGGCGAAGTAACTGAAAGAGCGACGCAGAAAGCAACAGCCAGAAACGGCGGGGACGCGAGCGGCCCAGACAGGAAGAGAGGCGGTGGCGCAGCTCTGGTGCGCAGCGCGCCGCAGCGACGGAACTTCTGCAAAAGCTGCCTGCCCGCGCGTTATCAGCGGCGCGCAGGCCTGTGGTTTTCTCGCTCTCGCAACCCTGCTTTAACTGCCGGTTTATTTTTCGACAAACAGGATGCCTCCATCTGAGGCTGTCAGCATCCCAGGCTCTTTGAAAGAAAAGAAGTAGAGCGGCCCCACCCTAGAGGCAAGGACCGGGGTCTGTGTCAAGAGGCTTCCCAGAGAAGTGAAAACTCTGCAGGTGCAGCCGCTGGGAGAGCATCAAGAAGGACAGGGTGGAGGGGCAGGGGGCGAAGGGAGGGAGTGAAGCCCGCGCCCTACCCCCACATGAAACTGATTCCACTGCCCCATCTCTGCAAGCGTCCTGAGGCAGAGAGGCCAACATTTCGGGGACAGCTTGGAGGCGGGAGATTTAGGCAGGGCTCCTTAAACTTTAATGTGCATGAAAATCAGGCCAATCACTGGGCTCTTGAGCAAATGGGGACGATGATTCAGCAGGTCTGGGCTGAGGCCTGAGATTCTGCACTTCTAACAAGTTCCCAGGTGGTAGTGATGCTGCCAGTCCAAAGATCACACTGTGTATAGCAAGGCGTCGGGACAGTCCGCGTTAGAGTAAAACCTAATAGATGTGCAAATATTTAAACCAAGCTGTATTTATTCCTGAGGCCCTGGTTTAAAGGAGCCACCTTGCTAATGGAAAATGGAAAATGAAATTCCTTTAGGTTCCAAAGGGAAGGAAAGTTTGAAATGGTTAAGGTATTTAAAAAATCCCAGTTGGGAGTGGCCTTGGGGATTCAGGAGAGTTGAAGTTAGGTTCTGAGCCAAGAGATGGGGGAGGAAGGGTGGCATGTGGCAAATAAATATAAACACACACACAAAAACCCCAGCCCAACCACAGGTTCTTTCCTATCAATGAAACATTTGCATCTTGCAGGTAGAACTACATTTTTCAGAAGTTGGATGGTTTTGTGTAATGGTACAGAATTTGGAGCCCATATTTGAATATTCTAGATCCAATGTTATCTCAGACTGGCTTTAGGATCTTGTGGCCTACATTTAAAAATGCATGTTTTTGAGTCATGTTTAATTAGTAGTAGTATCTGAGAACTGAGAGACTAGACTAAGAAATCCATGGTATATGAATAAAATCTCCAGACAGCAGCTAGAACATAGAGGTCCCTCCAGAGGCAGTGCTAGTTGTCAGCTGTAAAAATAGGTTCTGCTCAGTTTTGCTTAGGCCTGAAGTTTCCTGAAGATTTCATTTAGACTTCATCAAAACCAGTCAAAGACTTCCTGTTACAGAAAGGTTCTTAAAGTATGGCTGGGACTACAGGGCTATTAAGATGCAGATTCTTGGGCCTCTCTACCTGACTCATCATGGTTTCTCAGGGTGGGTGCCGGGAACCTGCATTTTAACAAACGCTTTGAGGATTCTTGTGTACTGCCAAGTTTAGGAGTCCCTGGTCTGCAGGTTTAAGTCCAACCTTCTCACTGCAGCATTCAAAGACCTGGCTTCAATTTTGCTGTTCACAGGCGAGCCTCAGTGACTTCTTTACTGCCCCTGAGCACTCCTGGAGCCACCTGGCTGCCTCATTCATTTCTTCTCCTTTGTTTTCCCCAGCCCTGGAATAAAATGACTTCCATCTTCCTCTCCGAACCCTCTTCAGATCATGGCTTCCCATTCAGCAAGCAGTTACTTTCCTGGTCTGCCACTGCTGTGGTATTAATGATAGGCCACTCAATTCTCATTTTGTTGACTGAATATTTCTCATGCTTAGGCTTTGCCTCCCTGACCAGACAGTAAGTTCTCTGAAGCCATTTCATGCTATATAATCTTTATGTTCAAGACTACTTTCTAACACAGTGTCATGTCCACATGGATCATTCAGTAAATTTACCGATGGCTTATCTATCACCAACATGTTTTACAGAGTGCTATTAAGCAGGGACACTCTCTATGGGTCTAGGATCAGAAGAAGCTGGGAAGGGAAATGGGGTAGTGGTGAGAGTGTCATGAGAATCTGGTTATACAGTCATCAAAGACACAGAGGAAGTGGGAAAAAGGGAGTGTAGACCCCCAGTTCATCTGTCTGCAGTGTGAATTGGAGAGGGGGTTCCTTTTTGTTTAATATAGTTAATTTTCCACTTGAAATCGAGGTCACCAAACCTATGAACCAAAGGATGGATGCTTGCCCTTCACTCTCACTGCCTAGTGATGGAGCTCTTGGTGGCCTCTCTCCACCATCTCTGCTCCACCATCTCTTCCACTCCGGCTGGCTTCCCTTCTTCCTTTCTGCCTGATGGGTTGTCAACTCAAATGCCCAACTCCAAGCTCAAGTTAAAGGAAATTTCAAGTGTATTACATATAATGAAGCAGATTGAAAGAACGGTAGTATACGAGTAAGTTAGCTTAACATGGTTTAGTGGAAAGCAGCCAATACACCTTAGTTCTGATCCTAACACAGCTAGCATCATTGGCCATGTCACCTTGGTTTTCTTCCTTAGCCTTTCTGAGCTTCAAAATTTTTGTTATCTAAACCCTGAGCCTCAGTGTTTTCATTAACAGAGCCAGCATAACAATGTTGGCTTCTAAGGCATTGGGCAGGCCAGTGGGGTAAGGATGGAAACCACCTGAGAGAGCCTGGCACACAGTTGGTGCTGGCAACCTACAGGGCCCCAGCCCTTGGCAAGGTGTCTTTCTGGAGAAATGCTTCCTAGTGTTCCTAGCCATTCCTTGCCTCCGGCACCTTCACTACCATCCCAATCACAGGCCTACTGCTCTTCCTGGTCCAGCTTGCTGGTCCTAGTGCTTAGCTTCTCTCTTAAGGAGATCTTTTGACCTCTGTAGGAATTTCTTCCCTCTTGGGCTTCTAGCGTGGTTCTACTGGTCACCCGGCACCCTCCTCACCACTTCAGTGGTGCCCCCAACTCTGCTTCTAGGACTCCGGCAAGTCCTACAACCACGATCCTGGTGATAGTATGAGGTTGGATTTGTCAACCTTTTCACAATCACATTTCTGTTCTGTGCATTGTGGGCTGTTTGGTAGCATCTTTGGCATCTGCCTACTGGATGCTAGTACAGTCCCCTCTATCCCTTGAGTTGTGACAACTAGAAATGTCTCCAGACAGTGCCAAATGACCCCCTTCCTCCTCACACTGCCTCCTTCTTCCAGGTAAAAACCACTGGTGAGGCCGGGCGCGGTGGCTCACGCCTGTAATCCCAGCACTTTGGGAGGCTGAGGCGGGTGGATCACGAGGTTAGGAGATGGAGACCATCCTGGCTAACACAGTGAAACCCTGTCTCTACTAAAAATACAAAAAATTAGCTGGGCGTGGCGGCGTGCACCTGTAATCCCAGCCACTCGGGAGGCTGAGGCAGGAGGATGGTGTGAACCCGGGAAGTGGAGCTTGCAGTGAGTCAAGATGATGCCACTGCACTCCAGCCTGGGTGACAGAGCGAGACTCTGTCTCAAAAAACAAAACAAAACAAAACAAAAACACTGGTGTAAGATATTTTAAGGTGACAAGCATGGAGAAGAAGAGAAAAGTAATGAGGAAAAACTAAACTGGCAAGATCAATAAATATGGTCTAAATAAATGAAAAAGGAGATTGACTAAATAGACCCATGGGAAATGAAACCAGGAGATAAAATGTTAAAGAAAAGTATAAAAATTGCAAAGATAAGAGGGCATTAAATCAGCTCAAAATGGATTAAAGACTTAAACCTAAAACCTGAAACTATAAAACTACTGGAAGAAAACATAGGGGAGAAGCTTCTTGCCATTGGGCTGGGCAAAGATTTTTTTGAATATGATCTCAAAGCATACGCAACAAAAGCAACAGTAGACAACTGGGATGGTTTCAAAATAAAAAGCTTATGCACATAAAAGGAGACATTCAACAGAATAAAGACACAACCTACAGAAAGGGAAAGAATACTGGCAAATCATAGCATTTGATAAGGTATTAATTTCCAAACTACATAAGGAACTCAAACAACTCAAGAAAATAAATAATATAAATAATGTGATTTAAAAACTGGGCAAAGGACCTGAAAAAAACATTTCTCAGAAGAAGGTACACACATGTCCAGTAAGTATAAAAAATACTCAACATCACTCCTCATCATGCAAATTAAAACCACAGTGAGCTATCACCTCACACCTGGTAGGAAAGCTTTTATCAAAAAGTTAAGAGATGGCCGGGCGCGGTGGCTCACGCCTGTAATCTCAGCACTTTGGGTGGCCGTGGCAGGCAGATCACCTGAGGTCAGGAGTTCGAGACTGGCCTGACCAACGTGGAGAGACCCTGTCTCTACTAAAAATACAAAATTAGCTGGGCATGGTGGCGCACACCTGTAATCCCAGCTACTTGGGAGGCTGAGGCAGGAGAATTGCTTGAACCTAGGAGGCAGAGGTTGCAGTGAGCCGAGATCGTGCCATTGTACTCCAGCCTGGGCAACAAGAGTGAAACTCTGTCTCAAAAAAAAAAAAAAAAAAAAAAATTAAAAGATAACAAGTATTGGTGAGGTTGTGGAGAAAGGGAGCTCTTGCACACTCTTGGTGGGAAGCCATTATGGAAAACTGTATGGAGGTTCCCCCCAAAATTAAAAATAGACTACCCTATGATCCAGAAATCTTATTTCTTGGTATATATCCAAAGGAAATGAAGTCAGTATGTCGAAGAGATATCTGCACTGTCATGTTCATAGTGGCACTATTCATAATAGCCAAGATAAAGAATCAGCCTAAGTGTCCATCGACAGATGAATGAATAAAGAAACTGTGATGAATATATACACAAGGGAGTACTATTCAGCCTTCAAAAAGATAGAAACCCTGTCATTTGCAGCAACATGGATGAACTTGGAGTACATTACACTAAATAAAATAAGGCAGGCATAGAAGGACAAACACTGCATCATCTTATTTATATGTGGAATCCTAAAAAGTTAAATCTAAAAAGACTGTACATTAAAAGTACCTACCATTTTTATCTGTCCGTGGAAATATTTTTTAAAAAGAAGTTATTTATTTTGGTGGAGGATCCACTAAGGAACATTCCTGAATGGAACAAAGAATGAACCTCAACACAGATGGAATCTGTCTTAGATGTGGATGTGGCTATGGGCACAGATGGGTGCTTCTAAGTGACTGGGGGCCAAGCCTGGCTGAGAAGCATTTGGGTACAGAGGGGCTTTTGGGGAATGATCAGGGGTGATCAGGAGCACCAGCTCCTACAGATTGTTTGGCAGATGCCACAAGCCTTGAAATGGAAAAGGAACACACATATGTCATATCACCTCCAACATTTCACTGAAGATTTTCCCCTAAATAGAAAGATATGGAGAAAGGGTACTGAGAACAATGGGCTGGATAAGTGGGACAATCCTTGCCCTCACTGAACTTCCTGAAGTGTCGCTGAAATAGGTGAGATTTAGAACTGAATGAAATCTACTGTGAGTTATTTACCAAATCTCTTCTGTTATCCCACTAGTTACCTTTTTTGAAGAGGAAAAATAAGAGTTGAGTTTTTCCATTAAGAACGTCTATTTAAGCTGATAAAGTGGAAAAGAGGGCATCCTTTCTCTTCTTTGATTGATGTCCTGTAAATAACCCAATGGGAAATGGACCAGACTTTATGATCAGTCCCGTGACTATGAATCCTCTTGGTCATAGACATTTGTTTTCTACACAGGTATTCAATTTAAAGCATGAGCCAATCAGCTCATGGGCAGTAAGATGTCCCTTGACTGTGGTGTTTCTCACATGCTTCTCCTTGCACACTCGTCCAGCTTCCCACAAGGGACACCTACATGACTTCCAGCCTGGCACCTCTGGACAGAACTGGAACCACCTCCATGTTGCCTGCTCCTCTCTGCTCTAATATTCCCACATACAGCTTCTTACCCTTAGCTGATTACACCAATTAAGGGGAACCAAGTTTGGGTGGAAATCCCAGTTACTTGCTTCCTGCTGTAGTTGTATGTGAGAGGAGATCAATGTAGCCTCTTCTGCTTATATCCACTGAGGTTTTTACACTTAAGCCATAAGCACAGGACTGGTGAAGCCATTGGTCCATCTATCTGTCTATCCATCCATCCATCCATCCATCCATCCATCCATCCATCCCTCTATCATTCATCCATCCATCTATGCATTCATTCAACTATCTATCCATCTACCTGCCTATCCATCCATTCATTTCCATTTATCCTTCTATCTATCCATCAATTTGTCCATCTGTCCATCTGCCGGCCCATTCATTCATTCATTCATTCATTCAACTATCTGTCCATCCATGCACTTGCCCATTCATCTATCCATCCAACATTTCTTGAGTACTCAAAATCTGCCAGCTTCTGTGTTTGGAGAGGTAAGTGACATATGAGCCATCTCTCAAATTGCTCAGAGTCTGTGAAAGAATACACTCATAAACAGAAAAGCTGGAATTAAGTTTTGGTAAGAGCTTTCACGGATACATAAACCAAATAAACCAGAGCAAGAAGAAGAATGTGATCCTTTTCATGAGCTCCCAGGGGGCATCCTAGAAGACATGGTCATCAGAGTGTCAGCCTGGAAGTATTACTGCTTCAGGGAGCAAATGCAGATGGAGTGTGTCCATCCATGTCTGTGATGGGGATGTGGGATTCCTGTTCTCTGTCCCTCTAACACCTCATGCAGACACATGTCCCAACTCTCATAACCTGTGCAATGACTTCTCTTGCTGAACAATAGCCCTGTCAGGTGCCTTTAATGACTACTACCAGAAATTTTGGGAGAAATTCAAGTTGTTCAAATAAGCATGGAGAAGTGACCTCCCAGAAAGGATTTGAAAATAACATATAGAAAAATGAAACTAAATATGCATTGGGATTTCTGAAACTTTTGACTAAATGTATTATCTATAGGTCCTTGAAATCTATCATTATCTTGTCTTTTAGGTTACTTTCCTCCTAGATTTTTAAAGTCTTCAAAGAAATACTGATGATCCCCACTAGGAAAAGAGAAGGAAAATGAGTTATTCAAAATCAGGTACTGGGAAGACTCAGAATTACAGTATTATTATTACTTCCAATAATTTTAAAAGAGTTAAGGGCTCTTTGATTACCAAATCATTATCCTACTTCCTATGTCATCTATAACTAGAGACCGAGACAACTTATTTTAAGTTTATTTCACAGGACAAGAGTACCAAAGTCACATCCTCTCTAGAAGGCCTTCTCTTGAAAAATGCACAGCTTATTCGTCAGGCACCCAGACTTCAAAACCAGACTAGGATTGAGTGCAGCCCTGCCATTTCCCAGCTGTGTGACCTTGGATGAAATACTTGGCCACTCTATAGCCTAGTCATCAATCTGTAAAATTAGGGACAGTAATTGTCTCCACTGTGTAGATAACAGAGATGGCAAGCCTTTGTTGTGCCAGCAGGCCAGAGTCACGGCTGCCTTTTCTTCTCTGCTCTTCACGTCGGGGACATAGCTGATGGTCTTAATTTCATGCCCTTGCACGCTGACCGTCAGTCTTTGTGGACATCTGTAGCCAGCATTAGTAGGCTGGGGTAGAGGTCAAATTAGGTGTGTGGGAGGCAGACATGCTAAAGAGGGTCAAACCCGCCACATCATTTCATTTCTTTGTGGGAAGCAGCAACAGTACCTTGGTTCCTAAGGTCTTTCTGGAGCTGTGGTTCTCCAGAAAACATTCCAGATTTTACCCCTCAGGGGTCATCTGGCAATGTCTGGAGATACATTTGGTTGTGGCAACATGAGGAGGGAAGGGTTGTCACTAGTGTCTAGTGGGTGTGGGCCAGGGATGCTGCTTAGCAGCCTACAGCACAGAGGGCAGTCCCCTCAACAGAGAATGATTCCGTTGCAAACGTCAACTGTGGTGAGGTCGGGAAACCCTGTCTGGTGTGAGCAGAGGGCAGATCCTCAGCCTGCATGATGCCTTTCACCTTGACCATGGGAGCTGAGTAACCCCAGCCACTAGCTCTCTCATTTTACCCGAGAGATGTACAGGAGGAAGATCTGGGTACAATGGCACATCAGCCAGGGCCAAGACCCCTACTCAGCGTGAGTCTGTTCCTGTTATACTCCCCACTCATCCCAAGCATCAGCCGTTTGCTGCCAGGAGTGAACAGATCCAGTGTACAAGGATGCATTAGTGACCATGCGCACTCACTGGGATAACGCACTTGGGGTTCACTTGTTAGATTTGGTCTGGGTAGTGTGTAAGGAAGAAAATGGGAAAGTCCAGTCAAATAGTGTCCAATTTAAAACGCAAATCAGGGTGGAAAGGAAAAGCCCATGATGATAGCGACCATGTATCGGGCAGCATATTCTATGTATTTCTGATTCAGTGCTCGCAACAGCTGCATGGGTAATCATCATCATTGTCACACTGTATAGATGAGGAAAAGGGAGGAACAGAAAGGGTGAGTAGCCTGTTCAAGGTGACTTAGTGGGAAAGGACAGAGCTGGCATTTGAACACAGGCTCTCAGAACCCACAGGCTGCACCTGTAAAACTCCCCTCCCCCCACCCCGTCACATCACAGAGAGGCCAGATGGGAGTGGGAAAGCCGAAGAGAATCTGGACTCCAACTGAGTTCTGCCTCCTACAAGCCGTGTGGCCTGGGCTGCTTTTGTAACCTGGTTTTTGCTTCATTTTATTTTTTATTTTTAGCCAGTGGGAATTAGTAGCTGTGCCTGTATCGTAAGGTTTTTGATTAAAAGAGACGATGGAGGCAGCGTGCCTGACACCATTGCAAGTGAATGTTATTTGTTCTCGTTATTCATAAGCCACAATGAAACGGCATCATCTCATAATTTTAGTGGGTCAGCCAGAATTGTTCACGACAACAGTGCGGAGGACACGGGATGGCATTCAGGGTTCCTCCCTCTCCCTCTCGTTTGATGCGGACTCCAGATTGAGAACCCATGTGGGGCACAGGTGGGGGCTGTCCAGGCTCACTGCAGGTCTCTCTCTGCTTTCTGCTCCTTCAGGTCACGTGGTTGTGATTGAAAAGAGGAATAGAGAGATGTGATGTGGCTGTTTAAAACAACTCCAACTGCTTCCGTGTAAATGACATGTTTGATCCTAAACTGAGAGGGTTAAGGGTCGGAACCCTGGGCCTCCCCAGAGGCTGCTGTGGGTCTAGGGGCCAGGACTCCTCAGGAAGAACCCAAGTTGGGTCTGAAGGTGACAGTGGAGGCCGTTATCCCCGAGGGAAGACAGAAGAGGGAGCAGGGAGCAGCTGAGCCGCCGAGCCCTGGCGTGTGTGCAGAAAGTGCTATGCCCAGAATATAATCTCTAGTTTATAGCATGAAATTTTTACTTTCCTGTTAATTGTACATTCTGTATAAGAAAAGCAGGTTCCTTTCCTAAGGAGCTTTATGATTTTATTTTATTATTATTGTTTATTGTGGAGAATAATTAGCTTGCACACCTTTTAATTTGTCCCATTAAGATGTTTGCACAGCAGCCGTGAGAGGCTGGCCAGCCCCCTGCATTTCCATTGATCAGGGCACTCACATGGCTGGCTGTGAGCAGGTTGTGGGGGGAAGAAAGTCATTTATGATTGCATCCTTCAGCATGCCGAACCCCTCCAGAAAGGGAATGAACTTTCTGTGACTCTGAAGTAGCTGGTTGTAGAATAATCAGAGGAGAAATGCCTTTTATACAATAAAGGTGAAGGGGGAAAAGAAGGGGAAAAAACCCCCCAACTTCTTGACAAAAGGAATTGTCATGATGTCAGAGGACTGGTGACATGGACTTTGTGAAATGACAAATGTCTCTGCAGAAAGGCCATTCTCAAAGGCCAATCAGTAGGCGTGTGCATCTCAACTCTTGTTATGCCACTGGCGCTTAGTGATATGAGGTCCTGTTTACATGAGTGACTGAGGCCACTGCTTGCTGTCACAGCTGAAACAACTGCTTCTGGGTACGATTTTTATTTTAGCCTCAGGAATAAGTGGATGAGAAGTGTTTGGGGCAAGCCTCATAGAAAACCCTGGCTAGGGTCAGTCAGGGTTGGGGTGGTCCACCCCTGAAGGAGGGACTCAGGTGGCAGGGCCCTGATTGCTGGGCACATCACTCTGTGGTTTTGTCTGTACATGTGTTCCACGGCCTGGACTGGGACAGGGCAAGAGATATACCTGGGACACAAGATTCAAGGTGGTGCTCTCTCAAGCCCATGTAAATGCAAGGTCAGCCTTGTACAACAATGGGAGCAAGTGTCGCCTTAAGTTTGTCATGGGAAGTGCCTCATTTATGTCACCCTGATATCACCTTCAATGGATTTTCACATTGATAAATGAAAACAACTGGTCGGTCAGGAAGAAAGCATAGCAGTGGTTTCTCCCCACCCCAGCATGTCACCATCGTCTTGGGAACAAGTTTGAGCACCCCTGGCTTAAAGGCGTGTTTCTTGTGGGCTGTGGGAACTGCCTGAACATCTCAGCTCTGATGGGAGAAACACGTGGGCAGGAGAGGTCTGGATACCAATGGTGGGGCCATAAAGCCACCAAATGCATCCAGAGTCAGAAAAGCAGTCCAGGATGGTGGCCAGTGCCCCAGCTTGGTGCCACCCCACAGCGTCACCCCCTGTCCATGGGGCCTTGGCAAGGCTTTCACTCTGTAAGGCTAAACTCCCTCATGTGCCAAACAGATGTTCTCAACACCGACCTGTCCCCTCCACAGGCAGATAGACAGTGGGCTCTGCTGCAGGAACTGCCTCTGTTTGGACCCCACCTCCACCTTTCCCAGCAGCCTAACCACAAGCAGGTCACATAACCTTGGCAGGCCATGCTTCCCCTTCATTAAGTGGGATTAATAATGAGAGCACCTACTCACAGGGTTGTGCCAAAATTTTAATACAGTAAGGCAAGAAAATGCTTGGAATGGTGCAAGTGCCTTGCGCATTGCATATGCTCAATAAATGCTAGCTGTTATTACTATCAGTTTTAATGTTCATAAACTCAGCCTTCTGCCAAAGAGCACCAAGATCACTTCTGCACTGCTACATGATGAGAGAGGCAGACACTTCTTCTTTTTTTTTTTTTTATCTTCATACATGCCCAGTTCCTGGAACAGCTTCGGGGCCACGTTCTTGAGGTTGGCGGAGATGGCTTTCCTGTCCCTAGCCTCCCTTTGGTGGCATTTTCAGAGTTACCCTGTATTTATTGACTTCCTCTATGTGTCCATTGCTTTATACATACTATCTCAAATCCTCTTGATAACCATGCAAGGTAGGGCTCATTCCCCTTGTTTACAGATGAGAAACTTGGGGCTCTGTGAGGTTCGATAAATGGCTCAAGTTCACACAGGTGGTGGATGCTGGTGACAGGGAGAAACCAACACCTCAATTCTAAAGCCCACAGGCTTCCTGCTCCCCGACCCCACCCCTGAGCTTGGGCCTATCTTCCTCCTGGCCTCCCTATCAAAGGCAACTCGTAGAAGAAGACCCTGGTGATAAAGAAAACACGATTCCTCCTGGAGCTGAGTGGAGTTTACACTTCAACATGGACTGAAGCCTCCAGGGAAAGAAATAAAGGTCTGTAGAGAGAAGCTACATCCTGGTGAGCAGAGACATGACATTTGCTGGTACCTAGGAATTTTCTGATTCAAACTGGGGTGTCCATGGAGAGGTAGGAAAAACAACTAGTGCTTTTAAAATTTCATTTTAATTTCTATTTGGAGGATGTATTATATAATGCACATACTATAATTATATCATTACAGGAGTACAGCATATAATTTAGAAGTAAATAACCATGCATAGATAGTGGGGCATGCGAAACAATATTTACTGATATGTGGCAAGATCAAGAGTCTGGAGATGGCTGATGTTCAGCATTTCAGCAGTTTCTGCTACACCTAGAGAAAGCTTCCTTGAATTCAGTACATCCTGGGGAGAAGTCCCAATGGATTCCCTAAGCATGGGAATTTTGAATGCTGGCCTCTGTCTCTCTCTCTCTCTCTCTCTCTCTCTCTCTGTGTGTGTGTGTGTGTGTGTGTATGTGAGAGAGAGAGAGAGAGAGAGAGAGACCTTTATTTCTCCTGAGAGGCCACTTCTGAGGTTTGGATCAGGAGTGATGTGAGCATATATATCCCTGATGGGAATTATAGTTTGGGTTCCAATTTTTATACAAAGATCTCCCACTTCCCAGGGCTCCTTCCAGAGCTGAAGCCTGGCAGCCTTGGCCAAGGCCATCTCTGAACCCTCTACATGGATGTGCACATTGGCTGTTGTGGTGGTTCAAATTTTGCCCTAGACCATCATCAAAACCAACCCGGTAATTGTAACATTGCCTAAGGAGCCAGGTGGGCAGGCACATGGTGGGTGCTTAACCAAGGTGGTGCTGGATTTTGGGGAAGAGAGAACATCCAAATGACAGCAGGGGCTGGTTACTCCTATGGCAACTGCATTTCTAACACAGCCTAAGGACGTTCTTAAGGACTCAGGGATTCGTATACATTGCCCTGCCTAATGAGTTCACAAGGTGAAGGGATTTAACCTGCAAAGGATTGTGGTATCTGAGCAATGCAAAGGGGAATTGAGGAGGATTAGGAGAAGTGTCTGCTAGTTATGTGGATGCTTGAATGGAATCCACCTCCTAAATTCAGTGTCTGCAAAACTGTGGGTGACAGGAGCTGAGAAGACCTGGTTTCTCGTTCAGACTCTGGCACCAACCAGCTATGGAACCCTGGGCAAGTGAACCTCTCTGGTGCCCTAAAGTAGAGAGATGTCTAAAAATCACTCCAGCCAAATATTCTGCTCTTCCTTTCTAGCAGCTTAAAAATATTTATAATTATAGTTTTTAAAAAATAGTTATATAATTTTTAGATGCCAACTGAAACTATACAGAACTATATATGTACATAACTCTCTATATAACTCTATAACACAGCACATAAAACTTACAAAGCATCATATAGAACAATGTCTCATAGTTCATATGTCTCAAGGTTCATTTATTTTTTAACCAGATTTATTCACATCTGTAATACAATTATTTCTTTGTTTTGAATACAACCTGGAGGGAAGCATATGGGAGACACAGCCTTTATTTAAAAAAATGAAGTAATGATATGGAATGATTGACAGTTGGATAGAATTTTCATTGTCAGCACTTCTAATTCTTTATATGACCCTGTACTTTTCACAGTGCTAATATTTGTTTAAGGTTGCTTAACGTTGTTCCTGTCCTCTAGAACTTTGGAAGTAAAAGCCATTCTGATCTTTAGAAACAGTAGATTCAATAATAATAAATAATAATAAACCAGGAGCCTGAGTTTCTGTTCCTACCTGTCAATGCCTAAATAATTTCATTTTCACCCATTCACCCATTCATTACATGAAAGGGGCTGGGATAAGAGAGAACACTCCTGAAGGGGAGAACTACTTTTTCTCCTCCTTTTAGTTCCTCGCCACTCTTGCATGGGTTTTATATACATATGTGGTTTCAGATTTTACGAATTCTATACTTTCAAAGTGGGTGGATGTCAAGTTCAGCTGTGACTGTTAGCGAGCTGGATGAAGCTGCCCAGATGCAGCCTGCACACGGTGTGGAATGAGGGGCTCAGCGCACAGAGTTCAAAGTGCACACAGAAGCTGTGTAAGAAAGTGCAGCAAACTGTGGTTGGTGTTAAAACTGCTCCTGGAAAAAATGGCACTCAAACCAATGTATCTTAGTTAACCTAAATTCTCTTTTGCACATTCTGGGGCAGTAATAAGAAACAAACATTGATAGCTACACATATTATAAAATTTTGCACAGAAAAAGGGAAAGTGCTTCTCTCTGGAGCAATGAGTGCCACTCTGACATTTTTTGTCTCCCTTAAAAAACTCACCTATGATGGGCAAGGTGCAGTGGCTCATACCTGTAATCCCAGCATTTTGGGAGGCTGAGGTGGGCAGATCACGAGGTCGGGAGATCAAAACCATCCTGGCCAACGTGGTAAAACCCTGTCTCTACTAAAAATACAAAAATTAGCCGGGCGTGATGGCATGCGCCTGTAATCCCAGCTACTCAGGAGGCTAAGGCAGGAGAATGGCTGAACCTGGGAGGCGGTGATTGCAGTGAGCTGAGATGGGGCCACTGCACTCCAGCCTGGTGACAGAGCGAGGCTCCATCAAAAAAAAAACAAACAAAAAACGAACAACAACAAAAACTCACCCACGATGGAATGTGAATATGGAATACCCTGTGGTGTGTTCAGAGCTCTGACTTCTGTTTGCTCTTTTTAACATAACCCCCATCTGGCAAGCTGACTGCTGCAAGATTTTCTGGGTCTTTCTTTAGGATCTACTAACAATGAAAAACATATATATGAAAACCTACACATTTTCAGAAGCACATGAGAGCTGATCAAGACCCACGTACCTCCCAAGGAGAGGAGATGACAGAGGCTGCTCTGTGGTGTTGCTCTCAGGCTATATTTGATTTATTGCTCAAATCTTATTATTTCATTCTCCATTCAAGATGAGCAAAGTTTCTTTTGAGAAGTCACAGTCTCTACGGAGGGTATTCTAATGCCCAGGAGTAAAAGTTGGATGTTGGCAAAGAAAGCAAAGTAGAATCTTTGCAAAATGTTGGAGCTGCATAGTTCTCTCTCCCAATGGACATGTTTCAAGACTGAATACGTTGAGTATTTGATTTAGAATCAATTTAACATGAACTTCGCATTTACGCAAAGCGGCATCAGTCTTGAAATCAGCAGAGCGATTGAGCAAGCCCAACTAGCAAACTGAGATTTCTATTTGTGATGACCTTTCCCATTTGAGGCCCCAAAAATGTCTTGGGGAGCTCACTGTTTAAAAAGAAGTCCATCAAAAAACAGACACATATGGACCATGGCATGGGAGGGCAGTGCTGCATACAAAATCAACAATTCTCTAAATGAACACCGATCTCGCAGAAAAACAAAATGAAAGCAAAACAAAAAGAAATTTCTAATTTCAAGAGAAAAATGAATAACGACTTTCTTTTCATTCATCCTTTCTTTCTTCTTCTTTTTCTTTCTTTCTTTTTTTTTAATGAAGCAATGACTTTCTCAGGGAGAAAGATTTGCATCCATGCTGAGGAAATAGACAGGGCCAGTAATTACACAGCAACAATCATCTGTAACTTGAAGAAATTCAATGTATGAATAAGTGTTTAAAGCCTAGATAGAGGGCAATTATCTGGTTATCTGTTTTTCATATTTCTATCAGAGATAAAAACATCTTTAGGGAAATTTATGAAGGGCCATTTGAAAGAAGGTTTCCCTCTTTTGTAGAAAAGAATTCTCTTAAAAATTAAAACAAATTTGGGAGGCTGGGTGATTTTTGGGAGTTTAAAAGAGTGAGGAAGATGCGGGGTGGGAAGCAACTATTTCCAGCTGCGAGAAATCGATCAACCTCACAGCAAGGTGTGGTGGCTCTGATGCAAGCAACATTCCCATATATACAGGGCTGTCTGGTTTTCTATTGCTCATTCTAACATGAGGAGATGCTCAAGTGTGATTTGGGGCTTTGACACTGAAAATAGGTGTGAACTTGGATCCATTTAACCAGCCCCTTCCCCACCTCATCCCTTCTCCTGTCCAGTTTGCTTTCAATGGGTCAAGAATAAATATTCACCCTTGGCATCCATCTGCAACTTCCAAGAGGGAATGAAGGAAGAACATAACATTTCTCTGCATTTGTTTCCAAAGCCCAGCTGGCACAGAAAACAAATGATACAAGATATGGCTGGGAAAGCACAGCCTGTCTTTGTCACCAGGTCTGGCAGATGTGGCTCTGGGCTCACGAAACATCTGCTGCCAGCTACCTTCCTCTCTGCTTCCCTCCACTCTCCAGGCTGGAAAGTGACAACTCCATTGTCCTCGGTTCCCTCCAGCCGGAGGCCTGTGACCTAGTTGTGGCCTAAGCAATATGTCAGCAAAAGTTTGCAGAGAAGGGCTTCCCTTCCTGAATAAAAATACCAGGACCCAGAAGAAGGGGTCGAGGCCTCCCATGTCTTTTCTGCCTGGACAGATCAGAGGTGCAGGTCATCTCTCCCTGGCCTCAGGATGGTGGGACCAAAACATAGGAGTGTCCTGCACCCCACCATATCAGCCTGGACTGCTCACTCTGGAACTCCTGTGCACCGCACAGACCAGTGCCCGTCTGCTCAAGCCACTGTGGTCAGCTTTTCTCTACGTGCAGCCAAACACAATTTTCATGGGTAAACCTGAGCAAGGGCTTTACTTTTTCTGTCATTGCAATAAAATACATAATTTCTGTCATGTTTCGGATTTAGTGTTTATTACTCCACCTTGGCTCCTTTCTGGCATCATTACTCAGTGTTATTGCAAGATGAGGGAGGGAGAGAAAGAGATTCAGGGAGCCAAGAGAGTATAAGACGTGTCTCCCCAACAAAGAGTGAAGCCTGCGCAAGTGAGAGCAGCGTATCTGAGCTTATCCTCCCAGCATGTTGAAGGTGACAGGAGGTTTTGAGCCCTGTTTTGTGTTCAGGAGCCAGCCTGTGTTCTCGTAAAGTACTCCCTGATTGTGTTCATGGTCAGCAAAGATCTCAAAGGAAATGCTCCCTTTTTACCACTCCAGGACATCCTAGTTATTATATTTTATGAGGGGGAAGAGGTCAAGAAAGACATACCTCTCTGGCTTGGCTGGAGGCTCAGCAAAAAGGCTAAAGAAGGGGACTGGTGGCATCTGACAGGGAGGAGCAGGGGAGGCCGAGAAACAAGAGTTGCAGGAAAAGTGCTTTGAACATTTTAATATCTGTTCAGGCACCAGTGTAGCTTCTGAAGATTTCTTGAAAAATGGGAGTTGGAGAAAGCAATTGCGAAAATGAGGGAAAATATCTTGCATTTGTGAAATGATGGGAGAACTATTTTCTAAACAGAAAATAAAATATTTTTAAGTGGCTTTGTGTTGTTAAGCTAAGAAGATTTGTGATGTGTTTTATGGTACCCCTTTCTGATGCATGTAAAGACTTCCAACAGGAACTTGGTAATTTAGATGCAAGCTTGTCTAGAATATTATTAGCCCATTTTGCAGAACTCAAATGAGACACAAAGACATCTATTGACTCATCTAGGTCACTAGGAAGTTACCTGAGAAACTGAAAATTTGCTTGAGTTTCCTGTGTGGGCCTCCTCTGCTGCCTCCAACAAGACAAGCCATCAAGGCTACCTTCATGTCTGGGCTTTGACAAAGTACATGATTACAAATGTTCCCAAGGAGCAGGGAAAATGGGAGTCTCTCAGAGGCCCAGAGAACCTGTTCAAAGTTATACAGGCAAAATGGCCTTTTCCTTAAGAAGAGCCTTGGAGAAAATAAAGCTACACCAGCAGTCTCAATGAAGAGAGACATCTCTGTTGTCCTTGTGTGTTCAGATCAAAGACTTAGCATGACATCGTGCCCCAACTAGCCTCCATATTTAAAATCAAAACTTGTTAAGTTGAATTTCATAAAGGGCTCTCGTTCTTTTTCCACAAGGGAAGGAAGCCTGACCTGCTGTTGAAAAGCCCTTAGGGTGGACTGAGTTACCCACTGCTGTCCATGCCCATGTGGGATCCTGCAGCTCTAACTTTGCCCAGGCCATACTCTCGGCCTAGACCACTCTTCTTTCTTTTCTTTGTTCCCACCTTCCCCTCCCCCAACTCCTGTGTCCCTCTCTCCAGGGAGCCTCCCGTAATGTCCTCCAGGGCATTGTGACCTCTCCCTCCCTAGAGCAGACAGCGGTTGACTGGCTGCCTTCTTAGATAACCGAATATTGAGAGCCACCATTCAGATTTATTGCTTACTTTATATGGCTGGGCAAAGCACCTTACACAGATTAATTCGGTCCACACAGCTACCTTAATAACAGGTACTATTGTGATCCTTACTGTGCAGATGAGGAAACTAAGGCTCAAGAGAGAAGCTCTATATGCTATTTGATGAAAGCCAGAAAAAAGAAAAGAAAGAAAAGGCCATCACTGTGTCATCTGAGCACATTCCCTGCACAGACCTCCTGACATTGCTTTCTCTGATAGCAGGTGCTCTTATGCCTCCAGACTCTTCTCTCTAGGCCTTGGGCTCCTTATTAAAGTCTGTGTGTGCACAGCAGCCGTGCAGCCCTCCTCTGTCCCAGCATCTCACCAGGCTTGATTTCTCAGTAAAGGGCTACATATTTTCTGAGCACATCTTTCGGATCTATTTTGAGAGAATGTAGGAACGTCTCAGCTACTCATTTGCTTTCAAAAGCTCAGAAAGGCTTCTTGCCATTCAGAATCGGGTCAGCTGCTGTTTCCAAAGGTGCTTCTGCTACTGGTTGCTCCATGCCCCTGTACTCGGTGTGTGAGCAGCTGTGGGGCCTCCTACAGCCCCCTAAACCCCACTAGTAAAGTCAGTCTGAAGTACAAAGTCAATCCTCCCCAAGAAAGCAGAGCCAAGAGGCGGTTTCTTTGGGGTGGCCGCCATTTGCTCTTTTAACACTTCAACATTTCAAAATTACTTGTCATTTTCTACAGTTTCTTAGCGTGCAAAAAGTCTAAATGGCAAAGGCATGATTGTGAGTTTAGATAGTTTTATCACACCTTTTTTTTTTATAGTTTCAAAATGTGTGGGAAGTTTCAGATGTGAAACTCCATCTCACAAAGGAGGAACTACAGTCTGATTCTTTAACATCCAGGAGAGCAGCCAGGATGCCCCATCCCACAGTTTCCTTGTGGGCCAGGGTGAGTCAGATTTGCTAAGACCCACTGTTAGGGACTGCACTGTGTCTCCCTGGAATTAATATATTGAAGTCCTAACCCCAAGGTGCTCATAATTTGACTCTATTTGGACATAGGGTTTTAAAATGACGTCATTAGGCTAGCCCCAATACAATGCAATTGGTATCCTTATAAGAAGAGATTAGGATACAGACACACACAGAGGGATAACCATGTGATGAAACAGGGAGAAGGCAGCTGTCTGCAAAACCAAGGAGAGAGGCCTCACCAGAAACCAGCCTTGCCGACACCTTGATCTCACACCCCCAGTCTCCCTCCAGAACTGTGCAAAAATAAATTTCTGTGGCTTAAGCCTGAAGTCTTAAGATCTTAAGATCTTAAGTGTTCAGTCAAGCCAGAAGAAGTGTCTTAATAAATATTCTTCTGAAAAGAGCGGCAAGCTGATGCTTAGAGAAGAACATACTTTATACATGCAGCTTTGTACTCGGCAATTCCCTTTGAAAGACTGCTTCAGTGGGGTAAACTTGAACCGCTGAGAAGACAAGCAGGGAGTCGGTCTCACTGAGATTTTTACCTGTGGTTCTAGGAACGCAGAGGCATGTGAGTGTTCAGGCTTTGCATAGACCACTAAGCCACTTCTAAGAACAAGGCTACCTGAGCCATTTTGCAAAAATATGTACACGCCGAGGCTTTTCCTCTCCACACCTATCTCAACTCTTTCTGCCGACACACTGCACTTTTCAAGGGAACCCAAGTTTGGGTTCAGCAAGAATTTTACATTGCACACCATGTGTGATAATTCCAGGGAATTTCAATCGCATCTTGTCTTCTTTCCTAAGCAAATTCGGTGGGAACCTGGTGTGGTGTGATAGAAAAAGCCCCGAGTTCTCTGTGGTAGACCACATCAATTTCATGTGCCAGTCTCTCAGACTCCGGCTTGCCTCTCTCAAGGAAGGGAACAATGGTTTGCTTGGCTTCACTCCTCTCTTTCCCCCCAATTTCCACATGGGTATCTGGCTAAAAATGAGTTACAGGTTTCCTTCTGTGAGAATTGCATGGACTGATAAAGTAGCATCCCAGGAAGAAAACAAAGATGCTGTCTTCCCTTTCGGCTCACAGTTGCCGTTGGGGAGGGAACACACGCTGTAAATTATAGGCAGCCAGAAGTGACCGCATTGACCACTACGAGTGGCCCAGCTATGGCAACAGGCTGAGAACTCTGGGGGAGAGCCATTTGTTGGCAGGGATGGTGATTCTTCTAGCATCAAGCTCTAAGAAGATGACCAAATGGTATCAAAAGAAATGATATTTTGCCACCTCTCCCGCTTGGGTGAATGATGTGGACAGTTAACCTGGACAATTTAAACCTTTATGTTGATGGATCACTTGGATGAAATTAACCAGGAAATTGCCAAGATTTCACTTAGCCCTCTGACATCAAATCTCAATATTATATTACCAAATTAGAGATTCTAAAGAACCCTGAGTTCCTTTCACTGAAAGGAAGGAGTGGAAAAACCTTTCCAGATGATCCCTTTTGAGTCTTGGTGCGAGCTCAGGCCCTCCCTACACTGCCTCCGTGAAAGCTAACCGACCCTTTTTCCTAACCTAGGGCAGGTCAGCTGAGTGTCCATCGGGCACAGGAGCCCTGGGCTTGTCCGGGAGATAGCCAGACTCCTGCTATTTCCTGATGTCTGCACAGCTCAGCGTGTCCCTCACCATCTTCGCTGTTGGCCAGTAAGGAGAGCCCCAGGGGCCAGCACTGCACACTGAAGTCCAACCTATTGCTCAATGGAATGCTTAAAAATTTCCTGAATCTGCCTTCCTGAGTTGATAAAATAGGAAACAATACACGTTCTGAGGGGGTATTGAAAGCAGAGTAAAGCCAGGAAGATCTTTTTTTTTTCTGTTATTCTACAAATATTGCTTCCTCTGCTTGTTAGCAGCCCAGAGGAAATGCAGCCAGGGAGTCGTTTGCAGCTTTTCACCAGTGGCCGGTGTCTGTGTTACCAACCGAACGACGCTGCAAGACTAGTGACTAATGCACGTCTGCATGATTCAACTTCACTAAAATTCCCTCTGCTGCCAGTAAAGAAGCACTTGAAAACTCTTTAATTTGAAACTTGAGCTTGGTTAATGACTTGCTTTCTTCTCTTTCTCTTTAACTTCTCTCTTGCCATCTCCAACACACACACACACACACACACACACACACACACTCTCTCTCTCTCTCTCTCTCTCATCAAGTTTTTTAATTTCAGGGACCCGGAAACATACAGCCCTGTGCATTCACAATAGCATTTGCTGTGATAAAGTGGCCGGCAAGCCCTCTGCATTCCCCTGCTCACTTAACTGTATGAATAAATAATGAGTCACAGATACTATTTGGGTGCTCAAGAGAGTTTGTAGCCAGAAAATTAATTATTCTCCCATCCCAGCCCACTCCATCTCAGCTTTGCCAAACCATCAAGATACACTTTGCAGGCACTGGTCAGAGTGCGTGCCCTGACACACACGGCAATGCCTTTGTGAAATTTTACGTTATTATTTTTGTTTGTTTAAGCACAGCCCTCTTTTACCACGAAGGATACACAAAACGCACATGCACACACATACTCACACACTCACAGCTCAACCACAGCTTTGTCCATTTCAAGAGGCTGGTTTCAAAAATGGAGACAGGTTTTCCACCCTGGCTGTTGCTATTCATAAGCCTGTAATCTAACGACTTAAGCTGCGAGAATGCTTAACTCAGGAAACTTCTCTATTGCCCTTTTCCAGAGAGACCTTGGTATGCCACAATTTGCTTCCTTTCTCTCTTGAAAGACGCTGGTTGTCTCTTTGCATTGAGGCTACAAGGAAAAACACAGCACAGCCCCATGCTGATGATTTTAACCTAACTAAGTCTGTCAGTCTCCTGTACTCTCTGCCTTATAGAGACAGCTGCCTTGCCACTTTGGCCCTGAAGTCCCCAGGCTGGTGCAAGGCTATCTGAGAGCCTCCGCCTCCTGCCCCACACTGGCACCAGCCCTCCTGGCTGGCTCTGTGCATGTGCCTGCTAAGCCCCAGGGCAGGCTGCATTCTGGGCCACACAGCATGCCGAGTTAAGGATAACTCAGACACAGGCATTCCGGGCAAGGGACAGCAAAATAAAATCCAGGGAGCTTCGTGCAACCTTCGTAATCTCTAAACCTTTAAACAAGACCAGCACAACTTACTCGCACTTGACAAAGTTCTCACGCACCGACTGAACACTCCAACAGCATAACTAAGTATTTATTAAAACATTTCTGAAGAGCTTCCATCTGATGAGTAAGTAATCCAATAGACTTGTAATCATATGCCTCAGTTTGAATTCCTCCCACAAACAACACAGGGAACCGGCAGGCACCGAGGCATCTCTGCACCGAGGTGAAACAAGCTGCCATTTCATTACAGGCAAAGCTGAGCAAAAGTAGATATTACAAGACCAGCATGTACTCACCTCTCATGAAGCACTGTGGGTACGAAGGAAATGACTCAAATATGCTGTCTGAAGCCATCGCTTCCTCCTGAAAATGCACCCTCTTCTGAAGGCGGGGGACTCAATGATTTCTTTTACCTTCGGAGCGAAAACCAAGACAGGTCACTGTTTCAGCCTCACCCCTCTAGCCATACATCTCTCTTTCTTTTCCCCCCTGCTGGATACCTCTGGGACTCCCCAAGCCCTATGAAAAAAATGCACCTTTGTAAAAACAAATATTCAAATTGTTAAAGATTAAAAAAAAAAAAAAAAAGCCAGCGCCGCCTTGGCTGTGGGTTGGTGATGCTCACCACGCTGCGAAACCCTGTGGTTTGCATTCAGTGTGATTCGTCCTGCCTGCTGACCACTATGCTGGGTTCAGACTTCTGACACTGCCAGGCTACCCAACTTGTGGTTCTGTGGTTGTTTATGAGGCCCAAAGAAGTTTTCACACAACCCAAATTACAAATTTAACTGTTCCCCTTTCCACAGCCCATCTCAATTGGTTCTTGCCGATCATGTGACTTAAGTGATGTCAATTTTTTTTTTCTTTTCTGAGCAATGCCCTTCCTTCCCTCCATCTGCCCTCCCCCAGGCTGTGCAAGCAAATAGCCGAGTAGACTTTGCAAGAGGGGGGGATGTAGAAAAAAGTGACTCAGTCACTTATTATATCTCAATGGTCTTTGCTGATTTAGTACAACTCGGCTCCTGTTGTTATTTGTGGTTTTTGGAACTACTGATTATTTTGATAAAGATTTCATTGCTGCTTATTCAATAGTAATTCAACACTGGCATCAAGCCGCTGCTCCGACAGGATGTGGATCCCATCATTTAAAATGCTAGGCATCAGCTCCGGGAGAGTTAAGTCCTTGGTAAAGTCTATCATGGCATAAGTGAAACTATAAAAGGGAAAAATAAATAAAAAGAAATGTTTTGGTGAGAGTCTGACCCCTACAACGGGCTGGCAACTCACAGGTATTTTAAAGCCTGGGAAAGGGAAAGAATTTCACTTTTGAAATAAAAAGACTATTTTAATGAAACCAAAATTATGTGGTTTTATTCCCCCTAAATGGACAACTTTAGTATGAATCTCTTTCAGTACAGAGAGAAAATCATAGTAGTCTTAACACACACACACACACACACACACACACACACAAATTAGGAAGCTAAAGGAAAACAAAGCAGAGAGAATTTCTGTATTTGGGACAAAGCAGTGGTTACTCTGCAGATGTTTATTTGTGTTGTCACTTGGGAAGGCTCCTTATATTGCCTTTCTCTAGTTCAATTCAAATCAATAGGCTAATTTACACCTGTAGGTAAAACTACACTTTGAGCACATGAGGATGTCACAATAGACGGGGAACCAGGAGGAGACACTTCTCCTGGGGCTGACTAATGCATATTATATAGCGCGTCCTCTACCTTAGAAAGACATGCCTGTTTGAAGATTCTAAAAATAGGATAATTTTGTAAGTGGGCAAACCACTGTGATCACACATATTTCATTTTCCGGCCCCACTGGCTTTACCTGCTGACAAATAAACCGTCATTTTGTTTTGTAGTTCCAAGATGAAGAAAGGCTTATTTTCCTAATTTACTACCTTATTCATTTTGCTCTGCTCTGCCTACATCCGCCATAGCACTCTGTGCATGCGAAATTTCGACACATAGGGTCAAGAGAACCTGTGTGATGATGGGTTGTAAATGCCAGTCCTGGATTCTAAGCTGCAGTAGCCAGCACAGGCCCTTTAGAAAGGCTGAACTCCCACAACACTTAATTTCACACACACAAAGACCCACAACAATAGTAGCTTCCATGGCACAAGTCTTTCAAAAGGAACAGACCCAATTTTTACTTACTCCTGTTTTGACTAAAGCAGGAATTGAAACTCAACAGACCGCTTTCTCTTACACTTGTGAGAAGTTAGCTGGCCACATGTTGACACTTTGCTAACATCTAAAAAAGAATAATAATGCTACATCTCTTTTATGAGGCTCGTGAATCTTTAAATGTGATGCGTGTTTCATATTCTCAGTGCAAATCCCCTGTGAACACAATGAACATAATGGGCCTGTGTTCTTACCCTCCCTAATAAAGTCAAGCCTGAGTTGAACCCCAAACCAGGTTCATTTTTCTCTCCCACACTTAATATTCCCTGGAAGGGCCCTAAGAGCTGAGGGCTATAATGTGCAGCTGCCACTGCAGAGTCGACTCACACTTAATAATGACTTAGCAATTCAGGGGGCCATACAGAATATCCCTGGGAGATTTAATTTTAGAAACTCCCCAGATGCTTTTAGCCTTAGGTGTCCAGATGCTTAGGAGGAGGGTTTGAATGTGGCAGTGAACGGCCTGAATTCTCAACTTTTCTCTTTGGGCCTAGCTCTAGCCAGTTATCTATTTCTTCCAGTGGGGTCTTTGTAGGACAGGTTAGAGTGTAAAGACACTCTGAGGCTGGGGCTCGTTGAAGCCTCACTATACGCTGTCATCTTCGGGACTGAGGTTTCAACGGGGCACCAGGGGGCAGAATACAAAGGCCTGCACACTGGCTCTGCATGGCCTTCCTGGGCGGGGTTAACAGCCACGGCAGCCGCAGCATAACTTCGCAGTTTGGTGAGGCAACAGTTGGAGCTTTTCTGGGCACCCTCCAGGTCATGACAATAAGTAAAGCCTCAGCCAGCTGCTGGTGAACTTGGCCTTACCACTTCCCCAGGAGCCCAAGACAAAAGGGCACGTCTGTCATCAATGAACCGCCTGGAGAAATACTTAATCCTATCTTAACTAGAACGGTTTAGGATTCTTTAAGTTTGTGTATTGACCCACACCCTCTGTCCTAGTTCCTGCAAGTGACTCAGACCCTGGGTTTCTGGCTTGGGGATTGTACCCAAGAGTCTGCAGTGGACTGTGGCTTTGCCAAGGAATTGGATGACAGTTTTCATTCTCGCTCATATTGGCTGTAGCTTCTAAATGCCACCATGGGTGGGGGGTGGGGTGGGGAGAAAATGCTCAGGTGTCTTTTTTAATGGCCCTATGAAAATACTAGCAGGGGTTGAAAGATGTTTAGCTGCATAACCCTGTAATTAATGTATAGACTTCTGCGTGCAGTCCAATCCAATTAAAGCACCCTCTGTTAGGGATCTTCACTACATGATTGCTGCATGCTGTCTCTGAACTCCACATGTCTATTATAAAGTAGATTCGCTGGCCAGAAAATGGAGGCAGAGATGGACCACCCAAATTGGATGGAGTCTAAAATCCCAGGAGGACAATGCTACTGAATTTTCTCTATGTAGCGTGGATTTTCCTTATTTTCTAAATCTGTTTTCTAACAGATGTCCTATCCAGAAACTTCCATGCTATGCTGACAGTGAGGTCAGGGATGATTTTTAAATTGGGACGTAGACATCAAAGCTTCATGGGATGACTATAACCTGCTTTTGGCAAATCCAATGGTTTGAGATAGTTAGGGAGCCCTAGAGGCCCAGCTGTTAAAGATGTTCTTTCCTGGACACTCATGATGGTGCCCACACAGGACACATCTCTCTTCCGCACAAGCCTCTCACTTCTTTAGATAAAGGTGCAATTCAAATTTAAGCTACCCAAGACTTTATTTTTTTTGAGACAGAGTCTTGCTCTGTCACCCAGGCTGGAGTGCAGTGGTGCGATCTCAGCTCACTGCAAGCTCTGCCTCTCGGGTTCACGCCATTCTCCTGCCTCAGCCTCCCGAGTAGCTGGGACTACAGGCGCTCACCACCACGCTGGCTAATTTTTTGTATCTTTAGTAGAGACAGGGTTTCACCATGTTAGCCAGGATGGTCTTGATCTCCTGACCTCGTGATCCGCCCACCTCGGCCTCCCAAAGTGCTGGGATTACAGGTGTGAGCCACCGCGCCTGGCCTCAGTATTTACTTCTTAACCTTTCCTAGATGAAGAGGTATTGTTGGGGAAATATGATTTCAACAGGAAAAAAGAAAGAAAAAAGGCAGACATTGAAACCAACCTGTCACTTGAATGTTATGTAATGATATGAAGAGCAGCTAGTGAGAATTATTTCAAATGAAAGAGTTTCAACTGCTTCCTCCTCTGCTTGCAGACTGCAGGCGAGCAGTGTTGATGGCACCCAGGAGCTTGTTGAGACTCTGCATTGTGGGCTGTATCCCAGGCCTACTGAATGAGAATCTGTATTTTTACAGTTCCTTGGGTGATTCCTATACACATTAAAGTTTGAGAAGCATTGCTAAGGAAAGCCTTGCATCTATTGAAATTTAGTAAAGAAATAATAACATGGTGTTTACATTCTTTGAGATGTCTTTTTCTTCCTTTGAGCTTTCTGAAACTTTTCTACTTTGTTGCTCTGACATAATTTTGTAAGCCCTGGATGTTTCTAGACAGCAGAAACCCACAAGAGGCAAGGCTCATGTCCTCTAAGGTAGCATTTTCTTGGACTGTCACTCGGACCTCTCATCTCAAGTGCCGTGTTTGGGTCAAGTTTACAGTTTGAGGTTTGACACACAATGTAGGGAGGCTCTCCCTGTGCTCCATCTGCCTAGCTGGTGGCCATGTGTATATAAACAGAAGGCTTTTTCCTCTGGGGGCACCAGACTCTCAGTTTTCACCTAGTCTGCAGTTTGGAAACACGTAAATCCTGTGAGTTCTTCCAGACACACAGCACGTGTCCACGTGGCAGGCAGCGTCGCAGGTGGCCTTGCAGTCCTGCCATGGGCTGTCCCCCTCCCAGAGGGTTGCCTGGCCCCGCTCTCCAGCCACTGCCTTGCCGAGGTCATGCCCTGCTTTGCTGCAAAAGAAAGGGCCCACTCTTGAATTGTGCTTCCTTGGAACAGCCAAGCCTCCCAGGTTCCAGAGGCTCCATTTGTGCAGGCACCCAGGGGTTTGGCTACTTCTCTCAGACGCATCTGGGTCCTTTCAGGCTGCTCTGGGCCAGAAAGCTTGTTTAAAATAGCTTCTCCTTACAGAGTTTTGGCCCTTCTGCTTCTGGCGGCATTTGAAACCAGGAGGGTAAAACTGGAAAACTTAAACAAACCCTCTTTGAATGTTAGAAATGTTCAGCATTCGAGGTTTGGTCAAATGATGGAAAACATTCCGGATTGGTACTGAACTTTCCAGCCAGTTCCTCCAACCTGATGCTAATTATAGCCTGAGATCCAGGCAGGGAAAGCAAAGGGAAATGAGGAAACTAAAATTACTTGGAGTTAGAGAAGCCAGAATTCATGTTGGTTAGATAGTATACAATTCAATACTTCAGTTTATGTGGCAAATAATGGTTAATGTCCCAAGTCTGATCAAAGCACCTGGATTCAGGAACTTTGCACTCTTATTGAAATGCTACTTCTTTTCCCTGGGGTAGGCAAATTACCAAACTTTCACATGGCTATTTAGAAACTAAAGCATAATACTGCCTTTTTCACTGGGGTGCTGTGAGGATCAGTAATTGGACTATGCAAAGTGGTTTTGAATGGAATAAGAAAGAGATCTGTGGTTGACATTTCAATATGGAAACATCCAATATGTGAATTTTAATATTTGCACTTGCCAGGGATTATAAACGCATGACTTTAGGGCCCTAACTGAGAGGACCCAGTAGGATCGAGTTGAAAATACCCTCTGTAGTTGATGCTACAGAGATCTTTAGTATTCACCACTTAATTTTCAAATTAAATGTTCCTTTGAAATAATAATACTCAGCTCTACAGATTCAGGCTAAAATTCTTTCAGATCCTCAAAATGTCCAAATCAAATAAAAATATCAACTCAACTGAGAAACAAAATATTGTACTTAAAATTGTGTGGTGTGTATTTTAATTTCCTCCTCTCTAAATTCCCTTTCCTTCCTCTTGCCAGTATAGAAACTGGCTGGATTTTTGGAAGGAGAGCAGGAAGAATGATCTTGTCTATGTTCTGGTTCTGATTTCATTTCTTTCTCAAGTTTTTAGCTTATTCAAAGCAGAAAGAAGAAATCACCTTGTACCCCACATTAACGTAACTACAACTACCAGGATATGATCTTTCAAGAATTTGGGGCTGATTGTGAATGATCCATCACATAAAGCCATCACTGGCTCTTGAAATATATGTGGATGTATGTATATGTATTGCATATTACATACGATATTATGTTACACATATAATATATGTATTACATATCATGTATACTATTTATTTATTTATTTTGGTAAGAATATTTAACACGAGATCTACCCCCTTAACGAATTGTCAAGTGTACAATACAGTATTGTTAAAAATACTTATATATAGGCATTATGTTGTACATCACATCTCTAGAACGTAGTCATCACGCCTAATTAAAACTATGCCAATTGAGCAATTTCAGATTTCTCCCTCCTCTGCTGGTGACTTCTGTTCTACTTTCTAATTCTATGAGTTTGACTATTTTAGATGCCTTATATTAAGTAATACCATGCAGTATGTATCCTCCTGTGGCTGGCTTATTTCACTTAGCATAATGTTCTCCGGGTTCATCTATGTTGTTGCATATTGCTATACTTCCTCCTTTTTTAAGGCTGAATAATTCCACTATATGCATATAACCATATTTTCTTTATCCACTCATCTGCCAATGGACATTTAGGTTTTTTCCATATTTTGCCCATTGTGAATAGTGCTGCAATGAACTTGGGAGTATGAAGAAATATCTCTTTGAGATCCTGATTTCAATTCTTTCGAATAAATACCCAGAAGTGGGATTCCTGGATCATATAGTAGTTTTATTTTTAATTTTTGAGGAACCTTCACATTGTTGTCCATAGCAGTTGTACCATTTTGCATTCCCACTAACAAGTATAATATGTGTCTGTATAATGTTTGTGTGTATATATATGTATATACACACATATGAAATCAAATATATATTAATTGAAGATACTGTTTCACACACAAGGCTTGTATCTGTGATACTAATCCTTCTAGGATAAGATAATTTGGAGAATTAGCAAGCATTAGCAGAACTAAAGCATTACTGGGAGTAAAAAGGAAGAGTATTCTTCTGGTTTCCATAGTCAGAGGGCAATGATATTTGTGTGCCAGACACATCAGAGCTGTAAAGGCCTTTGATTATTGTGGAATATTACTCTTAGTTGGTCTCCCTGTGCTTTTTTCACATTTTAGCATTGTTCATAATTCTCTAACTTTATATTGAAAATGGAGTCTCAAGGATATTATCTTTTGCCCACCTGGACTGTATGGTGTGTGAACTGAGCCTTCAGACCTTACTCAGACCCAGAGTTGATGTTGAACAGACATTAGGGGGTTTCAGAAATCACCTGAGGCTCTTAAAGAAATTCTGAGCTGCTTGGAAATTTTATTTCTTATGTCTGCATTAGTATTGTTATCAATGAGCAGAAGTTCATGGAGCATGCACTGTCAAATTTTGCAGGTGATCTTTAACCTATTCCCATGATGCTTTTGTGTTTAAACAAAAAATCCCATCATTATCCTTTTGATTGGTCTCACTTGCCAATTTCTGCTACTTTTAAATCACATTTCCGTGATTGATGGACCTCTTTTCTATCTACCCCTCTATATTGGCTATGGCTATACCTATTTATGTGTGTACACACACACACACACGTGTATATGTGTATACATATACATATACATATGTATGTATGTGTGTATTTAGCTTTATCTTCTCCTCAGAACCTAACTCTAAGAGCCCTTCCCCCATTTCCTTATCTATTAGAGTTTACATTTGGGTCTGTCCCCCCACACCCTGCTTGGGCTCATGATTTTTATGCTTTTATATAATTAGTGTGTAGCATGCTCCAAGGATCACAGCAACATTGCTTTCCTGTAATCCTATAATTCTTTTTTTTTTTTCTTTTTGAGATGGAGCCTTGCTCTGTTACCCATCTGTAGTGTAGTAGTGCGATCTTGGCTCACTGCAACCTTCACCTCCTGGGTTCAAGTGATTCTCCTGCCTCAGCCTCCCGAATAGCTGGGATTACAGGCATGTGCCACCACACCCAGATAATTTTTTGTATTTTAGTGGAGACAGGGTTTCACCATGTTGGCCAGGCTTGTCTTGATCTCCTGACCTCAAGCTATCCACCCGCCTCGGCCTTCCAAATTTCTGGGATTAGAGGCATGAGCCACCGCACCTGGCCTCCTATAATTCTTTTATTATTGCAACATAAATTTACTTGTCTTAATCTTAGGTAGAATTATTCAGTTCCCCCTTTACCCCTGCATTATTTATCTCTTCTGATCTTTTTCGTGGGCCTTATCAAATATCAGGAACACCCCACTTTCTCTGCAACCTTATATATTTCACTGAGTATTTATTGAGTACTCAATTATTTCACTGAGTATTTATTTTCTAGCCATGGACAAGATGAACCTGGTTGGTTATACTTAGAAGAAGGTTTACAGTCTTATAAGCCATTCACATAGGAAATGAATGAATAGCAAATACTGAAAGTACCAGGATTAAAACTAGGGTAAGGTGAGTGAGGCTCCCAGGATGCAAAATTTAAAGAGGCATTGACTCTCAGTGTCGACCCCGTGTTGCACAACCTGAAGGGTGAGGGCTTCCTCAAATTTTGCACCCTAGGTGCCTCTCTTGCATTGCCATTGTCCTGACCTTGGGTATGGCTCATGAAACTAAGCAGAGACCATGAGCTGGGCAGAGGGTGGTGTCTGAGTCAGGAAGGGGTTTTGTGGCTGAAAAACCTGTAGCCACAAAATAATGGAGTCCTGAGCTGGACCTTGACACATATGCAAGTTTCATTTTGTCTGTACTAGACGTGTACAGTTTTGACTGACAAAACAACAGGGGGAGGAGAAAGAAGGGGAAGGGATATGAGGTGAAAGGCAGATCAGAAATAAGCCCAGCTTGGAAGAAAGTGAGGATCCCAACCTGGCAGAGAAAGAGGAGCTGATGAAGGAGACTAGAGAAGGACCTGTCTGGAAATACAGAACTTGGGCCAAGTAAAGGAGGACCTTAAAGGTCAGGCTGACAAATTTGCTTTTATTCTGTGCATAATGGGGAGCCACCAAAACCCAGGAAAGTGAGGGGATGAAATCAGAACTTTTGGAAAATTGATCCAGTAGTGGCATTTATGATTATTTGATTAATCTATTGACTCTTGATAGCAGAGGTCTTGGCTATTTTTGCTCATTACTCTATCTCCAGCATCTATCACTGTGTTTGACATGCAGAAACTTTTTGATGAATGAATTAATGGATAAACGGATGGATGAGGCTTTATTAGGACTAGAGGCTGGGGAACCAGAGGTTGTAGTATTCAGCTATGGAGTAACAAGCTCCTTAACTAAGGATGTGGGTAGCAGGAATGGAAAGCAATGGGACTGTGATAGTTGACTGCATTAAGAGCCTCAGTTTTTTGGACCTCCTTGTAATCTTTCCCTTTGCCCTGTAACTGTGGTCTCATCCCACTCTGACCCTGAGCTTGGCCTTATGACTTGCTTTGGGACAGTCACAAACTTGATGTAACCAGAGGCTTAAAATGGAAAAGTGCTTCCACATCAAAATACGCTTGGGCTGGCTGGGCTGGTGTATGGGAAGGTGAGACACGTGGAAGAGAGCCAGTCTTCCCAGCTGAGGCCATCCTAGACCAGCGATAGCTAGCTGATCACTGGCCACTTAAGTGAGCTCCAGCCCAATGTAGACTGGCCAGCCAAACCCAGCCATGACCAGAAGACTGCCTTGCTTTCTCATAGAAACACGAGTAATAATACAGGATTGTTGTTTTAAGCCATAGAGTTTTTGGGTGGCTTGTAAGACTGAATTATTGTGGCAATAGTGTCTGCAGGAGAAGAGGTAGAGATTCTGAAAGCATCAGAATGGAGCTGCAGCTGTGGCTGCAAGACTGAGCCAGTTAATTTGCAAAGTGAAAGAGAACATAAAACTGAAGGTGGGAAATGAATAAAAGAAAGGAGTGGGAGGAGAAAGGAGCGAGAGGAAGGCTGGTAAGTGAAGTAGGACAAAGATAAAGGGAGCATAGTGCAAGCCAAGGGAGGAAGAATTGTCAAGGGAGGGAGGGGAAACAGAGTTAGATGCTGAAAAGAGAGAGGCCTGAAAAACAAAGACTATGGAAAGGTCAACAGATTTGATAAGAAAGAGTTACTTGAGGTCTGTTCCTTCATGACACCTCATCAGACTAAACAGAAGGGTGACATCCAATTTTGCTGGCATGCAGACAAGCAGTTCTTCCTCTGCTTGAATAGAAAGTTAATATGAAGTTAATGATTACTCTTTTGATGTTGTTCGAATATATATGTTGATTATATGGCTTTTCTGTTTCAATTTAATTCAAAAATATTAATATAGCATATACTTGATAGAACAGAGATAAATTACATGTAAAGAAAGATTTTGAGTACTCCTTGTTGCTGCTTTTTTAAAAATTTTTTTATTCTTATTTTTAATTCAAGTTTTATTTTAGGTATAGAGGGTACATGTGCAGTTTTGTTACGTGGGTGTGTTGTACCCAGGTAGTGAGCATAGTACCTAATACGCAGTTTTTCAACCCACAGCCCACCTCCTTTCCCACTCTAGTAGTCTGCAGTATCTATTATTCCCAAGTTTATGTCCATGTGTGCCCAGCATTTAGCTCCCATTTGTAAGCAAGAACATGTGGTATTTAGTTTTCTGTTCCTGCATTCACTTAGCATTATGGCCTCTAGCTCTATCCATGTTGCTATAAAGGACATGATTTCATTCACTTATGGCTGTGTACTATTTCATGGTGTATGTGTACCACAGATTCTTTATCCAGTCTATCATTGATGGGCACCTAGGTTGATTCCATGTCTTTGCTGTTGTGAAAAGTGCAGCGATGAACATATGAGTGCATGTGTTTTTCGGGTATAATGATAGTAGCTCTGTTTCAAGTTCTTTGAGAAATCTCCAAACTGCTTTCCATAGTGGCTGACCTAACTTGCATTCCTATCAATAGTTTATAAGCATTCTCTTTTTCCCACAGCCTCGCCAACATCTGTTGTTTTTTGACTTTTTAATAATAACCATTCTGACTAGCGTGAGATGGTGTCTCATTGTGGTTTTGATTTGTATTTCTCTGATGATTAGTTATGGTGAGCAATTTTTTTATATGTTTTTTGGCCACAGATATGTCTTCTTTTGAGTAGTGTCTGTTTATGTCCTTTCCCCACTTTTTAATTGGTTGTTTTTTGATTGTTGATTTGTTTAAGTTCCTTATAGATTCTGGGTATTAGACTTTTGTCAGATGCATAGTTTGCAAATAATTTCTCCCATTCTGCAGGTTGTCTGTTTAATCTGTTGATAGTTTCTTTTGCTGTGCAGAAGCTCTTTAGTTTAATTAGGACCCACTTGTCAATTTTTTTTTGTTTCAATTGCTTTTGGGGACTTAGCCAAAAATTCTTTGCCAAGACCAATGCTGAGAAGGGTATTTCTTAGGTTTTCTTCTAGGATTTTTATAGTTTGATATCTTACATTTAAATCTTTACCCCATCTTGAGTTAGTTTTTGTATATGGTGAGAGCTAAAGGTCCAGTTTCATTCTTCTGCATATGGCTAGCCAGAAATCCCAGCATCATTCATTGAATAGGGAGTCCTTCCCCATTGCTTACTTGTGTTGGCTTTATCAAAGATCAGATGGTTGCAAGTGTGCAGCTTTATTTCTGAGTTTTCTATTCTGTTCCATTGGTCTACATGTCTGTTTTTGTACCAGTACCATGATGTTTTGGTTACTATAGCCTTATACTGAAGGCTATATCCAACTTGAAGTTGGGCAGTGTGGTATCTCTGGCTTTCTTCTTTTTCCTTAGGATTGCTTTGGTTATTTGGGCTCTTTTTTGGTTCTATATAAATTTTAGAATAGTCTTCTCTAATTCTGTGAAGAATGACATTGGTAGTTTGATAGGAATAGTGTTGTAAATTTCTTTGGTCAATATGGCCATTTTAACGATATTGACTCTTCCAACCCATGAGCATGGAATGTTTTTCCATTTATTTGTGTCATCTCTGATTTTTTTCAGTGGTATTTTGAAGTTCCCCTAGTACAGAACTTTCACCTCCTTGGTTAGCTGTATTCCTAGGTGTTTCATTTCCTTTGTGGCTATTGCACATGGGATTGTGTTCCTGATTTGACTCTTAGCTTGGACATTATTGATGTATAGATATGTTACTGATTTTTGTACACTGGTTTTGTATCCTGAAACCTTACTAAAATTGTCTATCAGTTAGTAGGCTTTTGGCAGAGTCTTAAGGGTTTCTCTATATAAAATCATATCACCAGTGAAGAGAGATAGTTTGTCTTCTTCTTTTCCTATTTGGATGCCTTCTTTCTTTTGCCTGATTTCTTTGGCTAGGACTTCCAACAGCTAGATTTTGAAAGCATGTTCGAGATGGGCTGTTGTGGGGTAAATAGGGATGATCATTCAAAAAGGACAGTTCACAGCAGCTGTAGGTGATGAGTCTTGGCAGGATGCTGTAGCCACTTGTGCTATTAAGATATGATGAATATGGGATAATACAGTGAGGTGTCGAGGGATTTCCAAAGAGTGTTCAAGAACTATTTGGACACCTGATCCTCAGGGAAGATATAAAAAGGTCAAGAGTGGGCACTGAAGAAGGAAGTCTTTGAAGAGAGTGATATTGAAATGTAACTGATCCACTTGTCTTCTCTGACCTTAGTGACCAAAGCATAGAGGGGAGCCTGTCTGTCACATGAAATCTAGCAAGAGGGGCTTGAATCGGATCATGCAGGGAGCATGTGTCCATCAGTTGAGGCCTGACTCATTCCCTGGGAGAGTGGAAGTGGCCTCTTGTAAAGTAGGATAGACAGGGATAGCATTAGGGACTTCCCACATGCCCCTCCCCTTTAGGAATCCTCAAATATGGAATCCCTAAACGAGATGTTGGCTAGGCATTGTTTTAAAAGGGATTTTGCCTAAGAAGGTGGACTTTTCAGGCGAGGAGATTTTAGCCCAAAGAGGTTATGATATAGACTACTGGGAGCAGCAGCCAAGAAGGAAGGGAGGAGGGGGCCGATAGCCTAGAGAGGGTACAGCTTCTGTATGGGCAGTTTCAGCAGAAGGACCCTAATGGGAGTGCCAATCAATGTGGAACCCATGAGAGTACACAGGGCAGAAGCAATTGGCAATAAACATCTATGAGGCCCAGAGACAGCTGAGCCATCTGATACAAGCAACAGACAAGCAGCCTCCCCATCCTCCTCCCTGTCTCCCTTCACCCTCCCCAGCATGGCGGTGTGAGATGTCTTGGTTAGCAAGGAGTAAGGGTGGATGGAGAAATCTAGGCTGCTGCAAGAAAGGAGCTTGGCCACATTCCATTAACCCAACCAAGCAGTCGTCCCAGTAGGCTCCAACTGTGGCTATGGGAGTCAAATCAAGTTTTCAGTTTTGATGATTTGAGATTCTGTGATTTAGAGTGACCACAGGACTTTTCTTATCTAAGTGAGAGGCAGAGAAAGGATCACCCACATTGAATATATTTAAAAGAATAGTGGAAGACAAAAATCAAGTGAGTTTTCAAAAAGTGGAAACAACACAATGTGTCCATTGAGTCGAATGGATGAATGGATAGAAAAAATGTGGCGTATGTGTAAAGTGAATATTATTCTGCCCTAAGAAGAAGTGAAATTGTGATGTGCGCTACAACATGGGTGGACCTTAAAAGCATTATATTTAGTGAAATCATCCAGACACAGAAGGACAAATATTGTATGATTCTACTTATATAAGGTAGCCAAAATAGACAAATTCACAGAGACAGAAGGTAGAATAGAGGCTACCAGGGGCTGACAGGATGAGGGAAAGGCAAACCATTGTTTGATGAGCATAGAATTTCAGATTGGAAAGATAAAATTCTGGAGATGGATAGCAGTGATAGTCGCTTAACAAAGTGAATGTAATTAATGGCACAGAATTGCACACTAATGAATAGTTAAAATGATAAATATTATGTATATTTTACCACAATAAAAAAATTAAGTGGCTTTTATGATTAGAATTCTTTGTGTTTAAAATAACTGTTTATATCCATGATGAGACTCTTGTATAATGGTCTATATAATGGTCTGTACATCTTCTGTGTGAGTAGCAGTGGATTTATTTATTAATTATTACTCATCCCCTTCCCCTTATCAATGCTGGATTGGACAGTTGGATATAGATATGGCCAAGATCTGGCTCTTGGCTTTAGGTAATTGGGTTAGTGTAGTCTATCTTTTGTCGTGAGAACCTCAAGAAGGCTTGTTTAATTCAGTGTGCAACACAGTTAATATAATACTTCTTAACTCATTGGCATTACTAAATCTTTATTATTTTTATGATAATTAGAGGAAGCAATTAGAAGACTGTCCAGAAAAATGATTCTTCAGAAAGTTTCTGATTTAGCTGCATTCTCCGTGGCACTCTATACGTGTTGTCTACTTACAGAGGAACGTAGAGTTGTGTCTTAATTGAGAAAAATAAAACTTAAAATCATTTTTTTCTAGAATATAAATTACTATTATTAGGGTTGACCGCAAAAACTCTACAGACCCACAAACTCAGACATACACACAAACACATACACACACAGACACAAACACACACACAAACACACATACACAAACACACACACACACACATACACAAACACACACACACACACACACACGCTTTAGTCCAGGATATTGATTTCACTTTAAACTCCGGCCTCACTTGGCACGAATGTTTGGGCAAGCCCTAACATATTATCTTTGGGTATTCCCCGTTCCTGTAGTTAGTCAACCACACAGAAGGCAGATCTAGAGGAGATAACTGATTTAATGATAAGTTAAATGATTAATCCTTTTTCTGCACCATCTTAATATGCAGAGATTATCTTGTCTGATGCCTGAGTTATAAATATATTGCCACTCGTGTTTAATCCCACACACCACCTATTTTTTCCTTGAATCTACTCAAGTGTTCCACAACAGCCTTCTAGGTTTCTGTCTCCCAGGTAATTCAGATGAAACCAGGAAATCATGCTGATAAAACAGTTTCATCCTGCTTGGAATTGTGTACCTCGCAGTGCACCCTTTTCAGAGAAGCTAAAGGAAATTCAAAATAAGAGATGGAGTCATGACTCAGGGATGACAACTATGTCTCTGTGTTCTGCTGTATTCAGGACAGTGTGGATCATGGACTACCTAGGACCTGCTTCTGAAGGTAGTGAGAAGCAGACTCAACCATGAATTCTTTTAGAGTCAGAACCCTTCTCCTATTAATATATACAACATACACACTTTTTAACTCCAAGACTTTCATTTTTATTCCTATCACTTCTCCAATCTAGGGAGCTTTAGCTTACCCTCTCTTTTTGAGTGGACTGAAAACATTTGGAACAATCAGGTGATTCCACTGTACTTCAAACCCTCACCTTAATGGAGAAACATATTTTTGGCCCATCGCTTCCTTTGAATTTCAAGTTTATCCCTACCAAGGACATATTTCTCTGATGTACTGAGGGTAGGCTTGCCAAACTTAGCAAAACAAAACAAAACAGCAAAACAAACAAAAAAAAGCATGTATTGTTAACTCTGAAGTTTTGAGAAACAATGAATGAGCTTTTAGCATGTCCCAAATACAGCATGGGACACGGGTATAGTAAAGAATTATTCATTGCTTGTTTGTAATTCAAATTTAACTGGGCAAATTTAATTCATTTACTTTAATTCATTTAATCTGGCAATCTCTGTTGACAGCCAAGATGGGAGATATGCATGTGGACACATACCACCTAAGAAACAGAAAGCTTTGGGGGTTTATTTAAACATACGGGAGAAGATAATAGAGTACGCCATTGAACTTCAATCACTGCAGGCTGCTGTGGATTTTTTTTTTTTTCCTTTTTTCTTGCATCCTTTTCAAGGACATGGAGAAGAGTTAAATACCAGGCTCACCCTGCTAATGGTTTGCCCACCAGTAAGAAACAATGGCAAAAGGGATCATTTACCTTGTTTTCTCCATGCAGGACTCACCTGCTTTCGGGTCCAGGCGAACTCGCTGTGGTATTGTTCTTCTCTGCTCCGTTTCCAAAGGAGAGCCCAGGCGCGTTAATTGCTGGGTGGCAGCTACACTAAATGCAAGTGGACGACAGCTGGGTGCCGGGCTCGCTCTGCAAGAGGAGGTTTGGGTTTCCATTGTAGTCCGCGTCATAATCCGCACCCTTCCATCTGCACTAACTGTTGTTTTAGGTCTCAAGTAATTGGCTGGAGCTGAAAACATAAACACCTCCACACGCTTGCCCTTATCATTTTCTTTTTATGTTGGTTTAGGAAATACACCTGAGAGACCAAATGCATACAATGAATCCAGCAATTACCAACCACCATGGGCAGGCAGCAAACGCTCAGACAACAAAACACCCAAGAATGGGCGGCTGCTGGCTTCTGACTTTCTTCACCGGGATGGGGGTCCCAGATCTGGGTCTAGGACTCCCTCCCACTTCTGTCCTGGGACAGCTGATTTCAATACTGCCAAAGACGTAGAACTTTTCTTAAGAAGGTTCTCTCCTGATTTATTTTGAGTAAACAACTGCTACAGGTTATGTATAGTGCTGGGAAAACTATTTAATGCAGAGAAAGAGGAGGGACATAACTAGTTTTGTTGTCATCTGTGAAACATTTAATTGCAAAATTGTTAAAAGGAAAATTAGACCTCCCTCTCTCTTCCCCGCCACCCCCCGCAAGTATGGCTTTGGCAGAAAAATCCCAAAGGAACATTAGAAAGTGGAGATTAAGGGTGAAGATACGGAGATACATTCAAAAACACCACCACCATTTCATACCTTTGGGACTGAGTTCTTCAGTCATTCAACAGGCATTTCTTGAGCACATTCTATGTATTGGACACTGTTTTACTGAGCAAGACAATTTAGAATGAGGTTGTGAACGTGAACTTGGAGCTACCTGGGCTTGTAATCCCAGCTCAGCCACCTACTAGCTACGTGTCCTTGAGCCATCTACCTAATCTATCTGTGCCTCCTTTCTCTCACTTGTTGAATGGAAGTAATACCATTAAGTCCTTCATAAGGTCTCTGTGAAATGGAAATAATAATATTTCTTACCCCACAGGGTCATTGTGAGGATTAAATTGGTTAATGCCTGTGAAGCACTTAGAAAAATTCTTGGCACATATTAACTACCAAGTACATATTAGCTCATATTTGGTAGTGATGTTGTGTTGCTGTTTAACATGAATGAATGTGCCATGTGACATTTTGCGTAAATGATGATGAAAGGGAAGAAACATTACCCCAAACCTATTAGTGAAAGACTGGGTAGACATGATTTTTATTCATGCTCCCTCCTGCAGATAGTAAATTACTTAGGAAGTTGTTTTTGTCACTTTCTACTTTCGTCCCCAAACATCAAGAACATGGTTTCTTTAAATAATTCTTTAAAAACTGTTAGAACAACAATGATATGGGCTATCTATAGGAACATGTAGAAAGCATGTTTGCCATCACCTAACTGAAAATTAGAATTATCATCTTGGGTATGTTAAATTGAATTAAGTTTGGCCTAAAGCTGCCTCCATCCATATTTTAAGGTTGGCCTAACAGTTTCTCCATGCATAGCAAACTGTAACCTAACTTGATGGTTAAACAGACAGTAGCCTAAGATTGTAACAAGTAGCTGAGTCTCAGCCAATCTGAGCAGTTGAGTTTCAGCCAATCATGGGGACCAACTGTTCAACCTGTGTTCTTAAAAGGCAAACACTGAGCTATCACCAATTCAGCTGTTTCTGTACCCACTTCTATTTTGTGTATGTCACTTTTCTTTTTCTGTCTGTAAATATTATCCATGTAGCAGTCCTGGAGTTGCTCTGAATCTATTCTGGTTTGGGGCCGGGGCGGGGGTAGGGGCTGCCTGATTCATGAGTCATTGTTTGTTCCTACATTCTGTTAAATTTAACATGTCTAAAATTTTTCTTTGAACAGGTAGTGGGACTGAGCTACTATTCAAAATATTCTCTGTGCCCCACTGTGACTCGCCATCGTACCTTCTGTATCTTTTGCTTATCTTCCTGTCATGAGACTATCAAGGTCTTGACACCACTCACCTGAAGCCGTCAATCAATCAACTGAGGAAGACATCAATCTCTGTGATTATAAACTACTGAGATTGGGTAGTTTGTGTAGTTTGTGGCCTTAATCTAGCCCATCCTGACTGATACATTGACTCTAACCAATGCCCACCTAACCCATTGTTTCATCTTTATTTGATGCCAGGATTGCCTTTTTGTTAGTTGGTTGATTCTTACAGGAAGAGTAGATGTTCATGTATTAAAAAGTAAGGCTTGGCCAGGTGCGGTGGCTCACGCCTGTAATCCCAGCACTTTGGGAGGCCGAGGTGGGCGGATCACGAGTTCAGGAGTTCAAGATCAGCCTGGCCAACATGGTGAAACCCTGTCTCTACTAAAAATACAAAAATTAGCTGGGGGTGGTGGCGCACACCTGTAATCCTAGCCACTCAGCAGGCTGAGGCAGGAGGATTGCTTGAACCCGGGAGGCGGAGGTTGCAGTGAGCTGAGATAGCACCACTGCACTCCAGCCTGGGTGACAGAATGAGAGTCTGTCTCAGAAAAAAAAAAAAAAAGGAAGGCTTACATCCCAAATAATTTTTGTTTCCTCAGTAAATTACTATGGATCCATTACCCATGAATTCATCTAAGTTCACCATCATTTTACTTATTCACTTATTTAACAGACCTTCTGTTAGTAACTAGTTTATATTGGACTTGGGTTTTGGTTCTGAGGGAAGCAGGTAAGTGGTTCAGAAATGCGTAAAACAGGGTTCCTGTCCTCAGCGTGTTTATGAAGAGTGCAAAAATCTGTTTTAGGACACATAAAGTTCTAGACACTTATTTGCTGGGCAAAGTAAAATTGTGTCCTACTTGTACCACTCTGTTGAAACTTCAAGCCCTTCCCCCTAGCTACCAATATTTTATGAGTTGGTATTGACTTAGTGGTCACTCTAATTTGTAGTCTTCATAAGGGTTAAAATGTAAATCAGATCTTTTGCACCTTGACTTTTCAGGCTAAACATGTGTGTTTATTTAAATTAATCTCTCATTGACTGTCCTCACTATCTTCATAATGTTAGTTGCCCCTTATTTGGCTATTTAAACCTCAGTAGTTTTTTTCTCTTTGGGGCAGATATCTAGCTTAAGCAAATCTCTCCAGATTTTGACACCCTGTGACTTTGTTGGTGAGTTTTCTCTGTAATTTTTTTATTTTCTCAAAAAATATACAGATGATAAACACTGTAAATATATTTTTGATTTATGTCCATTTCTGGCCAGAATTTTCTAGATAATAACTTCAGTCTTCTGTTATTTTCCCCCTTGTCATTCACTCATGCTTGGGATTTTATATGCACTGGGGTCTGGGATAAGGGAGTAAAATTTACTTAACTTTGAGCACATTATCACTTTTTCCAGCATCTTGGGTATATTACATATCTTATTAATTGCCAAATGACTCCTCTTTTAATAAGTTCTCAAATCTTTTAGTAGATCTAAGCTCTTAAACAAATAAACCCAATATTTCTTGTAGACATGGACAAATGAAGTGTTTCATTTCAACCAAAGTAAGAGAATAGTATTTAAAACAGATATAAAATAATAATAATAACAGGAAATGTTTTCTCTTCCCCTAGTGATCATATTTTCACTTGGAAAGATTTTTTACATGAACAGAAAAGGAAAATAATAATCTTATTTATTTTAATTGTCAAATTAACCATCTTTGATAACTTATAAAATACTGTTGTTTTAAAAAAGAAAATTAAAAATTAATAAAAGACAGAAAAATATTTAATGTTGATGTCTTCAACTATGAAATGCATTGAGTTTGCTAGTTATATATTAGCTGCCATAGATTGACTCTCTTGCTAAGCACCTTACATGGATTACCTGATTTAATCTTCATAACCCCTTTTTCATCTTCATTCTCATTGCAGATGAGAAAACCATAGCATAAAGAGGCTAGATAGGCCGGGTGCAGTGGCTAATGCCTGTAATCCCAGCACTTTGGGAGGCTGAGGAGGGTGGATCACCTGAGGTCAGGAGTTTGAGACCATCCTGGCCAACATGGTGAAATCCTGTCTCTACTAAAAATACAAAAATCAGCCAGGTGTGGTGGCACATGCCTGTAATCCTAGCTACTCGAGAGGCTGAGATAGGAGAATTGGCTTGAACCCAGGAAGGCGGATGTTGTAGTGAGCTGAGATTGCACCACTGCACTCCAGCCTGGGTGACAGAATGAGACTCTGTCTCAAAAAGAAGGTAGATAATTTCCCAGTCCACATAGATAGAAAGTGTGGGAGCTATGGCTTCAAACTTAGGCAGGCTAGCTCCAAATTTTGCACAAGTCACCACGGCCTAATAGTGTCCAAGCTATTCTTCACCTTTCCTTTTTGTTTTTATTCTTAATCCAAGAGTCAATTAAGATAGGAAAGAAGAGATTTGTTTCAATAGGAATTCAAATTTCACATGCTTTGTAGATGAACACAAGGATCATTTGCTTCAGATTAATAGAAATATTTTCTCTAAAGTTCAGAGGGTTTGTAGGAGGTGGCTTCCAAATTTTCTTGTCTTTCTTTCTCCACGATTTACATTGTTTATAAGGTGTTCAATTTTACTACAAAGGGGGCATACATTTCTTTTGGAGATTTAAAATTATTGTTGAGGGATAATATAAGTTGACCATGTCCAGGCCTACTTTTGTTCATGTCTTTATAAAAGTCAGAATACAGTTAAGTTATTTTAGATTTTATTCAATGAGAGAGGGTGTGAGTTAGCAGTTCTAGATTGTGCCATAATTCAAAATGATCAATAAATCTTTCCTTTCTCAAAATACTCTGAGCACTTTTTATCACTCATTAAATTAATATCGTGTGCCACCCTAGACTATATAGCTATAGTCTTAGCTTCCCTGACGGACTGTAAAATTTGGAGGTTAAAGGGGATATCTAATTCATTGCTCTGGTACCTTTCAAAATTGGAAAGCTGTAGGAGCCCATCACGTTTTTGTTGAAGTGGTGTATCAGTTATCTATTGCTACAATCATGCTGCAGAACAAACATGCCAAAAACCTACGTGCATTCAACAACGAATGTTTATCATTGTTCACATCTTATGCCTCAGCTGGGCAAATTTTCTGGTCTCAGCAGAGCTCACTCACGCATCTGTGGTCAGCTGAAGGTGGGTGAGCAGTTCTGTTGATATTGGCTGGGCTCTCTCACATGTTGGGGCCAGCTAGCTTAGGACAGCCTGAGCTGGGACACCTGGACTAACCTCCATGTGGTCTCTCATCCTCCAGGATGCTAGCACAGTCAGGTTCACATGGAAGTGACAGAGAAAGTAAGCAGAAATGTGTACAGCCTCTGCAGGTCTTAAAGCTTGGAACTGGCACATTGCTGTATCAACTACATCCTATTGGCCAAAGCAAGTCATAAGGCCAGCCCTGATTCAAAGGGTGGGAAATAGACTTTGTCTCTTAACTGGAAGAGATTCAAAGTCACATTACAAAGGGTGTGTGTACAAGGAGGGCTGAAGAGTTGGGGTTAATTTTGGAATCAACCTGCCACAAGTAGAATAAATAAATAACGACGACCAAACCTCACCGGGTGGCCTTAGATTATCCCTCATTTCCTTACCGTAGGCACGAGAAGTGGTGTTGTGGAGGGGAAAGTGGGAGGGGCTGGCATTGGTTGGCTTAGAGTTCCCAGTGTTTTCACGGCTGCTTGACCATGAAGCAGTCATGTCATGTCCTTAATCACAACTTCTCACCTCCCTAGGACGGTCATGAGAATTCAATGGGACAATGCACATTGAATTGCTTTGTAAATTATAAAAAAGCATCTGTGAACTATCACTGCTGTTATTTCATTTGAGGCTGGGGAGCCTGCCTGCAATTCCACTAATTTGACAGATTCTGAACAGCGTCCGCAGAGAATGTGTAAATCCCAATAAACAACATTTCTTTCACTCCACTCTGAGATTGGGTCTGAAAATTGCATCCTGAGAGTCAGAGAAGATTGTACATAGTGGTGCAGGGCTGCAAGACATCACGGGAGCCTGTTGTAAATATGAAGAGGTTTTAAATGTGCTGCTGTGACACCACCTTCTGAAAGAACAGACATTTATTCCTGCTCTAGGTGACTTCCATACCAGAGGAAGGTGGCATACTGAAAATCTGGATTTCTGCATTTATTTCTGCTTGAAGAATTAACAAGCTCTTAAAGTAAATATAGTCCCAGGTTCTCCCGTTCCAGGTTTCGTGACATCACAGTGCTTTGGGGCCTTCCCCCTTTACTGCTGCCTGGGCTGCTTTCCCTGCCCTGTGGAAGTGAGAAATAGGCTCCTATGACATTGAAAAGAGCGCAATTTGGAGTACTCGAATGGACGCATTTTCCCACTCTTGTGGTGCTCTGTGATTAAAATGGAGATGTCTTTTGCATAAAAGGCTTGTAAAGAGTTTCTTGCAAACCCCAGTGGTCTGGCTCTGCTTATGAGTCAAATGTGAATGCAAATATTTAACACATTGTGAGAAATGACATTTAGGAAAAAAGAGACCCAAATAATTAAATATGTGTAGGAGATAGCCCACATTGTTTGACCATGTATACTATTAGTCATCAACTGATGCCTCTGAGACAGATCTGTGGGCATTTACTATGCCCACGAACATGTGGGATTTAAAATTAAAAGACCTAGCCAGGACAAGAAGGACATCAGAGAGAATTTGTTGCTTCAGATTTTATTCTTCAAAAGATTTATCACTGCAAGTATAAATCCTAAACTCAAAATTACCTTCAATGCCATTGCACATTGTATGTACACAAATGGGATACTCAGACCAACAGTATAGGTCTTTCTTGGTGCTAAGAATCCACATGCTGTATGAAACTCAGTGTGGCATTCATTTAAAACCAAACCGTGACCAGGTGCATGTACATTGGGATACAGACTCATACCTGTAATCCCAATACTTTGGGAAATCAAGGAGGGAAAATTGCTTGAGCCAGGAGTTGGAGACCAATCTGGGCAATAAAGTGAGCCCCCCACCTCTACAAAAACATTTAAAATTTAGCTTGGCATGATGGTGTGTACCTGTGGTCCTAGGTAGTTGGGAGGCTAAGGCAGGAGGACTGTTTGCGCCCAGGAGGTGGAGACTGCAGTGAGCTGATTACACCAGCTGCACTCTACCTGGGTGAGACAGTGAGACTCTCTCTCTCTATATATATATATGAATAAAATTCCTATATATTCATAAATTCATATATATGACTAGAATTCTCTCTCTCTCTCTGTGTGTGTATATATATATATATGAATAAAAACATAACAACTAAAACTCCAGGTGAGGATTGTGCTGATTCTGCACGTGCAACTGTTAATCCTTTGAAATGGTGCTGTCTCACTTGCCTTGCCTTAAGTCAGCTGGAAAAAATGGTTGGCTTTTGCTTTTCTAATTTGCAAGCCACATACCTTTTCCCTGGCTCTGCATGCTGTCTCATCTTGCTTAGGAAAGGGGCTAGAGATTAGAAGGTGGTCTTAGAGGGGCAGGCCTTTCCTCTTGACCGACTTGGGCGCCATCAGGCTATCAGCAGAATGGCTGAGGCCAGGTTGGCGGGGGATCCGGGGTGATCCGAAAGCAGGACTATCTGGCCAACAGCAGCAGCAACAGTGTGGTGGTAGGAAAGACAGCACTGTCCTTTTTTCATTAAGTATATTTATAAACACACTGAACATGAAACATTTTTCCTTTCTTCACAGTGATGGATGATTATATGTCTATGAAATGTTTTCATTTATTTGGCGCCAGGGTAATCAAAATCAGTTGAAACTGTCCCACTGAAAGCAAAGAAAACAAGTAGGCGTGGGACGCCTGTGCTCCCTCCCTCATGCTCTTCAAGGGGAGTCGCTGGCAGAAGGGCTCGCTCTGGAGAGGAACAAGCCCTTCAACTCCTAATTGCTCCCAGTCCTGCTCATGGCTGCCATCCACGGAGACTGCAGCTCTGCAGAGCTTTCAAAGCAATCGCCTCCACTCTGGAAGCAGTGTGAGAGCGTCAGGGCCGGCCTGTGCGTGACTCTGTTTAGGCTGAGAAAGAGCTGGTCCCAGAAAACCTTTGTGAATGAAACGCTCGTGCTTTCATGTCTGCTCTGGCCTGTGTTCTGGGTCAGCTGTTGTGATCTCCAACATCCTGTTTAAACTGGTGTTTTCCACTACATACAGACAAAACTATTTCTATTATAAGCTTCTAATGGTTGTGCAGAGAAAAGCGAGGGGATTAGGTAGGGAAGAAGGGTTGACCTGTTGGGGGAGAAACACAGACAGTAGATACATGCCTAATTCCTTCTTTTGATGGGGTTCTTTGGACAGCTACAGAACTCAGATCTTTGTTTTACAAATGTAGCATCACTTTTGAAAGGCCACCTTTTTGGTGAGGTTTATCTAGCCTAAACCATGGGATGATTTTGCTCACTTGTGGACATCTCTCTCTCTGTGGTTTTCAGTGCAGACCTGTTTATAGATGAGGGTTAAGACCCTCAGAGGGTAGAAAACAATTTTCCTGATCTCCAACCATCACCTTTCAAGGAATTAGTTTGAATATTGGAGGAGAGAAGAGACTTTCACTTCTCAAATAGATTCAAGAACTTTTAAAAGTGAAATGAGAGAATTTCCTTTTATTTGTTTTCTTATTAAAATAGGCAGAGATCTAACGGATGCTTTTTAAGCAGAGCAGAAAGGAATGAGCCTCCCTTCTTGGCTCCTCATTAACATGGCACAGAAGGGCTTGGAGAGGATCCCTGGGACTCCCCCGCTGGGCACTGAAGTTATGGGCAAAGACTGACAGTCCATTTGTCTCATGTGAACTAGCGATACAGTGAAGAGATCAAATACATCCTTAACATTCCCAAAGCTCAATAAAATAGTAGCTATATGGTAAATTAGAACTAATAACTTACAGTCAAGTTCTGAATTGGATGGACTGAGGTCAAACTCATACAAAGTATTGGAAGAAGGAAGACTTAAACTGGTTGGTGACCATCAGTGGCCATTCTGTGAGTAAGTAGCCTTGCATGGCAAAAGAGCTTCATGGATGTGATAAGAACCTTGAAATGGGGAGATTGGCTTGGACTCTCTGGATGGGCCCAATGTGATCACAAGCATCCTTAAAAGTCGACTCGAGAGACAGAAGCATCAGTATCAGAGCGGCATGACATGAGAAAGACTCAACCACCCTTTGCTGGCTTTGAAGATGGAGGAGGAGTCCACAAGCCAAATAATGCAGTTTCTAGAAGCTGAAAAAAACAAGAAAATGGATTCTGCCTCAGAGTCTCTGGAAAGGAATGCAGCCCTGCTGACCCCTTGACTTTAGCCCCAGGAGATTCATGTCAAATTTCTAATCTGCAGAACTGTAAGAGAATAAATTTGTTTTGTTTTAAGCCACTAAGTTTGTGGTTATTTGTTACAGCAGCAATAGAAAGTCTAATACACTGGGAACTATACCAGGAAATTTACCTGGTTCATTTTTTGGAATGTGTGCAAACTGGCTAAATGGCACTTTGCATTTTCCAGTCTTCTTAAAGAGTACAAAATGTTGTGGAATCTGACTGCTTGAGCCTTTAAAAAAATCCAGAAAATAAGAGCAATGTCTCAGCCATTTTGAGCATATGGAACTTGGTAACATAGCAAGGAAAATCAAAATAAAAGAAATCACCTCTACCAACAGATCAAAAAAACCATTTTGATTTTTGAGTGTAACCTTTTAGAACATACTCATATCTAGTTTTAAGAAAATTATAACTGTATTTGTAGTGAAAAAACCACTGTCCTAGATAAACACACTGTGCTTATTTTATACTTTTTAGCTAAAGAAAATTAGTGATCTATCCTAAGGTTCTTAAATTTCGAAATTTGGAGTTACTGAACTCTTCATGATAAGAAGGATAATTGGTTGATACATTTCACCTACAAGGGAGAAAAGATTTTTAACCTCTGCACCATGCCAGGGCATGAAATTAGCATTTGTAAGTATGAAATTTGAATAAAAGTTATAACATTTAAAGTTTATCTGCCTAATATAGACATGGGCATCTTTTCTGTAGGGAGGAAGGAGCAAAGTTGACCATTAAATAACCAACACACCTACCCGTTATTTTTGTAAATTCCCATTTTTAGCTGTGAGCTTGGATGTGCCCAATTTCTAAAAGTAACAAAGGATGTAAATGTCAAATAATAGAGCACATTGTATCCAATATTTAAAATAGCTCCTGGAATGCTGAGGCAGTTTGAAAAAGACAAACACAGGGGTGTCAAAAATTTTTCTATGTTTCATATTATTTTTCCATAATTAAAAATTAGCTACTATGATTAAAAAATAAATCTGTAGCACTTATAAAAGAACACATAAGAAAGGAATTCTTTGGTCCAAAAGAGATTGAGTAATTCTTGGGTGGTGACCCTGATTTCAAATGTTTGGCTTTTCAATTACTTGGTGTAAAATCTGGTACTTCTCTAAGAAAGGAACTGATTAATTTAGAAACAGGCAGCAACCAGCTTCCTCCCAGAGATAAGATGACATCACCCCGAAGTCCCAGACAGTATGGTAAATACAACTTCAAAATAGGCAATCACAGTCACTGAAATGAAGTCCCTGCAGCCAACCACGATCACCCATCCTCTATCATCCTGCCTCATTACCTTAGCCTTCAGTGTCAGGATGAGCAAAGCTGGGGGCATCCGGCCAAGTCTTACACAAATCCCTAAGATATCTTTTATCTCCAGGTTAATAGATCATGTTAAGGACTTCAGTGGCAGAAATGGATCCTATGGACAATTTAACTCTGTGTCTTTCTAGATAATACTTTTCCCTCAGAGTCAACTGATTCATTTAGAAGAAGCCTTTTTATTTTCATAGAGCTTTCTTCCATTTCAGTTAGAATCTTATCTAAAGTGAGAACAAATTCTCAAATGTTTAATATGAACCAAGGAGAAAGAGGAGAAAGCCCCTTAAACAGAGCTCAGTTTAATCTGTAGAATTAGTAAATTATATATTTCAAAAATTATATATAAGATATGTTTAAGTATATATATTTATGATATATTTCGAAAGGAAATCAACTACCATTCCCACTTGGTCAGTTCCCAGTAGACTCTGACTTCATTTCTGCCTTAGCTTCTTCTGGGCTTGGCCATGTTTGCACACACTTCCTTCCCTCATCTAGCATCCATCATTCTCACTGTATTCAATTTCTTAAAATATACACAAGACCTCATACACTCGCACATGCACACAGTCACCTACACTCAGGACAAGCTATATCATTTTTGAGGTTTTGTATAGAATAAAGATGTGGGTTCCTGGTCCAAAACTTATTGAGAATTTCAAGATGGTGGCCAAAACACATTGAACCAAGCTCAAGGCCCTTTTGAGTGCAAGAGAGCTGCAGGCCCTTGCAAGGTCCATGCCCATGAAGTCCACGCCTGACTGCATTAGTAGATTAGTAGTCGCAGCTACACATATGCACCCCCTCACAGGTACACAGCAAAAAGCATTCTTAGAGCAATTGAACTTTTACTTGTTGCTAAAACTTCCCTTTTAGTCCAATCTCACACACACACACACACACACACACACACACACACACACATATATATAGTCCTTTGATAGTGAAAAGCTCTTATTTTCTTTTTTTTCTTTTTATTATTATTATTATTATTATTATTATTATACTTTAGGCTCTATGGTACATGTGCGCAACGTGCAGGTAAGTTACATATGTATACATGTGCCATGCTGGTGCGCTGCACCCACCAACTCGTCATCTAGCATTAGGTATATCTCCCAATGCTATCCCTCCCCCCTCCCCCCACCCCACAACAGTCCCCTAAGTGTGATGTTCCCCTTCCTGTGTCCACGTGTTCTCATTGTTCAATTCCCACCTATGAGTGAGAATATGCAGTGTTTGGTTTTTTTGTTCTTGCGATAGTTTACTGAGAATGATGATTTCCAATTTCATCCATGTCCCTACAAAGGACATGAACTCATCATTTTTTATTGCTGCATAGGCTAGCCATATGTAGAAAAGCTCTTATTTTCTAATAAGCACACAGGCTAAGTGACTTATCCAAAGTTGCACCAAATATGTTTTTCTTTCTTTTTTTAACTTTTATTTTAGATTCAGGATTTTTTTTTTCTAAGTATAACACAGCAAATTTGAAAAATACAAGGAAAAAGACACATTTACAACACATAAAATACCACCAATTAGAGATGACCACTATTTGTTTCAGTGTACGTCTTCTATTCCTCTATAAGTTTTTATGCAATAATTTCTATAGATTCTTTCTTTTTTTAGATATAAATTTAAATCATATTGCACATACTGCTTAATATCCTTTTTCCATGTAGTAATACCACACAGACCTTTTCCATATTATTAAGCATTCGTATAGAGCACTATGGTTAATAGCTACCTTATATTCTAGTATGGTTGGTAAAGAATCAGTTTAGGAACAAGTAAAAAATCTTAGAGAAAAGATGACACAATTAGTACTAATTCCTTTTCATATCATAACTCTTTTACTTTAGGTAAAGAGAAAGAAATTTAGGCTCCAAGAGTTTAAATAATTTGCTACAAGGCACACAGCCATTAAAACAAAGATAGAATTTGAACCCAGGGTTGCATGACGGCAAAGCCAGGACAGAATCATTGTACGATGACAGTGACATGTAATTTATAACTTTACTCAGCAGAAAGGCTCTGGGGTCAGCATAGCATGCAGAGCCTTGGAGATTTTCAAGGTCTGGCAGTTTCCCTGTTATTGGGAAAAGGCATCCAGGAAAACCTATGGAACTGAGAGAGAAGTCAGAGTCTCAGATGCATAGTGATGACAAGTAATAGTCAGGAACCACTGCTGGGCCAAAGAAGTTTCACTCCAGAAATCATTTCCTAGTGAATGGGAATTCTTTTGGTCACAGAGAGTTGAATTCCCACATTAGGGAAATCTAGCAAAGATGGTTGTATGCTTACAAAAGCAAATGGAAGAATGGGCATGGATTGACTTCCGTCTTTTAAAAAGCAGCATTTGTGATGAAGTCCCAAGTCATGTGTCTATTGGACTGTGTTCCTACCCTCCAAGTGAGAATTCAGGACAATTTTAGAGAAAATAGTCTTTTTCTTAATGTTTTCAGGAAAGATCACTTGAAAGGGATGTCCCTGGTGTAATGTTTTTCACCTTCCATATTCGTCCCCCTCCTGTTTAATCAGCTAGTTTCTTACTGATATCCTGAGTACCAGGACCCTAGTACAAAGGGGGAACAGGAAAGACCCCTGGCATAGGCGTTAGATGAGGGGAAATTTATGATGAGTAAGGGTAGCCTACCATGCCTCATCTTGACTACTAAAGAATCCCTTAAAAGGGAAGGCAATTGGGGGTGTCTTCATTTCCTCTAGGTACTGTGACAAATTATACAAACTTGGTTGCGCACAACAACAGATATTTATTCCCTCACAGTCCTGGAGGCCAGATGTCTGAAGTCAAGGTGTTGGCAGAGCTGTTCTCTCCTAAAAGGCTCAAGGGGAGAAGGCTTCTTCCCTCTTCCAGGCTCCGGTGGCTCCAAGTGTCCCTTGGCTTGTGGCTGCATCACTCCAATCTCTGCCTCTTCATGTGACCTTCTCCTCTGGGTCTGTGTCTTTTCCTCTTACCTTGCTTATTAGGACACTTGTCATTGGATTTAGGGGCCCTCTGGATAATCCACAATGATCTCATCTAGAGGTCCTTAACATAGTGATAACTGCAAAGACCCTTTTCCCAAATAAGGTCACATTCACAGGTTCTGGGGCTTAGGACACAAACATATCTTTTTCGTGCCCACTATTCAACTCATTAGAGAGTGGGAAACTTAGAATTGATGTGTCCCAGGGAAACGCTGCTGAGCCCTCCTGGGTGTAGACCTTGGGCAGGGCCTTCTTTCCTGGATAAAGCTCTGGAAAGAAAGAGCTTACACTCGGGGCTGTTTGGATGACAAAGGTAGACAGGTCTGAGTGCTTCTTAGTTCTTTATACAGCAGAATGACATCTGTTAGCTCCAGAGGGGCATCAAGGTAGTTGAGGGAGAGAAATCCAGGCCTAAAGGGGCCTGGCAGATGGGACCACTCACCTGTGTGGCAAAGAAGATGTAGGGTCAGGTGGGGTGAATGCCCCCTCAGCAGCTTCCTGCCTGGAGATAGAAGGTCACTGAAGACCTGGGCCTCACTTTCCCAGCCCATGTCTTGGCATGGCATAGCCTTGGGGCTGGGCATCTACTCTGGGCTAGAGGGCATTGCCAAACTGGAGGGGATGAGTTTTGAGTTTCATGGAAAGAATAGAGAGTCAAAATAGAAATTGGTGATGTTACCTTTCTAACTACACTAGAGTTCTTCAGAGAAACAGAACCATAAGAAAATCACATACACACATAGCAATGCATCATTGAAATGACAGTTTGGTCAATGATGCATCTCATATATGACAGTGGCCCCGTAACATTACAGTGGAGCTGAAAAATTTCTATCATCTGGTGACACCATAGCCATTGTAGCATCATAGCAGAATGCATTGCTCACGTGTTTGTGGTGATGCTGGTGTAAACAAATATGTTTAATAACTGTAGTATAGCCCAAGTGCACAGTATTTGTAAAGTCTACAGTATTGCACAGTAATGTCCTAGGCCTTCCCCTTCACTCACCACTCACTGATTGACGCAGAGGAACTGCCAGTCCTGCCAGCACCATTCATAGTAATTGCCCTATACAGGTATACCCTTTTTTCCCTTTTTTTTTTTTTTTTTTTTTTTGAGACAGAGTCTCGCTCTGTTGCCCAGGCTGGAGTGCAGTGGCGTGATCTCGGCTCACTGTAACCTGTAACCTCTGCCTCCCGGGTTCAAGTGATTCTCCTGCCTCAGTCTCCTGAGTAGCTGGGACTATAGGCACCCGCCACCACATCTGGCTAATTTTTTTTTTGTATTTTTAATAGAGACGGGGTTTCACCATGTTAGCCAGGATGGTCTCGATCTCCTGACCTCGTGATCTGCCCGCCTTGGCCTCCCAAAGCGCTGGGATTAAATACTTACCATTGTGTTGCAATTGCCTCTAGTATTCAGTAGTATCCCCCAGGAGCAATAGATCGTCTAGCCTAAGTGTGTCGCAGGCTATGCCATCTACAACACTTTGTGGTGTTAATGTGATGACAAAATCACCTAATGACACATTCCTCGGAAAGTATCCCTCTCGTTAGGCCATATATGACTATGTATCTATAGACTTGTCAGACCCACAACTAACACTCTCTCTTGTGGACCTGGCAGGTCTGAAGTCTGTAGGTCCACCTCCGAGTCTGTAAATTCAGGTGGGAGTTGAGGTTGCGGTCTTGAGTCCAATTCTACAATGCAGCAGGATGGAAACTCAAGCAGGGCCTAAGGTGTAGTCTAAAGGAGAATTCCTTCCTCTTCGGGATCCTCAGGCTTCTCTCCTAAGGCCTTCATCTTAGAAGAGATTGGCACCCACCCATATTACGGAGGATAATCTACTTAGAGTCTACTGATTGTAAATGTTAATTACATCTATACAATACCTTCTTCACAGCAACATCTAGACTGGTGTTTGACCAAACAACTACGCACAGTAGTCTAGCCAAGCTGACACATAAAGTTGTCACACCTGCACACTGCAGTGCATAATGGGGTTTAAATTCAGACTTGTTGCTGAGTACCTAATAAGTGCCAAGCATGGTGCTATGTGTGCTGGAGACGTGAGAGTGGACGCCTTGCTTCTGTCAGCAAGGAGGCTTCAGTTGGACTAAATCACAGGGAAGGTCACAGCATCTCTAAGTGAGTAAAGGCTGTTGAAAGAACATGGAGAAAGACTTCAATTGTCATCCCAAAGAATCCAGGATAAATTCCCCAGATCTGGAGAAAGATAGGTGAGAGCCAGAGAAAGTGGGGAGGCAGGGGAAGGAAGAGCATCCCAGGCAGAGAGGAAGCCTAAAGTAAAACAACAACAACAACAACAAACCCCCATGAGCTTAAGAAGCTGAAATAAATTCCTGATGGGTAGAAAATAGAATGTTAGAATGTGAAGGTTATGGGTGTGAATAGATGTGGCCAGAGAGCTGTGCTTGGGTGCTGACTGTCCTGTGCCTCCTCTGAGATGTTGCAGAAGTCAGGCCTTAGTTTGAGAGCACTGGGGAGCCACCAAAGGCTGTTGAGCTGGAGAGTGGCATGATCAGACTTGCCTTTTCAGAAGAGAGCTCTGCTATTTTGTGCAGCTCTGCTGTTGGAGGTGGAGGTCAGGCCCTGGGCAGTTGAAGAATCCCTGTGAGAATGGCCAGAGTTAGGATCATGAGAGGGGCAGAAAGCACAATACACTTAAGAGTGCAAATCAATGCAGATGGTCTTCATTCCATTTACAGATCACTGCTGGGGTCTGTGTAGATCAACAGGCAGAAACAAACTTTCAAATTTGTCATCCTACCTGGGGATGGAATTGGCACCCCTACACGTGCGTAGCATCTCTGATTGTCTTTCTACCAGCCTTCCTTCTCTTCTCCCCATCTATAGTTCTGGTTAGACTTAGTGATCATCCTTTCTCAAATGCTTGATGTCTAATCCAGAGCAAAGTAGTTCTGCTCTTTTTAAGCACTTCTTGTGAATTAGCTAGTCACCAAAAGGGAGGAAAGGTAGACGATCATGTCAATGCAAACTGTTCTGCATTCTTGAATCTTTGCAGGGCTGCTCACAGCTCCAGGAGAACCCCTTCCCCACCTCACCCCACCCATAGGTGCTAGAATCTTCCCTGCTTACCTCTCTTCAGCAGCCCCTCGTCTTTCATTGAGAAGATGAAAATTGGAATGAATTGTAATTGAATGTTATTCAACCTTTCCATATTAAAGGGAACATGAGATCAAATTGTCGTTTTTCCCAAACTTTATGTCATTTTGTATTAGATTACTTTCCTCATGCCAGGACCTAGAGCTCATATGAATCCAAAGTAGAAGGAATCTTTAAATTTTGCCAAGTCTATAATGTGAAGAAAAAAGAAAAAAAGACCTAAGTGAGGTGTATGTGAACGTGAATGAAAACTCCAGCTTTGCCTTGGCATCAGGTTGAAATGAACTCAGCCCACACTTGACATTTGGGCTGCTCATGTCCTGAACCACACCTCCCAATTCTGCGAATTCTACCAAACCAGAAACATGATTTGCCAGATGCTTCCCCCACTCACTCCCAATGTGTGTTCTTTGTATGAAATGGAATCCATATGTTTCTTATGATTTACACTTAAATCATCAAGATGTTACTCAGTGATGCCTCTGTGATTTATAGATCTTTTAGTCTTTTTTTATCTGAAAAAGGAAAATCATATTTTGTAAAGTGTAGACGTGAAACCACAAATTTGTACAATGAAGAAAAATATACATCTGCTGTTTTCTTTCTTTTTGCTTCCAAGCTTCAAAGGGGGTATTGCCAACTTGCAAACACATGACTTACCAGAAGCATCTATGCCAGCCATGTGGGCCTGGGTCTCCAGCTCTGTCTTATTACTGCCATTGTCCCATGTCATGGGAGATGTGTGTGTGTATTAGTTTGTTTTCACTCTGCTATGAAGAAATACCCAAGACTGGGTAATTTATAAAGGAATGAGGTTTAATTGACTCACAGTTCTGCATGGCTGGGGAGGCCTCAGGAGACTTACAATAATGGTGGAAGGGGAGCAAATACGCCCTTCTTCACAAGGTAGCAGGAGAAAAAAATGCAGAGCAAAGGGGAGGAAAACCCCTTATAAAACCATCAGACCTTGTGAGACTCACTCACTATCACAAGAACAGTATGGGGGAACTGCTCCCATGATCCAATCGCCTCTCACAAGGTCCCTTCCCCAACACGTGGGCACTACAATTTGTATTAAAATTCAAGATGAGTCTGGGCATTGGGGCTCATGCCTGTAATCCCAACACTTTGGGAGGCTGAGGCAGGTGTATCACCTGAGGTCAGGAGTTTGAGACCAGCCTGGCCAACATGGCAAAACCCCGTCTCTACTAAAAATACAAAAATTAGCTCAGCATGGTGGTGCATGCCTGTGGTCCCAGCTACCTGAGAGGCTGAGGCACAAGAGTCGCTTGAACCTGGGAGGTGCATGTTGCAGTGTGCCGAGATGGCTCCAGCCTGGGCAACAGAGTGAGACTCTGCTCAAAAAAAAAAAAAAAAATTCAAGATGAGATTTGGGTGGGGACACAGAGCCAGACCATATCAGTGTGTGTGTGTTGGGGAGAGCAGGATAGAGAAAGGGAGAGGAAAAGGAAGAAATTGATAAGAAGGAGGAAAAGGAAGGAAGATAGTAACAATGTTTCCAAGTAACAATGGAAAGTGGAAGAGAAGAATTAAAAATTTTGGAACATGTAGAAAATTGATATATTCAAAGGTAGAGGAAAAGAAAACATCCTTGTCAGGAACAGCATAAGGTGGCCAAGTATTTAATCACCCACTCATTAGAAAGATATTTGCATAGTGACATCTACGTACTAGAGTGTGGCACAATAAAGATGGATGCAAATTATCTGACAGTCTTTTGATGCTTGTCTGCTATAGTTTGGAAATGTTTCCCCTCAAACCTCATGTTGAAATTCAATCTCCAGTGTTGGATGCAGTGGGGCTTAATAGGAGATGTTTGCATCGTGAGGGCAGATCCTTCATGAATAGATTAATACCCTCTTTCTTCAGAAGTGAGTGAGTCCTCACTTCATTAGTGCCCTCAAGAGTTGGTTGTAAAAAGAACCTGATACCTCCCCACCATCCTTCTTCTCTTGCCATGTGATCTCTGCACACAACTGCCCTCCTTCACCTTGACCCATGAGTAGAAGAAACCTGAGGCTCTCACCAGTTGCAGATGCCTGATCTTGAACTTTCCAGCCAGCCAGAATTGTGACCCAAATAAACCCTTTTCTTGATAAATTACCCAGCCTCAGGTATACCTTTATAGCAACACAAAATGCACTAAGACACTATCCTATTTCTCTTCCACTTGAATCTTAGCTGGCCTGGGGCTACTTTGACCAATGGAGTTTGGTGAAAGTAATGCTATGCCATTCTGGACTTAGTCTTTAAGAGGACTGGCACCTTTTGCTTGGGATTTGGCCTCTGAATCAGGCTGTCATGCTGAGGCCATGTGTAGGCCTAGTCAACAAGCCCATCTATGCTCCTAGAGGACAGCATCAGCTGCCAGCTTTGTGAGTGTGCCATATTGGATGTCCACCCCATTCAAGCCTTAAGATGTACAGATTGCATTAGCATCTTATTACCCTCTTCTCTGAAGCTCAAACATGGCTTTTCTTGAAAATCTTTGTAACATAAGTGATCAGAAGTATTTTGCCTGGAGTTCTTAAAATGAACCTTTGGAAGTTTTGTGTCATCATTGGCATGCATAAATGACGTACATTTTTCCAGGCTGTTAGACTTTTCCTTTTAATGACTCCATGTCCAAGTAACAATCATTCTCTTCTTAGAAACTCTTCTCATTTGCACTAAAGTGATTCTATTCAAGAGAGCTTTGCCATTATATTTTAATATAACCCTTACACTTAATATCTAACTAGTATATATCTGGCTGTTTATCTGCTTATCCATCCATCTCATGTCTCAAATTTCAAATACATCTCCTATATATATATATATATATAAAATACACATATGTACACACCTCATATTTTAATTTCATAGTTTCTTGAATAGATTAGTGGATTCAGTTATTTTTGCCTTTCATTAATTTTTGTGGAAACTAGCTTTGTTTTGTTCTCCAGATTCCTTTTCTTTGACTTTGATATAAATCTAGAGAAAAGTTACCAGTGACTTATTAAATATTGACATCCCCCACCTACATTGATTCCTACACTTCTCTTTCTTCCCACTAGTGTTTGAGGGATAATGATAATACCTGCCATTTTTTAGTATTAGTATGTGCCAGAATGCAGGCTAATGTCATCACAAAATTATCTCTTTTAATTCTCTTTTAATTCTCCTAACAACCCTTAGAGGTAGATATTATTTTTCTCATTTTACAGTTCAGGAAGCTGAGACTTAGAGAAATTCAGATACTTGCTCAGGGTCACATAGATAATGTTAGAACCAGGATTTGAATCCAGATTTATCTTGTGAGATCATAATATCCTGCCTTCCTGTCTTCTTATTTATACTGACTCACACAAAGGAATTTATTTGGTCATTCATCCAGTCATCTCAGAAATTCCTCAGTCATCTTCTGTATTGCATAGTTTAGCTAAGCTATATTAGATGAAGGGCCAATAAAAATAAATAAGACATGTTCATGTTCGCAAGGAGCTTTTCTGAGCAAGAATCTGAGCCTTGCTTAATTTTATCAATAAAATGGGATTCTATATATTTCTTGCAATCTTTAACGTATGAATCAGGATAAGCTGTGCTATGATGCAGTAACAAGCAACCTCATGATTTCAATGATTTAAAACAAGGTTAATTTATTGCCCATGCTATTTATCTCCTGAGGCTTAGGAAGGAATTCCGTCCCATGTTGTCCTCATTTTCACCCTAAAATGCAGGACAGTTTAGACCAGTAATGGTCACAGTGGCAGAAGAAAATAACTCTGGGGGTCTCAATGGGGCGCTAATATAGTTTGGATTTGTGTCCCCACCCAAATCTCATGTTGAAATGTAATCCCCAAGGCTAGAGGTGGGGGCTGGGTGGGAGGTGATTGGGTCATGGGGGTGGTTTCTCATGAGTGGTTTAGCACCATCCCTCTAGTACTATTCTTGTGAGTTCTCATGAGCTCTGGTTGTTTAAAAGTGTGTAGTACCTCCCGCCTCTATCCTTGTCCTGCTCTGGCTGTAAGACATGCCTGCTGCCCCTCTGCCTTTCACCAAGATTGTAAGTTTCCTGAGGCCTCCCCAAAAGCAGAAGCTGCTATGCTTCCTGTACAGCTTGCAGAACCATGAGCCAATTAAACCTCTTTTCTTTATCAATTACTAAGTCTCAGCTATTTCTTTAAAGCAATGAGATAACTGCTAATACAGGCACTTTACTTATACTCACGATGCATTGGCCAGAGCAAGTTGTATCCTACCCCAGAGGAGCCAGGATGGGGAATCCTCTAGAAGGTGGAAGTGCCAGAAGAAGGAAGAACCAGAATATCTGGAAACCAGCACTAAGGACTACCATATATATGATAATTTAAGAATTTATAGTTCGATATATGGAAAAACTTTAAAAACAGAAAACATTTTGTGCCTGAAATATTATCAGTGGCATAAAATTTTATGGGGAAATTTGAGAATTCCAAGATTTTTTTTTCACATTCCTTCTTTCAGGCTATGTTAAAGGGGTGAAAAAGGATATTTACTAGAAAGGTTATTATGAGTCCTTTATTCTTTGCTTTTTCAATCTACCAGACAGTGCTTCAGCTAACAGCTCTGAAGGACTAGCCAGAGGTGGACAAATCCTGCTGTCAATAACAAAATGAAAAGCTGAGAAGAGTATGCACACACACACACACACACAATCTGAGTAAAGACTTACTAAAATGGACTAGATTTGAGGGTTCAGTATCTTAAAGAGAAAGGCTGCTCATTAAGGGAAAGAGAAACCTGCCATTCTCTGCTGATTTTCCCCTAAGGCTTTTTCCTGTCCATATCCTGGGCAAAGAGGCTGAGCAAGTGAGTCAGGAATAACTCAGTGGCAAAGAGGAAGAGACTCTGAGCAGAGCTTTTGTGAGTCTCATGGCCCCGGGGAGACAAAAATTGATGTTCAGCCCTGCTAAGGCAACCAGGACTTGAGGGGCCAAAATTCCAAAGGAAAGGGAAGCAAAGAGAAATGAGACCAACACCCTGAGCTGCTTTTCTCGTAAAGTTTTTGGCTGATTATTAAATTGTTCCTGCTGAAAGGTAGATAAACTGAGTAGAAATCAGTTGCTAAGAGGCCAAAAACTTGATGCAGAATTCTTGGATATCTCATGATACTGCAGTGAAAAAAATGTGATTCAAAGCCTGCCAAAGAAGAGCCTAGTTATTAACCCAGTTGAAACCCGTGAAGTACAGTCAGCCCTCCCTAATGGTGGGTTCTGTGTCTATGGATTAAACCGATTTAGGACTGAAAACATTCAGGGGAGAAAAAAAGGTGGTTGTTTGTATTGAATATGTACTGACCTTTTTTTTCTTGTCATTATTTCCTAAACAATAGGCTATAACAACTAACTACATAGCATTTACATTGCATTAGAATTTATAAGCAATCTAGAGATGATTATATATATAAGAGGATATGTGTGGGTTATATGAAAACACTATACCATTTTACAAAAGGGACCTGAGCATCTGTGGATTTTGGTATTTGCTTGGGGCGCTAGAACCAATTCTCCCTGGTTACTAAGGCCTGATTATACTATATTTCAGGAGTAAGGGCAAGCCAGAAATTAGATAAAGCCTTGTAAGACTAAAATGCAATTTCAAACCAGCTCAATTTCTGATTGGATTAAGGGATCTGCCTCAAGAAGACAAAGAAAATCCTTTTTGAAATTACATAAAATAATTCAGGAATTTTACATGATTTTTCATAGTGTTTAGGATTTAATAAACAGTACCAGGCATACCAAGAAACAAAACCAAGAAAGAAGAAAAAAATGAAAATTACAATATCTGATTTAACCGTGTCATATATGTGATTACTAGGAGATCACACAGCTGGAGAGCAGATTTGTTATTTAGAATATAGGTCAGTAAAAAATTTACAAGCTGAGGCAGAGAGGAAAGACTTCTATGCAACAAACTATGAAATGTTTTTGTAGGAAAGTAAAAAGAACATAAAAAAGAAAAATAAACACAAGAAAATAAATAAATGATTTCCATGAATTAGAATATTATAAAAATAGCAATTTTCCCTAAATTGAACTTTTGATTCGAGAAAGTCTAAATGAGAATCACTACAAGCTTGTATTTTTGTGTGTGGAAATTGAGTACCTGATATTTAAAAATGTATGCAGAGACGCAGAGGATCAATAAGAGCCTTGTTTATCTCCAAGAACAAAGTCGGAGGATTTAAATGACCAGATTTGAAGCTGTGATATCAGTACAAAGGTACCAGGTAAGTTAGTATAACTGCTTTTGGGAAAATAGATCAATGGCAAGAAAGAAAAAAAAGATAAGGAAAAAAAAGAGAAACAAAAACATCCAGTGGGAAAAGAATGATTTTTAAACATTCATAAGGACAGCCACACTGAAAAAAAATGAATTTCAACCCTAGCTCACTCCATACACAAAAATTAAATGTAGATGGGTTGTAGATCTACATGTGAAAGGTTAAATTAAAAAGCTTCTAGAGGATAACACAAGATAATTTTCATTGCCTTCATGAGCTAGGCAAAGGTCCTTAACTAGGACACAAGAAGTATTAGTCATTAAGAAAATTTGATGAATTGAATCACATTGAAATGAAGAATTTCTGTTTATCACATTGACACCATTAAGTGGGTGAAAGTGCATGTCACAGAGTGAGAGTGACAAGGGACTCACGACAAATCACTAAGAAAAAGACAGACATCCAAATAGGAAAATGGGCAAAAATGTTAAACAGGCACTCAGAAAAAGAAGCTATTTAACTGGCCGATAAGCAGGTGCAAAGATGCTCAATGTCAACTGAGTAAGGCAAATGCAAATTAAAATTATAGTGGAATTGCATCACTCATCTGCCAGAATGACTAAGACAAACAAAACTTACAGTACTAGTCAGTGTTACTGAGGAATGCTCACTTTCCTACAGTATGGTGGGAGTGTAATTTAGTACTATCATTTTTGACAAAATGTGTGGGAGTATTTACTGAAGTTACATGTACACATACCCTTTGACTAGAAATTGTACTCTCGGTTTATACATTACTGAATTGCAGATATGTGCAGTAAATGTCATGTGTAAAATATTCATAGCAGTACTATTGTGAATAGCCCCAAATCTCCATGAAAAATAGAATGAATAAATTGTGTATTTATACAATGGGATGCCACATAGCAATGAAAATGGATAAATGAATTCTTACTACACACAAAGTGAATGAATATCACAAATCAAGTACTGAGAGAAAAATGCAGTTGCAATAAAAAGCACAGACTCTGTGATTCCATTCATATAAATTTAACTAGAGGCAAAGTTAATCTGTAGTGAAAATAGTCAGGTTGGTTGTCATCTTTGGGGAGTAGAGGGAGGTAGCTGGGGGGGACACAAGGGGAGTTTTGGGGTGCTGATAGTATTTCATTTCCTTATTTGTAGGGTGGTTATGTAAGTCTGTTCATTTTGTGAAAATGAACCAAGCTCGACAGTTAGAATCAGAAGTGTCAAACTTCAATAAAAATGCTCATTTAAAAACAGTAAAAATTCTATAGGACAAATCTGTCTAACAATTGAAAAGCATTATTCTTGTCAAATAATTTTTACCATGCTGGATCTTGAGTGAGAATTCAATTTTAGTATGGTAACATCTTTTTGCAAGGTAAAGAGCATAAGATGCTTATTTAAATGTCTTCTATGATGTAACTAATAACATGTCAGAAAAACATGCCTAATAAAACAATACTTATGATTATTTTGCATTTACATTTTGATTTGGCTCTTTGTTACATATAAATACAGAAACTAGACAAGATAAATTTCTGGCTTTAAAGGGAAGTTGGAACAAGCGGATCAATTTGTTAAAGTTGTTTTCATTATGTTTCTGTATTTTATTATATAATAAAATAATAAGGAAATTAATTCTTTACAATTTTATAACATATCAGTGTTGAAAGCATGCCGTCTCACTTTAATTTTTCTCCTTTTTATTCAAAAACATTGATGCTATTCACTGTTGTTTCATCCCCACAGTAACCCCGTAAAGTGGAAGTGGAATGAATGACTCCTTTTGAAAGGTGAAAGAACTGTGATGCAGGGGACGTTAACCTACTATTCCCAAATTACACTTCTAGTGCCGTGCAGACCAAGGGCCAGACACACATTTTGTAACATTGATTAAGGTCTGTTTTTTCTACTAAGTTCACCTTCGCCTCTACTACCTTGATTTTGGTTAAGAAAACTTAGGATCATCAATTTCTAGTCAACTCTGGCAGAGCTAGAACAGTGGTAAAAAAGAAAATTGTGTGATAGGACAAAGCTGAGTTGAAATGGCTGGAGATCTGTATTCAGGCAGGGTTGGGTCTACAACCAAACTATAAGGCAAGAAATAGAAAAAAGATAGTCACCCCACCATAGTTTTATTGACTTTTTTAAAACACAGAAAATGAGAAATAGGTAGAACAAGATACTCACAATGTAGTCTCAACATGGCACATCTATCTCTTAAAAGGCTCCATTGTTTCATAAAACCAAAATTTAAAATCTCCTAATATCTCTCTACTTCCCTCCTAAAATCCAGTTTTTCTGAGATATTACTAGCAGGGCTGCCTTGTGAAAATGTTAGTTTTATGAGGAGCATAAGAAGGAGAAAGATTATATGAAGGAAACCTCAACTCTGAACAGAAACTCAAGCCAGCCATCAAAGACCTCTCAGATGCTCAACTGCATGACCCCTGTGGCTATTCTCGAAAAGCCTTGACTTACTGTCTTTGCACAGATCCAAACTCCTAATTCCCCATCTGTCCATTTCAGAGCTCTCTGCCTACCCTTTAAAACGGATGGAAAATCACGTGATTGTAAATCACATTCTTGTTTGCATTCGATGACTTGGTGACCACAAGATAAACCGGTTGGGATGTTTTGGGTTCATTCTTGAGATAGTTTGGGTTCATTCTGCATGGGTGCAAAAAATACTTTGACCAGTTAGGACTCCCTTCCCCTCTCTCCTGACCCAATTGGTCATTTTTTTTTTTTCTGATTTTTAGTTCTTATTGTCACCCATTTGCTCCAGAGACTGGAACTAATCTATTATCCTGTCTCTAATACCTGTCATTTTCCCACTAGTTTCCATCTCAGGGATTGGCATTTTTCTCCGGAACCCAGGATCTTTCCCTCCTACATATTCTTTCTAACTTCTGTCTTCTTTCCACCTTTTTGAAGAGCCTCAGGGATGAGGACTGCATGCACATCATGTAAGCTCTTGCTAGGTTCTGACCTCATAAGTGGACCCAGAGATGACTCCCATTGAAATCCTCTGCCAGAATCCTGATATAATTTTGTTATCTTCCATAAAGTTTGGGGGTAGATGGTTTTACCTTTGGTGCAACAGATGGTTTTTGTCATGAAGGACCCAGGCTGTTTCTATTCTTTTTTCTCTGTGATCTTCGACCAGTTGGCTTTTTCTCTTCATACTTGTCACCTCACAGTCATAAGATGCCTGATGTGGCTCCAGATGACATATTCTTATTCCAGCTATCCAAGCAGGAAGGAAGAAACTGACACAAAAGGCATTTTCCTAAGCTGGCTTTTGATTCAAAAAGTGAAGCCCTTTTTGTTTCATTGTGGAGAATTAAGACATGTTCTCATCTCTTGTTAATCACTGGTGAAGGAGATTAGGATTTCCATGGCTGGTTCTGGCCAAGCAGGATCTATCCTGACTTCAGGACGGGCCTAGTTCCTGGGGATGAAAGGACTTCTCTTTAACATTTGGAATACAAAATTGGGAGGGAACTGCTATGAGGTAAACATGGAACCATTAAACCAATCTAAAGTTGGGCTTTGCACTCAGGAACTCTGCTCCTAGAAGGTAGGTTCAACTCTCCATATTCTTATTTGCCATTGGCTACTTCCCACTGTTAAGTACAAAATAAACACTGAATGCATGCATGCATCATGCATGAACGAGTGGACACATGAGTGAGTCAATGCATGGATGTATGAGTGATTGCATGAATGCTTTTCTCCCTTGCTTTTGTCAGACTTACCAGAACCTTCCTGTTTATTGCCCTCTATGGAGGGGCTACTTTGAGTTTCATTGTCACATCTGCTCATGTATTTTATCATTCTGCCTTCTTTATTTATAATTGTAAACTCTTGTGCTTCCAGAAAGCCTGTCTCTCTCGTGTTCCTTTTTCTGAGGCAGGCTTCTCCTCATCAAGTCCCTTCCCTTTCTTCACTGCTCCTCCCCCTCAGCAGTGTTCTCCTAGCTGGTCTGCCTGCCACTAGTTTAATGCTTATTTTTAAAAGTCATGTTTATTAAAGTGTAACTTAAGTATGTTAAAATACACTTATTTAAGTGTAGAGTTGGATGAGCTTTGACAAACAGCTGTGAAATCATCACTGCAAACTTGATACAGATCATCTTCACCACCACCAAAGTCTCTCTTTGCTCCCTCCGGCTTCTTGGCAGTCAATCCTCTCCTACTGCCATTGGCACTTGAGGACCACTAATCTGATATCTGTTCCCATATCTTTGCCTTTTCCATAATGTCCATAATACAGTAAGGAGCCTTTCAAGTCTACCTTCTTTCACCTAGCATAATGCAGTGAGACTCATCGATGTTGTAACATGTATCAGTAATTGTTTCTTTTTAATTATTGAGTATTCCATTGTATGGATATACCACAACTTGTTTATTGATTTACCAGCTGATGGACATTTGTATCATTTCTAGTTTTTGACTATTATACATAATGGTGCTATAAACATTTACCAACAAGTCTTTGTGTTGACATATTTTTATTTCTCTTGGGTACCCATCTAAGAGTGGAATAGCTGGGTCATGTGGTAAGTCTACGTTTGTCTTTTTAAGAAAAGGCCAAGCTGTTTGCAAACTGGATATTCCATTTTCTATTTCCATCAGAAAATTTGGGGGTTCCAGTCTTTCTACATTCTTTTCAACACTTGTATTTGTCTGTCTTTTTTATTTCAGCTGTCTTACTGGATATGATGTAGTATTTCATTGTAGTTTTATTTTGTGTTTTCCTAATGATGCTGATCATCTTTTTATGTTCTTGCATATCCTCTTTCGTGAAACGTCTGTTCAAATCTCTTGCCTATTTTTAAATTGGGCTATTTGTCTTCTAATTATGAGCTGTAAGAATTACTTACACATTCTGAACACAATTCTTGTATCAAAGATGTGATTTAAAAATATGTTCTTTCAATCTTCTATATTCTTTTCTCTCTCTCTCTCTCTCTTCAGAGATAGGGTTTTGCTCTGTTTTGCAGGCTGGAGTGCAGTGGTACGATCATAGCTCACTTTAGCCTCAACCTCCTGGGTTAACGTGATCCTCCTGCCTTAGCTTCCTGAGTACGTAGGACTATAAGTAGGCACTACCATACCCAGTGAAAATTTTTTAATTTGAAAAGAATTTATTTGAAATAAAGTATAACAAAGATTTATTTGTACATTTCACCAAGAGTTGGTTGCATTTTCAACTCCTTTTCCCTAAAACTAGATGACTTTAATGTAGGTATTTTCTTTTTAATTTAATTTAATTTAACTTAATTTAATTTAATAAAGTTCCAGGATACCTGTGCAGGGCAGGCAAGTTTGTTACATAGGTAAACATGTGCCATGGTGGTTTGCTGCACCTATCAACCCATCACCTAAGTATTAAGCCCCACATGCATTAGCTGTTTATCCTGATGTTCTTCTTCCCTCTGCCCCCACAACAGGCCCCGCTGTGTGCTGTTCCCCTCCCCGTGTCCATGTGTTCTCATTGTTCAGTTCCCACTTATAAGTGAGAACATGCAGTGTTTAGTTTCTGTTCTTGTGTTAGTTTGTTGAGGATAACGGCTTCCAGCTCCATCCATGTCCCTGCTCCATCCAGGGACATCCATGTCCCTGCAGGATAAATAGCTAATGCATTGTTCCTTTTTATGGCTGCATAGTATTCCATGGTGTATATGTACCACATTTTCTTTATGCAGTCTATCATCGATGGGCATTTGATACTTGATTAATTTTTCAACTTCTTGTAGAGATGGGATCTGACTGTGTTAATCAGGCTGGTCTTGAACTCCTGGCCTCAAGTGATCCTCCTGCTTTGGTCTCCCAAAGCTCTGCGATTACAGGCATGAACCATTGTTCAGGCCCCTTCTATTTCTTTGTGTTGTCTTTTGAAAAAGAAAAGTTTAAAGTTTTAATGGGAAGAGAATGTGCTGGCTGGGTATTTCTCCCTCTCTCTCCACTTGAGTGGCAGCTCTAGCCAGGGCTGCATCTACCCTGTGGTTCCAATCCATGGGCTCTATAAACTAGATTGTTTCCCTTTTCTCCTCCAATCTGAGGCTGGAGTGACGCCTTTATGCTCATCTCTGGGCAGTCTGGTCTTTCCCTTGAATGTCCACTTCTTTCAGCAATTCTGCAATTCTGACTGATATAATATTGCTCCCAGATATAACATCTTAAAACACCTGTTAGCATCTCTCTTTTGCAATATTTATCATATCTAATTTTTTTATAAGCCTCTAAAGGCCCTTAGTAATCTAACTCTAGATAAACCACTATATTGTTCTTTTGCACACCTTCTCCTACCATGAAATACTCTTACCTTTAGTGTAAGGCATAGCCCACATAAACTTGCTCTCCTCTTCTAGACTGTGGTTTAGTTCCATGACGGCAGGAGTCATCTGCAACTCCTGTTTTTTTTATCTCCATATAGCAGTTCCATACATATACGATTTGCATCATACAACAGAAGCCTACTGCTCACCAGAAGGGAATGTTTAGTGATAACAATGTAAGAAATGTCAAGGTATATCCAAGTGAAGAAAAGGCCAGTTGTAGACTCAATCTTGTTGGCTAGTGGCTCATCCACCAGGAAGAGTTTAGGACAGTCTTTCTATTGTCAGAGCACAGGTTGCTGCTGTGGGCAGAAGTATCTGCACAGCGTGTATGCTCAGAGCAAAGTGTGGCATGTGATGTCAATACCATGTGAAGCTTCTTTGCTATTCTTGCTTCATCTACCTTCTTCCCCCATCCTCTGCCCACCTGACCCCTACACATATTCACACATAAACACACACATGCACGCATACACACAGTTTTTCTCTTCTCTGCCTAGAAATTGCTATTTACTTGCTATGGTCTGAATGCTTGTGCCCCTTCAAAATTCATGTGTTGAAATCCTAAGTCTCAAGGTGATGGTATTAGGAGGCAGGGCCTTTGGGAAGAGACTTGGTGTATTAGGCTGTTCTTGTGTTGGTATAAAAATACCTGAGGCTGGGTAATTCATAAAGAAAAGAGGTTTAATTGGCTTATGGTTCTGCAGGCTGTACAGAAGCATGGTGCTTGCATCTGCTCAGCTTCTGGTGAGGCCTCAAAGAGTTTTTATTCATGGTGGAAGATGAAGCGGGAGCAGCATGTCACCTCATGAGAGCAGGAGCAAAAGAGAGAGGAGGGAGGTGCCACACACTTTTGAACAACCAGATATTGTGTGAACTCAGTCATCACCAAAGGGATGGGGCTAAGCCATTTATAAGGATGCACTCCCATGATGCAAACACCTCCTACCAGGCCCCACTTCCAACATCAGGGATCACATTTCAACATGAGATTTGGAGGAAACAAATATCCAAACTATATCATCAAGACATGAAGGAAGAGCTCTGAAGTTAGTGCTCTTAAAAGAGATCCCAGAGAGAGCCTTGCTTCTTCGACCATGTGAAGACACAGCAAGAAGGCACCATTTATGAACCAGGACATAAACCCTCACCAGACAAACATCCTGGTGCCTTGATCTTGGACTTCCCAGCCTCCAGAACCATGAGAAATGAATTTCTGGGGTTTAAAATTTACCCAGTTTGTAGTCTTTTGCTATAGCATCCTGGACTAAGATGTTACTCCTGAAAATTCAGACTACTATGTTATTCCCTCTGAGAAGGTTCCACTAAGCATAATTAATAGTTCCTTCTGGGTTCCTATGAGAATGTGGGCATATTCCTTACAGGCACTTAGCACATTGAATGTAATTAGCTGTGTGTCTGTCTCCCTCACTAGACAGACTGTTTTTTTAGGGGTGAGACCATGTCGCATACCTTTTCATCTTCAGAGCTGGCACAGAAGGATCTTAGCAGATATTTGCTGAGTGAATGCAATCCCTTTCAGTCTGATGTATTTTCATGCAGAGATGTGGTGGAAAAAATGTTTAAAACCTGAACTTGGTTCTGTACTGATTATTATCTAATTTCTGTAGAAATGTGAGGTGAACCAGGTCAAAACACCCCATTTCAATGTATCATTTGGACAAGGGAAACAATTTCCCAACCATTTGCAGCTTGTTCTATTGTTTCCATTAGTCATACAAACCTTCCCTCACCCTTCAACATAGGCATGTCAAGATAGCTGCCCTCCAAATTTTATTTTGAGCAAATGTCTTATTTTTAGAGCTTTATGCAACCATATAAAATCCTTTAATTTAGAAATTCTGGCTACTCTGGGCACACTGCCTAGTAGCCATGCTCTGCAAGCAGCAGTACAAAATAAAAATAAAGAAATTCTACATTCTAGAAAACTCCTCCCCATAGCTAAAATAAATACAATTTTGAATAACATTTTCAGACTTATCTTTCTACAGTCCTACTTCACTGCTTCCTTGAGTTCTCTGTTACCCATTGCAATGCCTACCAAAGTTTCTTGATGTTCAACTAAATCTTCATGCTCATAAATTATCACTTGATATTCATCTCTTAGAGGATATAGAATAGGAGCCACAGTTTGCTAGCCTAGTGGCATTCAGCATTCCTGTTAGTTGAAGTTCTTGCAACAGTCATCTACACAGCAGGGAGATGAATCCACATTGGCTCCCATGAAATTTACCCTGGCTTCCAAGCTCTATACCAGCATATCTTGCAACATCTCCAGAGGTATAACTCCTTCTAGGATCCACTTAAGGATTATAAGAGTCACCACACTCTTATAATTCTTCTTTAGGGAAATCTCAAAACAGGGTACCCTAATTGGGTCCATTTGTAGTCTTCCCCAGTGCAGATGTGAGCTACCCATCAGGGTTATTTTTATGCTAATGAATGTCACCCAGGAGTATAGCTAACATCATATCAGACACCAGGAGAACACAGCCAATCAAAGGATGAATTCTGACATAGAAGGTAAGAAGGTTTAGTTGGTTAACCCTTTGCCCACACCCATATCAGGTAAAAAACAAATTTAGCACAGCATCCAAGGGCATCCACAGCCACAGGTCCAGGAGGCTTTCTGGGTTTATTCACCCTCCCCCCTCATCTTAAGCATCAGTTACATCTAATGTCTCAACCCCATCTGGAAACACATTGCTCAAATGTCTTACCTCAAAGTTTTTCCTACTTATAAAGTTTCCTCCCCTGCCATTTTCACTCTCTCTCTTTTTCAACTCATATTTCCTTGTGAAGCTCCTAACCATATGTGACCCACTTCTGCTAAATGTTCTCTGAAATGACTCCCTAAACACATTTAGTCATTCTCATACATCTGCCCCCAATGACCTTTATTTACACCATTATTTAAAATGAAAAAAAGACAGGAGGAAAGAAACTAGATGTCGTCACCTTGAATTTTAATGAATTTTTCTTTATCTTTGAATCCCATATGTAGCAGAGTGTGAGCATGTGGTCAGTACCCTACAAATATTGTTGAGAATGTCTTGGAATCATATGGATCCCAATAATCTCCTAGAAAATCTATGAACCATTTTAAAGGTAAAACAGCCCTGGTTCACAATGTTTCATGAAGGTTTACAATAATAGCAAGTACTTCTGGAGAGCTTAATTTCTGGCCACAGTTTATATTTTCTGGGTTAATACTCGGCATACCCCTATGAGATATGCACTGTTACAGTCTCCATTCAACTGATGAGGACACTTAGGTTCAGAGATGTTGAGTGATTTGTCCATGATCACACAGCTGTCAGAAGTGGAGCTGGGATTCCAACCCAGGGAGGCCATCTACAGAGCCTAGCTCACACATCTCTGTTCTTCCATCCTTCTTAAACCTTGTAGAATGCAGTGGAGGAGCACGGCAAGCTGCGGACCATGGGGATTCTTTATTCAGATTATCTGAAAAGACCAAAGAGTTTAGACTGCTCACTGGGCTTCCCTTCTGCCCATTGTCCATGGAGAACAATGTCAAGGTCAGCTTTAAATTTCACCGTGTATGGTCTCATTGGAACAACTGATGAGTAGAATAGTCCATTTATTGTCTTATTTGAGAACTCCGTAGACATTAATTTTATAACATTAGTAAAATACACCTCAACATTTTGACTTTTTGCCTCAAAGATCATTTTAACAATTGAGTCACTGTGATGGGAGCTGAATATTTTTAAGCAGCATATTGACAAGTGTTTCACACACAAAGAAGCCAAGACAGAAGTGAAGCTTACAGTGCCAGGGAGATAGTTTGCCTAGTGTTAATATTTGTGTCATTGGGTTTGTAACTTTACATATGATCACAAATGTTATGTTACATATTAACATAAACATCCTCAATATTCAAATCTATCTGTGTTTCATTTGCATGGTGTAAGAGCGACAGCATCTGTCACTTAAAGAGGTTGCCCAACAGTCTTTAATCCAAAATAGAAATGTGTGAGATTTTATCCTTTTCTTTGACACTTTGTAATTATACAAGTTATATTTTATCTAAGTTTATATCCATCAAGTTTTATCTAAGTTTACATCCATCAGGTACATTAAAATAAAATATTTTAATTACCTTTTGAAATAATTTGTCCAAGTCAATAAGTGGCATGAATTACATCAATGAGGCCATAACAAGGATACACAAATATGGCAGAATCACACAGATTGTTTGTCTACACAAACAGATGGTAGAATCCATCCTGTTACTGAGACTTTTCCAGAAAAGCCTATTATTTTTGGAAGCAGATGTGGTTTAATCTTATTTGAGTGGTATTTTTGATATAATGTGCCTGGGAAGTAGGTAATGAAATTGTCTGTGTGCATTCATGTGTTCATTTGTTCAGGCATGTATAGAGCCTTCTGTAGTGAGCTTTATTCTGTAGAATAGACTATAATGGTACTTTCTTCATTGCTACAGTCTTGGCTTGCAATGCTTTTTTCTTGCTGGCCTAAAACCCATCTCTAGACCTAAGGAAATTTATTTTCTAACACCTTGAGATAGTGATATGCTGTGTGTGGAGGAGATAAGATCATCACTTAAATAAAAGCTAACACTGAGACTTTCTCCTCCCTGGCCATCTGCACATTGGACAATACCTGATTCCAACCTAAAATAATCAACTCCAGAGTTATACTTAATGCCTCTGGCAGGCCTGCCTATTGCCAGAGAGTTTTGGGCCTAGGAATAAAGGCAACAAGGGTTGGCCATTTCTGGAGGTGGGAAGCAAATGGAAACTCATAATTTTCAGATAGCTCTGCATCTTTGGGGTAAGAACTGGATGTTTGCAGTGTTTTATAGACTATATTTATTTGTCCATCTATAGCTTCCTACCTTCCATCTCCCTCTCTCTCTCTCTTCCTCTCACCCCTCCCATCTATTATTTATCTCATTTTAGATCATTCTTAACATAGCTGTAGAAAAAGTAAACCTTCTGGTGTGTTTTAATTCTGGATCCCTCAGGGTGACCTTTGGTCTTTGGGAACTGGCTTATGCTGGTGCTGAGGGTGGCCATGCAGCTGTGGCGACAGGGAGGGATAGAGGGGGTGTAAATGCACGTTATCTTCATGGCACTCCATCTCGTGACTCCTGGCATGTCACAGTGTGTACTGTGGTCCCACGGACTCAACTGGGCTTTTATAAATAATTTGAATTGTTCATTTAGTTGCAGTTTAAACTACAATATATGGAGGTTTAAAGAAAAATCAAGTTACCACTGGGGTGTTTTGCTCTGTTTGCAAATTAACCTCTCTTCCTATATAGATGAATATAAAAACTTAACCCAATAATATGATATAAAGAAAAAACTGTAGCCAATATGTTTGGGTTAGATTAAATAAAAAAGTGTGCTTATTACACTTTTACTTTTTTTTGTGGTTTTATTATAAAGTAAGAAATCCCCTATCGCAAATAATACCTTATTTTTATAGCCTCCTTCCCTAGGGCTGTCAAAGAGCTTAATTCCAGGGATGAAACTTCATTCTCACAGGACTCACCTGGAGAAAATCTATCTTTAGGCCTTTTAATCTCTTATGTCTCAAAGCATAAAACTAGTGACGCCATAGATTAGCTCCTCTCTTCTCTGAAATGCAACATACACTGTACATGCATGCGCTGTACTGTAAAAGAGCATCACATGCATGTAGAGTGTGCAGGGAATACAGGAAATGAAAATGCATTTCCCTGAGCTGTAGATGGTTTAGGTAAGAGTTTATGGAAAACACATTTATTGACTGGTATGTATTTCAATGTGTGTTGGGTGGAGTTGCTCATGGACTCTTAGAGTTGAAGTGCAACAGACAGGTCTCCTAGCTCTCCAGCTCTGTTAAACAAGAGAAAGATGCTTGTGATGCCTCAGCTTGACTGTAATGAGGTCAACTCCTATCACTGCCGTTTCATCTCAGTGTTGATTCAGAACACTTCCAGTTAAGTCCAACGCCCAAATCATCCTCACAAATTCCGTTAAGCCACAGCTCCCTCATCTTACTCTACACCCCTTCAGAGGTTTATTCTCACTCCACCCACTCTTAATTTCCCGCGGTCCTCCCAGAACTTCAGTTCCTCCATTTGCTTTCAGTCCATCTGGATCCACCTGGCTTTACTTCCCTCTTTATCCAGCCCGGCCTCCTTGGTTGCCAGGGTTTGTCAGTTCTCACTGGTAATCCCCCTCCCTCCTTGTCTACTTGTCATTCAGAGCTGGCAAAATTCCACCTGGGAACCCATACATCATTGGCCTTCTCCACTCTCAAGCCTGAGGGCTGAGCCTAGCTGGAGAAAATCACTAAGATCCTTCAACCATTCCCACCAGGAAGCTCCCGCGGCTGTTCCAAGCTGTTGCCTCTCTCCCATGCTCTGCTTCACTGTCCTCCTGTCTCACAGCAGATTATCCGGCCTCAGCTTCCTGCCTCAAATGCCCAGATGAGTGCATCTGTACCCAGACCCGTTTTTAATTCCTGCTCCTCATTTCCTCTCTCTCCTGCCAATCCCATCAGCCATGCTCTGACCTGCTTTCTCTCCTGCTTCCTCCAGACCTTGTTCCCTCAACCCTCTTCCCTCTCTGCAGTATCTTCATCTCCCTCTCTACTAGGCCTTCCCCTTAGCATAGAAGCATACTTACATGTTTCCTCTGCATACAAATAAACATAGCAATGAGTTTTAGAAAATGTTTCCATTCAACATGCTTTTCTTGACGTTCTCAATTCCATTGATTTCCAATTCCCCCAACTCCAGGCACACTCCGCTAGGGCCACACCTTGCATATTACCTGGAATTCTTCCTTCTCTGCCAGGATCCCTCTCACTGCCCATAATATTGTGTTATCCTTTGTCATCATTCTGTTTGCCTACTACACCTGTTCTTTGATCTCTTAGAGGCTCTGATTGCTCCATTTCCTTGTTGCCTTCATTCCTGTTGCTTAGTGGCCTGGATCTCACGGCTCTTGCCTTGAAGCCGTGAAGCTCATGGCTTCAGCCACTGTCTGTCTACATCTTCTTTCCCATTCTCATTTTTCCACCACACTCACTGGTAAACTCCATCCCTGGATTAATACAACCATCCACCTTTCCTATACCTGGACTACTGGTGAAGCTCACATACCATTAGGGTTGGTGCTCTATGCAGCTATAGCCTCCAGCTTGAACTGGAAGCTCAGCTATATCCCACTGTCCTTCCACAGGTCCCATAATACCTTCCTCTTCCATTCCCCTAAATCATTGTTTCTCTACAGTCTTCAAATCCCCCTTGGAACTATCTCTTCTCTTTCTTTTATGGGGTGACAGGTCTTCTTAATACTCCAATTAATGAGAACTAACTCAAAGTAACACCTTCAGTGCTCTGTCTCAAGCACTGGTTACAGATGGACCTACTATCAGAGCCCTGAAATTTCCATGGAGAAGGTGATACGCACTTCTCACAGCTAATGTTCCCACATGGACTCCAGTTCCTATCCCCTACATGCATCCTTCATGGTCATGCCTTATTAATCATCTCATTATCTTTCATTTCTAGTGGCTTTTGTTCTATTGCCTCTTCCCTCTAAGCACATATAATGACTATGTTTAAATCTCCATCCACAAACCAAATTAAAAATAAGAACAAAGCACAAAATTCATCCTTGATCTTATATCTTTCTATACTGTCCACCTTCTCTTTTGCTTCCATCACAGGCAAATTTTTGGAATTAATTAATGCTCTCCCTCATCTCATAAACCTTCTGGGGACCTTGTTTCTGTTCCAGCATGCCACCCAAACTATCTTTAAATTACTGGGACTTTCCTATTCTCATGCACATTTGTTTCATGTTCTTCAACTTCTACAGGTGCTTTGTTGGGAGAAATTATCTCCTGGATTTCTGTGATAGTTTACTCCAGGTTATCTCTCTCTTCCTCCCACCATTTCTTCTCACGATCCTCAACAGGTTTCTCTTCCTCTGCTTTTCTTTAAAGTGTTTCTCAATCCAAGAGCCCTATCGGAATCCTGCAAAACCTACCACTGAGTTCTCCTTGATGAAGTGTTTCCTAAATGAATCCCCTAACGAACTGAACTCTCTCATTTAGAGATTCCCAATACTATGGAAATTTACCATCCTGATCATCATTTGTTCTTTGTATACTTTCCTTATCTGGCCCATGAGTTCCTCATGAGCAGGGTCATGGCCCTACGTCTGGTTGTGGCTTACAGAGAAGACAGCCAGTCAGTACTTGTTTAATGTAACCCTGTTGAGCTGTTATCCTTTCTCTCTGTTGTCTGTTTATATTATATATTAGCTGCCCTTACAGAAGATCTGTCCTGCCTTTGTTCTTTTACTTGACTCTCATTTTAGGTCTTAGCAAATTTTGCAAACTTCTTTGAAGCACAAAGATTCTCAACACTATTTCTTACTTGCATTTATATTCATCTTCTTTCCTTTTTTTTTTTTTTTTTTTTTTGTACAAGTGTTCTTACATCTGACTTTACCAGAGAATTTCCTGTTTGGCTACCTCTTGAGATACTTCCCCATTTTCTTCCCAGTCGGGATTGTGCTATGAACAAGGACCCTTCCCTCTCCAGACTTGTTTCATGCTCATGTCTTAGAATTCCACCAATCTTTGCTCTAAGCTTTTAGAGTTCTGCCTCCTCAAAAGGCGGTCACCCACCTGACAATACCCAACTCACCCATGGTTGGCTGTGGGAGGCTCCAGAGTAATCTGCTCCTTTTATCTCCAGGGCCCCTGTCACTTCCTCCTTGGTTAGAATAGATCCAGAGAAGCAGCCCTGCCTCGCTTCCTCTTTGGACTGAAGTCAATTTCTAGCAGCTGTCCCTGTGGGCTCCCTGCACCCATGCCCCTCCCTCTGCAGTCACCCAACCTCTCTGGCAGCATCCGTGCTGTTTGATCCATGCCTGGAAAACATCAGTGCTTCCTCCATCTGGATGGGTGGTCTCCAGCATTGTCCCACTCTCCCTCCCTCCTTTAATCTTCAATCAAACTCTCTCTGCACATTCCTCCATCATGGTCACACATTTCACTTCAGGTGTATATGGCTTTGCTTGGCTTAGCTATTGATCCTATTTCTTTTGAACATGGCATTTCCTAGACCTTGGTGTTCTAGGCCAATTAAAAACCTGCTTCCTTATATCCTGGTGAGGGCAAATAATGGTGTTTACCTTCCTGCATTAATATCCAACATGCATTTTATTTGTTAACTATATTTTATCCCTACCCATTTGGTACATGAACATAATCACTCATTCTGTGCTTCTTCAAGTTATTCCTGACTGTGAATTACTTGACACCAGTAGTATTATTTTTCTCTGTAAACTTTCCCAATATTTATTTGATGCTACACATTTTGCAGAACAAAGCCTCGATTATTTTTATTCTTTATTTTTTAATTTTGACTTTTAAAGTTCCTTATTTTCTATTGATTATTCTATTGTTCTATACAACAAAGTTAATTATTACTATTAACTTTTTTCTTTTTCTTTATTATTATTATTATTATTATTATTATTATTATTATTATACTTTAGGCTCTATGGTACATGTGCGCAACGTGCAAGTAAGTTACATATGTACACATGTGCCATGCTGGTGCGCTGCACCCACCAACTCGTCATCTAGCATTAGGTATATCTCCCAATGCTATCCCTCCCCCCTCCCCCCACCCCACAAAAGTCCCCAAAGTGTGATGTTCCCCTTCCTGTGTCCATGTGTTCTCATTGTTCAATTCCCACCTATGAGTGAGAATATGCGGTGTTTGGTTTTTTGTTCTTGCGATAGTTTACTGAGAATGATGATTTCCAATTTCATCCATGTCCCTACAAAGGACGTGAACTCATCATTTTTTATGGCTGCATAGTATTCCATGGTGTATATGTGCCACATTTTCTTAATCCAGTCTATCATTGTTGGACATTTGGGTTGGTTCCAAGTCTTTGCTATTGTGAATAATGCCGCAATAAACATACGTGTGCATGTGTCTTTATAGCAGCATGATTTATAGTCCTTTGGGTATATACCCAGTAATGGGATGGCTGGGTCAAATGGAATTTCTAGTTCTAGATCCCTGAGGAATCGCCACACTGACTTCCACAAGGGTTGAACTAGTTTACAGTCCCACCAACAGTGTAAAAGTGTTCCTATTTCTCCACATCCTCTCCAGCACCTGTTGTTTCCTGACTTTTTAATGATTGCCATTCTAACTGGTGTGAGATGGTATCTCATTGTGGTTTTGATTTGCATTTCTCTGATGGCCAGTGACGGTGAGCATTTTTTCATGTGTTTTTTGGCTGCATAAATGTCTTCTTTTGAGAAGTGTCTGTTCATGTCCTTCGCCCACTTTTTGATGGGGTTGTTAGTTTTTTTCTTGTAAATTTGTTGGAGTTCATTGTAGATTCTGGATATTAGCCCTTTGTCAGATGAGTAGGTTGCGAAAATTTTCTCCCATTTTGTAGGTTGCCTGTTCACTCTGATGGTAGTTTCCTTTGCTGTGCAGAGGCTCTTGAGTTTAATTAGATCCCATTTGTCAATTTTGGCTTTTGTTGCCATTGCTTTTGGTGTTTTAGACATGAAGTCCTTGCCCATGCCTATGTCCTGAATGGTAATGCCTAGGTTTTCTTCTAGGGTTTTTATGGTTTTAGGTCTAACATTTAAGTCTTTAATCCATCTTGAATTGATTTTTGTATAAGGTGTAAGGAAGGGATCCAGTTTCAGCTTTCTACATATGGCTAGCCAGTTTTCCCAGCACCATTTATTAAATAGGGAATCCTTTCCCCATTTCTTGTTTTTCTCAGGTTTGTCAAAGATCAGATAGTTGTAGATATGTGGCATTATTTCTGACGGCTCTGTTCTGTTCCATTGATCTATATCTCTGTTTTGGTACCAGTACCATGCTGTTTTGGTTACTGTAGCCTTGTAGTATAGTTTGAAGTCAGGTAGTGTGATGCCTCCAGCTTTGTTCTTTTGGCTTAGGATTGACTTGGCGATGCGGGCTCTTTTTTGGTTCCATATGAACTTTAAAGTAGTTTTTTCCAATTCTGTGAAGAAAGTCATTGGTAACTTGATGGGGATGGCATTGAATCTGTAAATTACCTTGGGAAGGATGGCCATTTTCATGATATTGATTCTTCCTACCCATGAGCATGGAATGTTCTTCCATTTGTTTGTATCCTCTTTTATTTCCTTGAGCAGTGGTTTGTAGTTCTCCTTGAAGAGGTCCTTCACAACCCTAGTAAGTTGGATTCCTAGGTATTTTATTCTCTTTGAAGCAATTGTGAATGGGAGTTCACTCATGATTTGGCTCTCTGTTTGTCTGTTATTGATGTATAAGAATGCTTGTGATTTTTGTACATTGATTTTGTATCCTGAGACTTTGCTGAAGTTGCTTATCAGCTGAAGGAGATTTTGGGCTGAGGCAATGGGGTTTTCTAGATATACAATCATGTCATCTGCAAACAGGGACAATTTGACTTCCTCTTTTCCTAATTGAATACCCTTGATTTCCTTCTCTTGCCTAATTGCCCTGGCCAGAACTTCCAACACTATGTTGAATAGAAGTGGTGAGAGAGGGCATCCCTGTCTTGTGCCAGTTTTCAAAGGGAATGCTTCCAGTTTTTGCCCATTCAGTATGATATTGGCTGTGGGTTTGTCATAAATAGCTCTTATTATTTTGAGATACGTCCCATCAATACCTAATTTATTGAGAGTTTTTAGCATGAAGGGTTGTTGAATTTTGTCAAAGGCCTTTTCTGCATCTATTGAGATAATCATGTGGTTTTTGTCTTTGGTTCTGTTTATATGCTGGATTACATTTATTGATTTGTGTATATTGAACCAGCCTTGCATCCCAGGGATGAAGCCCACTTGATCATGGTGGATAAGCTTTTTGATGTGCTGCTGGATTCTGTTTGCCAGTATTTTATTGAGGATTTTTGCATCAATGTTCATCAAGGATATTGGTCTAAAATTCTCTTTTTTTGTTGTGTCTCTGCCAGGCTTTGGTATCAGGATGATGCTGGCCTCATAAAATGAGTTAGGGAGGATTCCCTCTTTTTCTATTGATTGGAATAGTTTCAGAAGGAATGGTACCAGCTCCTCCTTGTACCTCTGGTAGAATTCGGCTGTGAACCCATCTGGTCCTGGACTTTTTTTGGTTGGTAAGCTATTGATTATTGCCACAATTTCAGCTCCTGTTATTGGTCTATTCAGAGATTCAACTTCTTCCTGGTTTAGTCTTGGGAGGCTGTATGTGTTGAGGAATTTATCCATTTCTTCTAGATTTTCTAGTTTATTTGCGTAGAGGTGTTTGTAATATTCTCTGATGGTAGTTTGTATTTCTGTGGGATCGGTGGTGATATCCCCTTTATCATTTTTTATTGCATCTATTTGATTCTTCTCTCTTTTTTTCTTTATTAATCTTGCTAGCGGTCTATCAATTTTGTTGATCCTTTCAAAAAACCAGCTCCTGGATTCATTGATTTTTTGAAGGGTTTTTTGTGTCTCTATTTCCTTCAGTTCTGCTCTGATTTTAGTTATTTCTTGCCTTCTGCTAGCTTTTGAATGTGTTTGCTCTTGCTTTTCTAGTTCTTTTAATTGTGATGTTAGGGTGTCAATTTTGGATCTTTCCTGCTTTCTCTTGTGGGCATTTAGTGCTATAAATTTCCCTCTACACACTGCTTTGAATGCATCCCAGAGATTCTGGTATGTTGTGTCTTGGTTCTCGTTGGTTTCAAAGAACATCTTTATTTCTGCCTTCATTTCGTTATGTACCCAGTAGTCATTCAGGAGCAGGTTGTTCAGTTTCCACGTAGTTGAGCGGTTTTGAGTGAGATTCTTAATCCTGAGTTCTAGCTTGATTGCACTGTGATCTGAGAGATAGTTTGTTATAATTTCTGTTCTTTTACATTTATTGAGGAGAGCTTTACTTCCAAGGATATGGTCAATTTTGGAATAGGTGTGGTGTGGTGCTGAAAAAAATGTATATTCTGTTGATTTGGGGTGGAGAGTTCTGTAGATGTCTATTAGGTCCACTTGGTGCAGAGCTGAGTTCAATTCCTGGGTATCCTTGTTGACTTTCTGTCTCGTTGATCTGTCTAATGTTGACAGTGGGGTGTTAAAGTCTCCCATTATTAATGTGTGGGAGTCTAAGTCTCTTTGTAGGTCACTCAGGACTTGCTTTATGAATCTGGGTGCTCCTGTATTGGGTGCATATATATTTAGGATAGTTAGCTCTTCTTGTTGAATTAATCCCTTTACCATTATGTAATGGCCTTCTTTGTCTCTTTTGATCTTTGTTGGTTTAAAGTCTGTTTTATCAGAGACTAGGATTGCAACCCCTGCCTTTTTTTGTTTTCCATTTGCTTGGTAGATCTTCCTCCATCCTTTTATTCTGAGCCTATGTGTGTCTCTGCACGTGAGATGGGTTTCCTGAATACAGCACACTGATGGGTCTTGAGTCTTTACCCAATTTGCCAGTCTGTGTCTTTTAATTGGAGCATTTAGTCCATTTACATTTAAAGTTAATATTGTTATGTGTGAATCTGATCCTGTCATTATGATATTAGCTGGTTATTTTGCTCGTTAGTTGATGCAGTCTCTTCCTAGTCTCGATGGTCTTTACATTTCGATATGATTTTGCAGTGGCTGGTACCGGTTGTGCCTTTCCATGTTTAGCGCTTCCTTCAGGAGCTCTTTTAGGGCAGGCCTGGTGGTGACAAAATCTCTCAGCATTTGCTTGTCTGTAAAGTATTTTATTTCTCCTTCACTTATGAAGCTTAGTTTGGCAGGATATGAAATTCTGGGTTGAAAATTCTTTTCTTTAAGAATGTTGAATATTGGCCCCCACTCTCTTCTGGCTTGTAGGGTTTCTGCCGAGAGATCCGCTGTTAGTCTGATGGGCTTCCCTTTGATGGTAACCTGACCTTTCTCTCTGGCTGCCCTTAACATTTTTTCCTTCATTTCAACTTTGGTGGATCTGACAATTATGTGTCTTGGAGTTGCTCTTCTCGAGGAGTATCTTTGTGGCGTTCTCTGTATTTCCTGAATCTGAATGTTGGCCTGCCTTGCCAGATTGGGGAAGTTCTCCTGGATTATATCCTGCAGAGTGTTTTCCAACTTGTTTCCATTCTCCCCATCACTTTCAGGTACACCAATCAGACGTAGATTTGGTCTTTTCACATAGTCCCACGTTTCTTGGAGGCTTTGCTCGTTTCTTTTTATTCTTTTTTCTCTAAACTTCCCTTCTCGCTTCATTTCATTCATTTCATCTTCCAGGGCTGATACCCTTTCTTCCATTTGATCGCATCGGCTCCTGAGGCTTCTGCATTCTTCACGTAATTCTCGAGCCTTGGTTTTCAGCTCCATCAGCTCCTTTAAGCACTTCTCTGTATTGGTTATTCTAGTTATACATTCTTCTAAATTTTTTTCAAAGTTTTCAACTTCTTTGCCTTTGGTTTGAATATCCTCCCATAGCTCGGAGTAATTTGATCGTCTGAAGCCTTCTTCTCTCAGCTCGTCAAAGTCATTCTCCGTCCAGCTTTGTTCCGTTGCTGGTGAGGAACTGCGTTCCTTTGGAGGAGGAGAGGTACTCTGCTTTTTAGAGTTTCCAGTTTTTCTGCTCTGTTTTTTCCCCATCTTTGTGGTTTTATCTACTTTTGGTCTTTGATGATGGTGATGTACAGATGGGTTTTTGGTGTGGATGTCCTTTCTGTTAGTTTTCCTTCTAACAGACAGGACCCTCAGCTGCAGGTCTGTTGGAGTACCTGGCGGGCCGTGTGAGGTGTCAGTCTGCCCCTGCTGGGGGGTGCCTCCCAGTTAGGCTGCTCGGGGGTCAGGGGTCAGGGACCCACTTGAGGAGGCAGTCAGCCCGTTCTCAGATCTCCAGCTGCGTGCTGGGAGAACCACTGCTCTCCTCAAAGCTGTCAGACAGGGACATTTAAGTCTGCAGAGGTTACTGCTGTCTTTTTGTTTGTCTGTGCCCTGCCCCCAGAGGTGGAGCCTACAGAGGCAGGCAGGCCTCCTTGAGCTGTGGTGGGCTCCACCCAGTTCAAGCTTCCCGGCTGCTTTGTTTACCTAAGCGAGCCTGGGCAATGGCGGGCGCCCCTCCCCCAGCCTCGCTGCCGACTTGCTGTTTGATCTCAGACTGCTGTGCTAGCAATCAGCGAGACTCCGTGGGCGTAGGACCCTCTGAGCCAGGTGCGGGCTATACTCTCCTGGGGCACCGTTTCCTAAGCCCGTCGGAAAAGCACAGTATTCGGGTGGGAGTGGCCCGATTTTCCAGGTGCCGTCTGTCACCCCTGGAAGGGGAACTCCCTGACCCCTTGCGCTTCCCGAGTGAGGCAATGCCTCGCCCCTGCTTCGGCTGGCGCACGGTGCGCTCACCCACTGACCTGCGCCCACTGTCTGGCACTCCCTAGTGAGATGAACACGGTACCTCAGATGGAAATGCAGAAATCACCCGTCTTCTGCGTCGCTCGCGCTGGGAGCTGTAGACCGGAGCTGTTCCTATTCGGCCATCTTGGCTCCTCCCCCCTACTATTAACTTTTTTTTTAAAAAAAATTTTAAGTTCAAGGGTACAAGTGCAGGTTTGTTACATAGGTCAACTTGTGTCGTAGGGGTTTGTTGTACAGATTATCTTATCACCCAGGTATTAAGCCTACTACCCAATAGTTATTTTTCCTGATCATCTCCCTCCTCCCACCTTCCAAACTCCAAAAGGCCCCATTGTGTGTTGTTCCTTTCTGTGTGTCCATGTGTTCTCATCACTTAACTGCCACTTATAAGTGAGAACTTGTGGTATTTGGTTTTCCATTCCTGTGTTAGTTTGCTAAGGATAATGGCCTCCAGCTCCATCCATGTCCCTGCAGAGGACATGATCTTGTTCTCTTTTATGGCTGCATAGTATTCCATCGTGTATATGTACCATATTTTCTTTATCCAGTCTATTATTTATGGACATTTAGGTCGATTCCATGTCTTTGCTATTGTGAATAGTGCTGCGTAACTTAGTTCAGCCATTGTGGAAGACAGTGTGACATTTCCTCAAAGACTTAAAAACAGAAATACCATTCAACCCAGCAATCCCATTACTGGGTAAATACCTAAAGGGAGAACATTATTTTTTATTACTATTACTATTTGACCATTTTGGGAGGTTATCTTCACGATTTATACATGATTTTCAGGAACCCCTATTTCAGTACAATAATTTATGATGCAGAAAATTAAATCCCATCCTGAGGATAATAGTAATAGTAGTATTAGTAGTAACAGCACTAGCAATAGTAGTAGTTATTCTATTAAATATCCAATACATATTTATTAAGCACCTATCATGTGCCAAGCGCCCTGCTATATGCAGGGGAGAAAACAGTGGAATACATTCAAATGTCCCTGACCCAGTGGAGTCTGCTGTCTCCTGAGGAGCGCACATATTCACATGAATAAAAATAAAAGTTAGACCTATGGTACAGGCATGGCAAAGGCTACTGGTCACCCCCCACTAACCCAATCCATCTGTAGATTTTTAGGGGTAGAACCTCTGAGGTAGCTGGACTCATGGCTGCTCAGCCAGAGACAGAGCCATATCTCCCTCTTAACTGAGAGGGAGCATTCTATTTAATAAGTGCTTCTACTGCACTCCCTGACTGCTAGCCACTGTCCTAAGTCCTTTAAGCATACTAGCTCGTCTTATCCTCTTGAGAACACTTTGAGGTAGACAGATGAGGAAACAAAGGAACAGAGCGGTTGAATATTTTAAGTCACACACCCCTTTTTTTTTACAGATGAAGTCTCACTCTGTTGCCCAGGCTGGAGTGCAGTGGCATAATCTCGGCTCACTGTCACCTCCATCTCCTGGGTTCAAGAAATTCTCCAGCCTCAGCCTCCCGAGTAGCTGGGACTACAGGTGCGCCCCACCATGCCTGGCTAATTTTCGTATTTTTCATAGAGAAGAGGTTTCACCATGATGACCAGGCTGGTCTCGAACTCCTGACCTCAAGTGATCCACCCGTCTCGGCCTCCCAAAGTGCTGGGATTAAAGGCATGAGCCACTGCGCCTGGCCTAAAGTCACACACATCTTAAGAGAAGTAGCTAGGGTACAAATCCAGCCAGTCTAGCTTCAGAGTCAATGCTCCCTGTGTCTATGTATAGGCATAGATTTTTCAATTTCATATGTGTGTGTGTACATACAACCTATATGTGTAAACACAAACCTGCAGACTGTATGTGTACAGAGGTCACACCAGTCCTTCCATTAATTAATTAATTAATTTATTTTTGGAGACAGGGTCTTGCTCTGTCTCCCAGGCTTGAGTGCAGTGATGCTATCTCGACTCACTGCAACCTCTGCCTCCAGGGTTCAAGCAAATTCTTGTGCTTCAGTGTCCTGAGTATCTGGGACTACAACCAGGCACCACCACACCTGGCCTTTTTTTTTTTTTTTTTTTTTTTTTTTGTATTTTAATAGAGATGGGGCTTCACCATGTTGCTCAGCCTGGTCTCGAACTCCTGAGCTCAGACAAGCCACCCGCCTCAGCCTCCCAAAGTGCTAGGATTACAGGTGTGAGCCACTGTGCCTGGTAGTCCTTCAATTTAATACTGCAAATTTAACCTTGCTTCACTGTACGGCATCAGCTCCTTGGACATCTACACGGATTGTGGACACCATTTGATCCAAAGTATAAATAGTTCTCCCCATGGCTATTCAACTATACGTGCCCCCAATATTCAAAGGACATTTGGAAACTCATCTGATATCTCCAAGAGCTGCTGCAAATAAGACCCTGATGCTGTTTTAGGCACCTGAGTAAAGTCAAAATCTAAGTACAACTATAACTATGACAGTTTTAGAGAGATTCTCGGCTTACTGCTGTTGAGCCACTTACACAATTCTGCAGAGAATAACTGTAGGAGAGAACAACCTCTTTCCTGCCACCTGACCTTCACTTGGTGGTCAGCCGTGCGGAGCTGGACGTCACTGTCAGCTTCAGTGGAGTCCAGCTGCTGACAGATAAGTGGGAGCACACGGCACGTGCGAGATAACAGCCTGGCGGCCTGAAATAAATGGCAACAACAATGCTCTTCTAAGTGGTCTTCCGAGAAAAGCCCTGTTATCATCAGCATTGTTCACACTTAGTAACAACTTTTCTTGAACGGGGTTTTCAACATGTTTGTTCCTTTCAGTCTGAATCATCTGCCAGGGAAGAAACTCTTTCTAAAGTCCGTCAACAGTTGTGAGAGTGGGTTGAGGCTCTCAAAGCAGTTTCCGGCTGTTGTCAACACAGCAGGAAAGGGCAAGGATAAAGGGTGATTTAGGAGCCTGTGCCTGGGTAGGTCCTGCCAGAGCCAGCCCAGCCCAGCACAGCCCAGCACAGCCCTGCCCAGTAGGTCACGCGAGCGCCATCAGCCAAGGCTTTTGGAAAAAACTATGGCAAGGTTTTCAGCTTTTCAGAGATGTGCCAGGACTAATGCAGTGTTACTGGGGAGCAATTAAGAATTTATCCGATGTGTGATTCCCAACTTCATTTTCTGCCTACTCGCTTTAAAGAGCCAGTATACAAGAGGCCACTCAGCCATGGAGAAAGTCCCTGAAAGTTCTATGAGATATTCTGATCTTAGTATATTGGGTTCTTAATCTGAACCGTATTGAAAATTCCACCATGTAGTTTGAGCTTTGCAAAGTCAGGTCCCACCATAATTTTTTTTTTTTTTTTTTTTTTGAGATAGAGTCTCACTCTGTCGCCCAGGCTGGGATGCAGTGGCATGATCTCAGCTCACTGCAGCCTCCACCTCCCGGGCTCAAGTGATTCTCCTGCCTCAGCCTCCCGAGTAGCTGGGATTACAGGCACGTGCAATGATGCCCAGCTATTTTTTGTATTTTTAGTTGACACGGGATTTACCCATGTTGGCCAGGCTGGTCACAAACTCCTGATCTCAAGCAGTCCGCCCGCCTCGCCCTCCAAAGTGCTGGGATTATTCACAGGCGTGAACCACCACGCCCAGCCCCATCATAATTTTTCTGTAACTCCCCAGGTGACCAGTGCATCCGGCACAGTCATGCTCGATAAACAAGAGTTAAAGTGAATGGAGGATGCTAAATGCCACCGCCAATTGTCATCTACTGATGTATGTTTGAGAGCAATCTTACGGTGATTCCCACAGCTGTCCTGGAGTCATATAAAGAGATATTCTGAGGGATTAATTCTAAATATTGGGACTGGAAAGAGAGAAAAGCTCTGAGAAAACTTCTTCATTTCGGTGACCAGGAGAAGATGTGTAAAGTATCATGACTTGCATTTTCACTCTCTGGACTAAGTTGTTTTCTTATTATTTTTTATTTTCATTTGTTCATTCACTCATTTATTGATCCACAGGCTTTGGAGTCAGACCCAGGGCTGTATCCATCCTACTGTGCACCTAAGGTGTGCCATTGGGCAAGTCTCTGGTATCTCTTAGCCTCAATATCCTACCAAATGTAAAACTAATTCATTCAGTCAAGAGATGCTTTTAAGCACCTCCTAGGTTTCAGGTGTGGAAGAGAGTGAACAAGAGAGACACAGGCCCTACTTTTGTGGAGCAACTGAACATGAAAGTATCAAATTAGAATATAGGTTTGAAGAAATGTGGAATGCTGCACACAGGCACAACAAGATGGAAAATATGAAAGGGTGAATAAGAATGATAAGGACTAGTTAAAATTTCAAAACAAGAGACTAGCGAGAGAAGAAATGTTTGAGGATAAAAGGTTGATGATTTTTCAGATATTGGGAAAGACAAAGGCCTTAGGTCCAGAGGGGACAAATGTCCCCTCTGGATCTGGAGATATTTGTATTATAGTGACATTATAAAATGCCAGAGATGATAAAAATAACTTAAAAGCAGCCCTAGAGAAATGACAGACATCAAAAGGAACAATAATCAGATCAACAGAAGTTTTGACAACAATGGATACGCAAAGACGATAAAATTCTAAGAGAAAATAACTTTGCCAAGCCACTCTACCTTTCAAAAACAAGGTTGAACACATTTTCATATAATAAGATGTAAGGACTCTCACCTTGAAAAAAAATCCTCATGAAAGGAACTTCTAAAGGACACACTTCGGGGAAAAAGGACATAAATACAGAAGAAATATCTCAAACCTCAGATATGATCAAGAGTGTGAGCAAAGAAAAATTGGTAGCCACATGGATAAATCCAAACATACTTTGACTGAATAAACCAATAGTCACATTAATAACAAATTATAGAATAGAAAACATTGTGGAACTAAAAACCTAACTAATTAAATAATGGTAATTGTTTAGGTGAGAGGAAGATGGCCTGTACTACAGGATGGACAAGGAGGAAAGGACATTAGAAAGCATGTTAGAGCAAGTATTAATAAAACCTGGGAACTGGAGATGAAAGTAAAGAAGAGGGAGGATTCAGGGATGCTCAAAGTTCTTTTCTTGGGCAAATTAACTTCTCAAGACCTCAGGTTCCATATTAGAATAGTGAATGGATTGCATGAAATGACATAGAATTATTTTTATTCTGCTATATTAAGTGTTCAATATGTGCCAGCAATTATTACTTCCACAATATTGAGAGGGTGTTTTGTTTGTTCCCCATGGGTGAGACAAAGATGACCTGAACATGGTCGAAGTGCTGAATAAGCTTAAAATGTGGTAAAAGAAATACATACACTACTAAGTCTATTTCAAGCCAGAGTGTGATCCACATGCCGTCAGGGAAGAGCAAACATTGTTTTGAAAAGCAAAGGAAGAGGAGATGATCCTGCAGTGAAATCCGGGGAAGATTTTCTGAAAAGGTCAAATGGGGCCCTGAAGATTCTTTAGGATTTAAAAATATATAGTTCTTATCTTAATGGTAATATATACCTGTAGGAAATCTGAAAAATTAAAATAGTATAAAAAAGAATGAAATTACTTCCAAATCCTATTATCCAGAAATAAGCACAGACAACAGGCTACTAGGCATCTCATCGGACTTTTCAAACTCTGATTCTCTGTTTCCATGAAATACCTTAACAGTGAATGTTGCATATAACATTATAAAATGTTATGCTTTTATAAAATTTTTAAGGCTCTAGAGGGTTCCATTGTATGAATGTGTCATAGTGTAGTGAAACGATCCTGGATGATCAGACACTAATTTTGTTCCTAATTGTTTACTTTTGCAGTGGTACTGACATGAACTTTGCAGTTTTACATACTAAGAATAGAAGAAAAATGAACAATCATGATAGGATGTCTCAGGCATAGAAATCAAGAAAAATAGAGGTAGAGTGTGCTCAAGAACATTGGTTCTTTCCAGTTTCACCGAAATGAAAAGTTTGTGTACAGGAATGTGTAGGAACTAGATAGGGGAATAGTAGATGAAACTAGACCCCATCGTGATGGGTTCTGAATGAATGATGTGTTTGGACATGATTAGGAAAGTAACTGGGAAGTTGATGATCAGATGTGCAGTTGAGAAAGTTGTATGTAATTAAAAGCAATAGAGAGTGTATGTCAGTTAAAAATGCTTTCTGCTGCAAGTAATAGTAAACACTTCAAAAAAGTGGCTAATAAAGAGTGTTTATATTTTTCATATAACCGGAATGGTGACAGCCAGCGGTGGCTGATTGGGTTCAGATGTTCAGTGATATCTACAGAGGGCACCGGGTCTTCCTGACGCTATGCTCTGTGATGCTTAAAGCACATTATTGGCTTTGTGCTTCCTGGCCACAAGATGACTGGTGTAGCTTCAGGCATCATGGCCTCAAATAGGAGCCAGAATCAGGGGTGTTGTTATGGCAGAGAAAAACCTGCTTGTGTCCCTCTCATCTTTAATCAGTACCTTAGTTTGCCAGGGCTGCCATAAAAATGTACCATAAACTGGTGGCTTAAAACAGCAGAAGTGTGTTCCTGAGGCTAGAAGTCGGAAAGCAAGGTTTTGGCAGGGGCATGCTCCTCTGAAGGCTCTAGGGAAGGATGCTTTCCTACATCTCTCCTAGCTTCAGGCGATTGCTGCAATCCTTGGCAGCCCTTGGCTTGTAGCTGCATCACTCCAATTTCCGCCTCTGTCTTCACATGGTCTTCTTCCCTGTGTGTTTCTTCTGTGTGTCTGTATGTTCAAATCTACATCTTCTTACCTTACAAAGATGCTAACCATTGGAATTAGGGTCCAAGGTAATCTAGTATGACTTCATCTTAACTTGATTATATCTGCCAAGACCATATTTCCAAATAAGGCCACACTCCTAGGTGCCATGGATTAGGACTAGAACATACCGTTAGGGGGGTCATAATTCAATCCACTACAATTGGGGACCAAAAATTGTTCCCACAATTTCCTGGTAGGTGCTCCTTCATAGCTCATGGCCAGTTCTGAGTCACTACTCATCCCTAGGCCTGGGGTATACCCACTTTCTATGGATATTACGAGCTCTCTAGTTGATACTTGACAAAAGTCAGAATTCAAACAAGGGAAAAAAGGAGGAGTAGAGGATGTTTGCCAAATGGGCTACAGGATCTGCCACATAGAGAGACAACTTAGAAACATATATTCCATATCTATGTTTATATATGGAATATTACATATATTACATAATATTCCACATATATGTTTGGAATATATATACATGGAATATATATATATTTCAAAGGTTGGTGCAAAGTGCAGTTTTGCCATTGTTTTTAATGGTGTATATATATAGTTGGACAAGACATAGGGACTGAACTAAAACAAAAGGCATAATATGTCAACAATATTTGTGGAGATAGACTCAATATACCTTGGAAACTACATATGAGCATGAGGGTCTATGTGCAGGGATGAGATCAATCTAGAATCTGGGAGCTAAGGATCTCTGTGACCTTGATATTAAAAGAGTGAATAGAGGGCAATTTGGAAAAGGTGAGCAATAATTGAGCTGTAGAGAGACATGTGCATGATTAAAGATATAGTTCTATTGCTTTTTTATTAGTAATTTCCATTTCTAGTTCCACACACTCACCCATCCACTCAACTGACCTAAAGTGGGAAGGATATTTCCAGCCTAATAAATCTCTGGCAAGAACAGCAGCTCTCTGGCAAAATACTCAGCACCTGCCACGGAAATTAGAAGGCGTTGGGATGACAGTTGCTTTTGTTTGGAGGATGAACATCAGGAGTGCTTGAGAAGTGATAGTGGAACTGCTTCCCTCTCACCATGTCTGTATTTGGATGCACATAGAATGTTTTAACCATTCCTGAGGTCCCATCTCCACATACCTGAGCCTCTGGGGTGCAGACACACACCTGTGGTTTTTTCTATTAGTCACTTACTTGGTAGGCCTCCAGTTGGAAGGAGGAAAGGACAACATTGAAAGCCAAAGTCACCGCTTTGATTCTGGTAACCTTGTTGGAGATGCTGCACTCTGAAAACACAGTACATCCATTTCCAGAAAGTGAAGCCTGGAAAATTAGTGCCTAATCGATTTCATTCATAAATCCCCATCATGGCAGCTTACACGACGTTCAAGGCAAAACTTCTCAAGTCTCTTCATTTAAAATAAATGTTAGCTTTTATAGTAACATTGAGCAAAAGATTTATCTCCATTTTCTTCACATTGTTTGACTTCTAAGTATTTTCCCACACTTTTCATCCAAGGTAAACTTTCAAAAATATTTTCCTTGAGGCTAGGCCTGTAGGAAATAATACATAGTAATCCCAGTAATTTTACTGGCTGTGTTTGTTGTGTCAGGATTATCTAGTAAACTCAGTGCCTTTGGCAATCTTATCTCTTATTTAGTAAGAGATTAAAGAACACAGAGCCAATTATCCCCATTTTTTTGGATGAAAAGACTGAGGTACAAAGGAGTTTGAAGACTTAATTCGGTTGCCCAATAGCTAGTGCCAAGTCTGGGGAAAAAAATTGACTTTCCCACCCCCTAAGATGAAAGGCAGCCTCTAGTTTTCCTGTGGTAGGGCACAAACATTGAGGAAGATAATTAAAAACATTAAATGATCCTAAAATGCACATATATTGAATTGACATAAGCTATGTGTAAATGCTGAACATTGTATCTACCATGTAGAACATAATCTATAAAATTTAACTTCTGTTTTCCCAATCTTTACCTGAGTGTGCATTTTTATATTAACATTTAGGTTGGGGACTCTCATATACTTGAGTTTGAACACAGTAATATCACAGAGTGATTTTTTGACCTAAACCAGAAATGATTTCTCCTTCCAGCTGAGCAGCTGAGCAACCTTCGTTTGTCTTCTGTAGAAGGGAAGAACAGTCCTCGTCTGCTCATTTATTGAGAAAATTTAGAATCTGTGTTTTAAAATGGTCCATGTATACTTGAGTGTGTGAGGGAATAAAAGTGAATTGAAATATGAGGAACTGAGTTAACAATTGAGTTTATCATCTAGGAAGATTGATCCCTGGATCTGCCACTGCTTTTCTGGAGGTCTCTGGTGGGTCACATCACCTGCTCTGAACCTGCCTTTCCAGTGATTGAGGTTATTATGATATAGGAGGTCTAAATTTCCTTTCAGCTACAGAGTTTGTTATGCTTTGGATTGTGTCTCTCCCAAATTCAAATGTTAAAGTCATAACTCCCGGTACTTCAGAATGTGGTCTTATTTGGAGATAGGCCCTTTACAGAGGTAATAAAGTTAATATGAGGTCATTAGGGTGGCCTCTAATCCAACACGACTCATGTCTTTATAAAAAGAAGGGGGAATTTGGATATGTAACCATGTGATGACACAGGGAAAAGAACATCATCTGCAAATCCAGGAGAGAGGCCTCAGAGGAAATGACTCCTGCTGACATCTTGATCTTGGGTTTTTAGCCTCAAGCACTATGAGACAATACATTCATTTTGTTCAAGCCACCCACTCTGTGGCACTTTGTTATAGCTTCCTTAGCAAACTAATACAGAGTTCTCTCATTCTACTCTGTTTAATTGTGTCATTACACTTTTAGTACTGGTTAGTAGCATTTTTGTAAATGTTTATATGTATGCATTATCTTACTGAACCCTGACATTGTGTGAGGCAGGAATTATTGTCCTAATTTCACAGGGATTAGACACTCCATTACAGTTTAAAGATAAGTAAAGGCAGGCTCTCATGTAATTTGACCAAACTCAATGTTCTGGGGGCAGATCTGGGTCACAAATAAGAGGCCTCTTTCCAAAATTCATGCTGTGTCTTCTATTTCATGTTGCTTTGTGAAGGATCATAAGAGCTTGTGTAATTGTTATAATCAGAAAATACATGCTTAAAAAACAGAAATAGGGAAAGTTAAGGCAGCTCTCCTGGGAACTTAGATAGACACTGTCTAAACAGAAGAAGTTAGGCCTCTTTATGTGGGTACCATCCATGAATGGAGAAAATACAATGGGAACTCTTGTCTCCTCAATATATTTCATTTGCTTGCTTATTTAGCCCAATTTGGCTGGAAAGATCATTGTTGAGGCCAAAATCCACAAGACAAAGGAAGACACAGATCTTTCAGAGAAAAAAAAATATTCTGAGTGAAATATTCCTGTTCGCAAACTGTTAAATGTGCAGCTCCAAGGAGCACCCTTTAATACATCAAGGAAGGATTTGTTGTCCTCACAATGAGGAGATGGGGCACACATGCTGCAGGAAGGGCTGCAGGTTGGCAGAATGTTCTGGAAGGCAATTTGGCAGCATGTCCCCAAAGCCTCCATACCCTTTGATCCAGAGTTCTACTTTTAGGGGTTTATCCTACCAAAACGATGCAGTCCAAAGTGGGGAAAATATGTGTATGAGAATGTCCTGAGCAGCTCAGGTATCTACCTCAGTGGTCAGAAGAGGAGCATGAGGTGGAAGAAGAGAGCTAGGACTGGAGGGTGCCAGCACTGGGCACCCAGACTCAGGATTGACTGTCAAGCAATCACGGTGAATGTTGACATGGGCACATGTATGTCTAATAACATGTGATGGTGTTCACGACATATGTTAAATACTAACAGAAAACATAGTAAAAACAGTGTATGTAGTATGACATGGATATGTGTATCTATGTACATGTACACACGTGTATCCATGTACATATATGCACAGACATGTTTACATGTGTTCATACACACATAAGGGGTAGCAGGACTCAAATGACACACACCAAATGCTGACTGTGGTTGTCCTTGTGTCGTAAAACCATGAAAGATAGGTAGGTTTATTTTTTCCATTTTCTTTGCTTATATAGTAATTTCTTTCTTTCTTTCTTTCTTTTTTTTTTTTGAGACACAGTATCACTCTGTCGCCCAGTGCAGTGGCGTTATCTGGGCTCACTGCAAGCTCTGCCTCCTGGGTTCATGCCATTCTCCTGCCTCAGCCTCCTGAGTAGCTGGGACTATAGGTGCGTGCCACCATGCTCGGCTAATTTTTTGTATTTTTAGTAGAGACAGGGTTTCACCGTGTTAGCCAAGATGGTCTCGATCTCCTGACCTCATGATCCACCTGCCTCAGCCTCCCAAAGTGCTGGGATTACAGGTGTGAGCCACTGTGCCTGGCCATATAGTAATTTCTAAACTTCCTACAACATATATTTATCAATCTAGTAATGAGAAATGTTTTTAATAAAGATTTGACCTGTTAATGTCTATAATATTGTCATGGTCATTATTTTTAATTTAATGTATCATCCAGGTCTTCCAAATTGTTGGATTATTAGAGCTAATACCAATATTTGCTAAGAACATGAAGCACTCTCTTATTTAACCTGGGCTGTCATTCTTTCTTTCTTTGATGCAGTTTGCCTTAACCCAAGTTCAGATGACATGAAAAGTCATTTGTATTAGGTTCTTGGAAGCTTGGACAATTGTATTACTCACATTCTACATGTCCAGGGATAGCTAATGGTTAGTAGTTTTACTGAACGGTAAGGTCACCTCTGATGGAATATTCATTGACAGTACTGATATTATGTATCTTGTCTGTATTAGTAAGAGTCTTCCAGAGAAATAGAACTAATAGGATGTGTGTTTGTGTGTGTGAGATGTTTGTGTATAAAGAGATTTATTATAAGGAATTGGTTCACATAATTATGAAGGATGAAAAGTCCGAAGATCTGCAGTTGGTAAGCTGGAGACTCAGGAGAGCTGATGGTGTATTTCCAGTCCTAGCCTGAAGGCTATAGAACGAGGAGAGCTGATGGTATAGGTTGCAGTTGAAAAGCTGGTAGGCTTGAAACCCCTGAAAAGCCAATTTTTCGGTTTCAGTCCAAAGACAGGAAAAGACCAGTGTCCCAGTTCAAATGGTCAAGTAGGAGGGATTTCCTTTTGCTCAGCCTTTTTAATTCTGTTTAGGTCTTCAATTGATTGGATGAGCACACCCACATTATGGAGGGCAACCTGCTCTACTCAGCCTACAGATTCAAATGTTAATCTTTTCTAGAAACTTCTCAAAAACACATCCAGAATAATGTTTGACCAAATGTCTGAGCACTCTGTGGCCCAGTCAAGTTGACACATAAAATTAACCATCATATTGTCCAACATACAAATGTGTCTCAATGGGCATAAACTGTTGAACCCAAACCTCCTTAGGGGCTATTACCACTTGTCCTGTTAAGCTGGAAGACCTCATGGGCTGACTTACTCTTCTGTGGCCACTTCACAGGGTAGGTCCACAAGAGTCCCTTGATAATATGGAAGACCAGGACTTAGTTATTGAAATGCACTTCTGTATATTTGCTCTGAATTAAATTATATACAGCAAATGGACTCTATCAGATAAAAATTATAAAATGAATGCTTTAAATTCTCCACTGACTTTTATAAAATACTTCTCACTCTTTGGCTACCAGCTGATTTCATTGGGTGTGTGCACAAATGCAAGCTCTTGCCACCATTAAATTGGCTATTTTTTATATATATATATGTATATATATATGTGTGTGTGTGTGTGTGTGTATATATATATATATATATATATATATACACACATATATTCTGCTCAGATCCAAATTCCCAAAAGCTGAGGGGTAGAGCTATTTACCTGCTTTCCCCCTAGGTGTTCCACCCTAGACATTTTGGCATTAAGAAATAAATGCTAAGGTACAGAGTTGGTTGTTTGGTCCTGAATTCAAGATTCTATCCTAGCTCAAGTCTCAAGTTTGAAGGATGGTGGCTCTCTCAAGGCAGAATTGGAACCAGGAATAACATCCACACACGGGGGCTAGGAGAAGTGACTTGGCTAAAGAAGAGGACATGCCAGTAGAGAGATCTAACCCAGTGTCCAAGCCATCTTATAGTCTTGTCAACTCTGGAAACAGCCAGTTCTGGGTTTCCAACCTGAAGGTAGATCACCAATGTAGAAAATCCAGTGGGCTGAGGACTGGAGTATGAGGCTGTGGTCACCAGGAATAGCTGTGCATGGACAGTAGGATCCAAGGTGAAGGCTGGGACACAGAAACGTAAAGCAGCTGTCCAGGGAAGGGCTCAATTTTAGTATGGCAGGGATTCAGGTCTAAATCCAGCCTAGTGGTTCTCAATTAGGGACTATTGGGCAGTATCTGGAGACATCTTGGGGCATTACAACTGGGATGATTGGCATCTAATGGGTGCCATCCTACAATGCACAAGATAGTATCCTACAGTAAAGAAGGATCTGTCCTCAAATGTCAACAATACCGAAGTTGAAAAACTCTGGTAACCTTCTAGATTGGGACAGCAAAGACTTGGGGAGGCAAATATGGAAGGGCAGGAAGGAAAGCTGGGTCTGGGGGCAGATCAGCACCCTGAAAGCCACCACTGGCAGCCCCACATGTGGTCTGATTTGCAAGAATGAGCACCAAGTGGCAGGAGCCTAGTGCTGAAAATGGGGTCATGATCATGGGCTGAGCCTGGGGTTGTTTCTTGTGAAGAACCACAAGACATGAAGAAGGAAAATGAACCTTAAGATGTGCCTCTTGCCTCAGGCAGGGATGACTCAGGTTGGGGTCAAGGTGAATGGTGGGGCATCACTGGGAGGCCCATTGAGGGGACATAAGAGAAGACATGGGCAATGGCAATGAGGCCTGAAGTCCCAGAAAGGAGCATGCAAAGACTTCCCATGAGGGACATTGGAAGAACTTTTGCTTTTCCTTCCAGCCAGCCTCCCCTTGCATAGGTTATCTGGGAAAGGAATGGATTGTGGTGATAAAGAGCATGTGCTCTGCAGCTGGCCTGCTGGGACTGGGATCCTATTTCTGTTCTTTGCTGGCTATGTGACTTCTCATAAGCTATTTAAATTGTTCATGCCTCTATTTCCTCATCTGTTAAATGAGAACAATAGGCCTGGTGTGGTGGCTCATGCCTGTAATCCTAGCACTTTGGGAGGCTGAGGCGGGTGAATTACGAGGTCAAGAGTTCGAGACCAGCCTGACCAACATGGTGAAACCCCGTCTCTACTAAAAATACAAAAATTAGCCAGGCGCAGTGGTGGGCACCTGTAATTCCAGCTACTCGGGAGGCTGAGGCAGGAGAATCTCTTGAACGTGGGAAGAAGAGGTTGCAGTGAGCCCAGACCATGCCATTGCACTCTAGCCTGGCCAACAGAGCAAGATTCCATCTCAAATAAAAATAAATATATAAAAATAAAAAAGAATATTAAAATAGCATCTCATAGAGATAATGAGAGTTAAATGAGTTAATACAGCTGACCCTTAAATAGCACTGGTTTTAACTGTGTGGGTCCACTTACAGGCGAATTGTTTTCAACCAAACACAAATTGAAAATACCTGTGTGTGCTGAGGCCTGACTTTTCATACAGCAGGTTCTGAAAGCTTGACTGCGGAACTTGAATATGAGCAGATTTTGGTATATTGGGGGTACTGGAACCAATCCCCTCAGTATACCTTTATTTGCAAAGATAAGGGTAACAACTATGATATTTATAAATATATATATATTGCACACCCACCCATGAATGTAATATTTGTGAATATATATTTTAATATTTGTAAAGATGAGATGTGATAACTGTGTTTCTTAGTTTCTCAAAATAGATACTAGTTTATTTTCCACCTCTTAAAATTAAACATCTTGTGAAATTGAAACAAGAAAAAAGAAAAGTTTTTTGCTTCTGCTGTCCTTTTCTCACCACTCCCAGGTTCCCAGTCACACCTTTCCTGTAGGGATAGCACGAGTGGGCTGTGGTCAGGGGTGCTGGTCAAAACTGCCTTGGAGTAATACTGAGGACATATTCCTCCCTCCTCCCCGACGCCAGTGCTGAAACAATACTCAGCTGAAATAGTTTAGGTCAGACTTCCTATGTCCAGTCTGCCTCCCCATATCAACTTTAGTTGCTTGTCACAAAAACATTTTGCTCACAAAACATTCCAAAATGCGCAGGTTAGAGCAGGGATTTACAACCAAGGTAGTGTGAACTGCCATCCTGGCATCTGTATTGAGTGCAGCTAATCAGTTACAAACATGCACACTCACCAAACACAACTCTGTACCTCAAGTGTGGGAAGGCCCCTAAATCCTATATCCAGCATATGAAGAAAATAAAGGGAAAAGCAATCACACTGAGATGTATAATAAATCAGCATGACTTATTTAAAAATTTTGCTAAAGTTTAAACATGCACAGGGGAAGGTGTCTATTAATAGTCACTCATATGCATAGAGATCTTCACATATTTCACTCACTAATGCATGCCAGAATTTTTCTTTTCCTGCTAGGATTTTTCCCCCCACCAGTTTTTCTGTTGAGATTGTGCTTCTTAGAAAAAGATAAGGCAAATGTGGTTGAGCAAGTTGGACACTGGACACTTGACTGTGTGTGATGACTTCACTAATAATTCTAGCTTGATTAAAACTGGTAACCTAGAAGTGAATATAGTATTAAGAATTAGGCTTAGAGTCAAAGAGCCAATTTAAGAGAATTGCAAATGGGTTCTTACTGCCTATCAAGATTCAAATAACGCTCAGGACACTCATGGCTACTGGGTTTTTGTTGAAAAGTGATAGCTCTGGGTATGAAGAAAAGGATGACCTCACACACATCTTTCATCCCTGTGGCCTTGGGAAGGAAATCTTCAGTTGGAAGGTTTTTAGGCTACAAATAACATGAATGAGTAGAGTCGTGGCCCTTGTTTTTTTCTTTGTGATTTACACTGCAATGTTCTAAGGAGCGAGCAATGACCTTCGACATCTACATGGCCTTATTTTACAGGGGAGTTGAAAGCCACTGAATTTATGTCCTTGTTTGAGCTTCCAAAACCAATTAGCGTCAGAGGCAAGCCTTGATCATGCGGCTCTTGGTTCTCATTTCTGGGCTCCTTCCCTCACCCTGGGTGGGTCCCTTCCGGCAGAGACATCTGCTCTGGAGCATTCATGCCTAAAGAGTGACATGACATTTTTCAGCACCTATTACGGCCTGAAAACTGGAATCCATTGTGATGTTAGGATGCTGCACTTTGTGCCAATGAGTCTTTATTTCCCACTTTGCTTTAACTCAAACCTTGTGTGATACTTCCAAATGTCTGTCTCAATCCACTCTGATCTTCAACACCAGCAAGTTCCAATGGGAGATTTTAATTCCCAGTCTGCTCTTGGCAAAAGGATAAAAATTAATTCTCAGGTTCCTCTTCTCTCAGTCCGTGTTTGAAACTGGAGATGCAAGTGGTACTCACACAATTAACCTTCTTTGTGACCATCTCTCCCAACCCCAGCTTTGCTGTCAAACTCTCTATACAATTCAGTGCAAGAAACACACTATTGTGGGGATCCTATATAAGATGGTGGATAGGAGTCAGGACTAGCTTACAGCTCCCATGGGACAGACACAGCAGTGTGTGGAGACTCACATCCCGAACTTTTGCTCAGAGAATGACCACAGAAACATGCCAGGAAAGCCAAGAGAATCCATAGACCCTTCGAAGGAACTGGGTTCACTACTGTGGGCTCCCTGAGATGCTGAAAAGCAAGTCTGCTTGCTTTCTCAGAAGGGAGGCTCGTGGTGTGGGGCAAGTTCTCAACCCACGTCACTGGCTGCTTGGAAATAGACTCGGTGCTGTTGGAGGGGGATGGTGGGAGTGAGACCAGCCTTCAGGACTGCGGGCTGTGGGAGTGGGGTGAGGCCTGTGATTGCTGGCTTTCCCCCACTTCCCTGGTGACCTGCATGACTCAGCAGAAGCAGCTATAATCCCCCTGGGAATACAATACTCCATTGGATTGGGAACTGCACCCGCATCCCCCACAGCAGCCATAGCAAGCCCCGCCAAAGGAGAGGCTAAGCTCAGACAAACCTATCCCTAACCCCACCTGGTGGTCTTTCTCTGCCTGCCCTGGTAGCTGAAAACAAAGGTCATAATCTTTTGGGAGCTCTGTGGCCCTGCCCACAGCCTGAGAAACCTGAACACTTAACCAGGGGTCCCTCAGACAAGCTTGTATCCTCCCTATAGGACTGCGGCTAATGTACTCTTGAAAGTGCTACCCCTTGGCTGGAAGCCAAGCAACACAAAACCAGCACACTAAACAAAAACATAACCAAGGACACTCACATAGTCCACTTCACTCCCCTGCTGCCTCCACCAGAGCAGATGCTGGTATCCATGGCTGAAAGATCTGAAGACAGATCACATCACAGGACTCTTTGCAGACACTCCCCACTATCAGCCCGGAGCCCTGAAGCTCTGCTGTGTGGCTAGACCCAGGAGAGCAAAAACAATCACTACAGTTCAGCTCTCAGGAAGCTCCATTGCTAGGGGAAGGGGGAGAACGCCACATTCAGGGAGCACCCCATGGGACAAAATAATCTGAACAGCAGCCCTGGAGTCCCAGATCATCCCTGACATAGTCTACCCAAATGAGAAGGAATCAGAAAAACAGCTCTGGTGATATGACAAAACAAGATTCTTTAACATCCCCAAAAGATCATCCAGCTCACAAGCAAGGGATCCAAACCAAGAGGAAATCTCTGAATTGCCAGAAAAAGAATTCAGAAGGTAGATTATTAAGGTAATCAAGGAGCCACAAGAGAAACGTAAAGTCCAACTTAAAGAAATCAAAAACATGATATAGGGTATGAAAGGAAAATTCTTCAGTGAAATAGATAGCATGAATAAAAACAATCACAACTTCTGGAAATTAAGGACACACTTAAACGAAATGCAAAATACACCGGAAGTCTCAGCAACAGGACAGAACAAGAAGAGAGAACTTCAGAGCTCAAAGACAAGGCTTTTGAATTAACCCAATCCATCAAAGACCAAGAAAAAAGAATTTAAAAAATAAACAAAGCTTCCAAGAAGTTTGAGACTATGTTTGAAACATCTAAAACTAAGAATAATTGGCATTCCTGAGGAAGAAAATAAATCTAAAAGTTTGAAAAACGTATTTGAGGGAATAATCAAGGAAAACTTCCCTGGCCTTGCTAGAGATCTAGACATCCAAATAAAAGAACCTCAAAGAATACCTGGGAAATTCATCACAAAAAGATCATCGCCTAGGCACAGAGTCATCAGGTTATCTAAAGTCAAGACAAAGGAAAGAATCATAAGAGCTATGAGGCAAAAGCATCAGGTAACCTATAAAGGAAAACCTATCAGATTAACAGCAGTTTCTCAGCAGAAACCCTAGATTCTAGAAAGGGTTGGGGTTCTATTTTTAGTCTCTTTGAACAAAACAATTATCAGCCAAGGGTTTTGAATCCAGTGAAACTAAGCTTCATGAATGAAGGAAAGATAGTCTTTTCCAGACAAACAAATGCTGAGATAATTCACCACTACCAAGCCAGCACTATAAGAACTGCTAAAAAGGAGCTCTAAATCTTGAAAAGAAAATTCTCCAATACACCAAAATATAACCCCCTTAAAGCAGAAATCTCACAGGACGTGTATAACAATAACACAATGAAAAAAGGTATCCAGGCAACAAATAGCATGATGAATAGAATAGTACCTCACATCTCAATACTAACATTGAACATAAATAGCCTAAATGCTCCACTTAAAAGTTACAGAATGGCAGAATGGATAAGAACTCACCGACCAAGTTTCTGCTGTCTTCAGGAGACTCACCTAACATTAAGGACTCACATAAACTTAAGGTAAAGGGGTGGAAAAAGATATTCCATGCAAACGGACACCCAAAGTGAGCAGGAGTAGCTATTCTTATATCAGACAAAACAAACTTTAAAGCAAAAGCAGTTAAAAAAAAAAAAGACAAAGAGGGACATTATGTAATGATAAAAGGACTAGTCCAACAGGATAATATTATGATTCTAAATATATACACACTTAATACTGGAGCTCCCAAATTTATAAAACAACTACCACTAGACCTAAGAAATGAGATCGATGGCAATACATAATAGTGGGGGACTTTAGCACTCCACTGACAGCACTAGACCAGTCATCAAGACAGAAAATCAACAAAGAAACAATGGACTTAAACTACACCCTATAACAAATGGACTTAACAGATATTTACAGAACATTCTACCCAACAACTGCAGAATTTACATTCTATTCATCAGCACATGGAACTTTCCCCAAGATAGACCATATGATAGGCCACAAAACAAATCTCAGGAAATTTAAGAAAATCGAATTTATATCAGGTACTCTCTCAGAACACAGTGGAATAAAAGTGGAAATCAACTCCAAAAGGAACACTCAAAACCATGCAAATACATGAAAATTAAATAATCTGCTCCTGAATGATCATTGGGTCAACAATGAAATCAAGATGGGAATTGAAAATTTCTTTGAACTGAACAATAATAGTGACACAATCTATAAAAACCTCTGCGATACAGCAAAAGTGGTGCTAAGAGGAAAGTTCATAGCATTAAATGCCTACATCAAAAAGTTTGAAACAGCACAAATAGACAACCTAAAGTCACACCTCATGGAACTGGAAAACAGGAACAATCCAAACCCAGACCCAGGAGAAGAAAAGAAATAACCAAGATCAAAGCAGGACTAAATGAGACTGAAACAAAAGAAATACAAAAGATAAATAAAACAAAAGAAATACAGAAGATAAATAAAACAAAAGGCAGGTTATTTGAAATAATAAATAAAATTTATAGACCATTAGCGAGATTAACCAAGAGAAGAAGAAAGTCCAAATAAGCTCATTTACAAACAAAATGGAAGATATTGCAACTGATACCACAGAAATACAACAGATTATATAAGGCCACTATGAACATCTTTATGAGCATAAACTAGATAACCTAGAGGATATGGATAAATTCCTGGAAATATACAACACTCCTAGATTAAATCAGGAAGATACAGAATTTCTGAACAGATCAATAACAAGTACTGAGATTGAAACGGTAATAAAAAAGTTGCCAAAAAAGTCCAAAACCAGATGGATTCACAGCTGAATTCAATCAGACATTCAAAGAAGAATTGGTACCAATCCCATTGACACTATTCCAAAAGATAAAGAGGGAATCCTCCCTAAATCATTCTATGAAGCCAGTATCACCCTAATACCAAAACCAGGGAAGGACATTAAAAAAAAAAAAGAAAACAATATCCCTGATGGACATAGATGCAAAAATTCTCAACAAAATAATAGTGAAACGAATCCAACAGCATACAGAAAAGATAACCCACCATGGTCAAGTGGGTTTTATACCAGGGATGCAGGGATGGCTTAACATATGTAAGTCAATAAATGTGATACACCACATAAACAGAATTAAAAACAAAAATTACATAATCATCTCAATAGATGCAGAAAAAGCATTTGACAAAATCCTGCATCCCTTTATGATTAAAACCCTCAGCAAAATTGGCATAAAATGGACATACCTTAAGGTAATAAAAGCCATCTATGACAAGCCCACAGCCAGCATTATACTGAATGGGGAAAAGTTGAAAGCATTCCCCTGAGAACTGGAACAAGACAAGGACTCCCACTTTCACCACTTCTATTCAACATAGTACTGGAAGTCCTAGCCAGAGCAATCAGACAAGAGAAAGAAATAAAGGGCATCCAAATTGGTAAAAAGGAAGTCAAACTGTTGCTGTTTGCTGATGATATGATCGTATACGTAGAAAACCCTAAAGACTCATCCCAAAAGCTCCCAAAACTGGTAAATAAATTCAGCAAAATTTCAGGAAACAAAATTGTGTTAGTCTGTTCTCACACTGCTAATAAAGACATACCTGAGACTGGTTAATTTATAAAGGAAAGAGGATTAACTGTTTAACAGTTCAGCATGGCTGGGGAGGCCTCTGGAAAGTTACGATCATGGTGGAAGGGGAAGCAAAAACATCTTTTTTTCACATGGTGGCAGGAAGAAGTGCTGAACAAAGGGGGAGAGACCCTTATAAAACCAACAGATCTTGTGAGAATTCACTCACTATCATGAGAACAGCATGGGGTGACTGCCCCTGTGATCCAATCACTTCCCACTAGGTCCCTCCCCCAAACGTGGGCATTAAAATTCAGATAAGAATTCAAGATGAGATTTGGGTGGGGACAGAAAGGCCATATCAAAAATTAGCGTACCCAAATCAGTAGCTCTGCTATACACCAACAGTGACCAAGCTGAGAATCAAATCATGAACTCAACCCCCTTCACAATAGCTGCAAAAAAAAAAAATACTTAGGAATTTACCTAACCAAGGACATGAAAGACTTCTACAAGGAAAACTACAAAACACTACTGAAAGAAATCATAGACAACGCAAAAAAATGGAAACACATCCCATGCTCATGGATGGGTAGAATCAATATTGTGAAAATGACCGTACTGCCAAAAGCCATCTACAAATTCAATGCAGTTCCCAGCAAAACACCACCATCATTCATCACAGAACTAGAAAAAACAGTCCTAAGAATATAGAACCAAAAAAGAGCCTGCATAGCCAAAACAGGACTTAGCAAAAACAACAAAACTGGAGGCATCACATTACGCAACTTCAAACTATACTATAAAGCCATAATCACCAAAACAGCATGGTACAGAATAGAGAACCCAGAAATAAAGCCAAATACTTACAGCCAACTGATCTTTGACAAAGCAAACAAAAACATAAATTGGGGAAAGGACACCCTATTCAACAAATGGTGCTGGGATAATTGGCAAGCCACATGTAGAAGAATGAAACTGGATCTTCATCTCTCACCTTATACAAATATCAACTCAAGATGGATCAAACACTTAAATCTAAGACCTGAAACCATAAAAATTTTAGAAGATAACATTGGAAAAATCCTTCTAGACATTGGCTTAGGCAAAGACTTTATGACTAAGAGCACAAAAACAAATGCAACAAAAACAAAGATAAATAGATGGGACTTTTGAAAAGCTTCTGCACAGCAAAAGAAAAAATCAGCAGAATTAATAGACAACCCACAGAGTGGGAGAAAATCTTCACAATCTATACATTTGACAAAAGACATTATCCAGAATCTACAAAGAACTCAAACAAATCAGCAAGAAAAAACAAACAAACAAAAGACAACCCCATCAAAAAGTGTGCTAAGGACATGAATAGACAATTCTCAAAAGAAGATATACAACTGGTCAACAAGAATATGGAAAAATGCTCAACATCACTAATTATTGGGGAAATGCAAATCAAAACCATTATCTGATACCACCTAACTCCTGCAAGAATGGCCATAATCAAAAAAATCAAAAAATAATACATGTTGGTGGGGATGTGGTGAAAAGGGAACACTTTTACACGGTTAGTGGGAGTGGAAACTAGTACAACCACTATGGAAAACAGTGTGGAGATTCCTTAAAAAACTAAAAATAGATCTACTGTTTGATCCAGCAATTCCACTACTAGGTATCTATCCAGAGGAAAATAAGTCATTACACGAAAAAGATATTTGCACATGCATGTTTGTAGTAGCACAATTTGCAGTTGCAAAAATATGGAAACAGCCCAAATGCCCATCAATCAACAAGTGGATAAAGAAAATATGGTGTGTGCATATATATATATATATATATATATATATATATATATATACACACACACTATGGAATACTACTCAGCCATAAAAAGGAACAAAATATTGGCATTCACAGCCACCTGGATGGAATTGGAGGCTATTATTCTAAGTAACATAACTCAAAAATGGAAAATCAAATACTGTATGTTCTCACTCATATGTGGGAGCTAAGCTATTAGGGCACGAGACATAAGAATGATGCATTGGACTTTGGGGACTGCGAGAAAAGAGTATGGGGTGGTGAGGAATAAAAGACTAGACATTGGGTACAATGTACACTGCTCAGGTGATGGGTGCATCAAAATCTATCTCAGAAATGACCCCTAAAGAACTTATTCATGTAACCAAACACATCTGTTTCTCAAAAACCTATTGAAATATAACAATTTAAAAAATTTAAAAAAGAAAAAAGAAACACACCATTGTGGTTTTTACGAGACCCCAAAGTTTGAGGAATTGGTTCGTTAGCTCCACATTTTGACACTCACCATGTGTGTAACACAGCATAAAGCCTCCCCTCTGTGAGCTATTAGATGAGAAAGATAAACAATACTGGCACATCTGAAAAAGCATAAGAATGAGCAGAATGGTGCCAGTCATGTAACAGAGAGTGGTGAAAATAGTGTGTGCACTCATTTTTGGAAAGAATGAGTGATTGGCATCTGGTGCTTGTTCACAGAAAATGTATAACTTCAGGACCTGGGAAAGAGTTCATTCAATATTTTGATTGGCTGTGGTTTAAACGAACAACTGTTTCTGAACACTCCGGTGCCAATGACTGTCTCCCCATCTGCTGACCATCACCCCGTCAGTACTCATCTGTGAGCAGCATCTCTGTGAGCCATGCTTCAACACAAGGTTTGCTGTGCTGCAATCTGCTTCTGTTTGCATACGAAAGAGAAAAGTGAATAAATGTTTCAAAATTCCTACTTTGGAAAGATTCTGAATCCACCCCAGTTGTCATCAACTTCTTTATTTAGAATTATTCATATGTGCATTATTTACAGTTTATTCATGTGATGTTCTTTCCTTTGTGTTTCTCTTAACATTTTTCATGACCAAAGGCAAACAAGAATCAGTTATTTTATCACAATTCCTTCCCATTTAAATGGAGATGGCCAGATTCTCCTATGGCATTCATACTATATCTATTTTCTTTCTTACTTTCTTAATTTCTTCTCTTAAGTCTTATCTATATCTTTGTTAGGAAGAAATAATTTCAGATAGAATAAACTAATTAATATATAGTTACAGATATTTTCAGAACTATCTATTATAGTTTCAGAACAGACTATTTTGATATGTATGATACATATGTATTTGAATATATATATTCAAAATAACAAAATTTTAGCTGCAGCTAAATAGCAAACTTAAGAAGATGAAAGATAGATGAGCCAGAATTGTGATGGGCCTGAGCTTCTAAGATCTCAATAGGTGTTTTGCCTCCTAAACCAACACTGGGAGAGCGTTAAAATTATTTATCTCTGCCCTTCAGTTACATAAGCTATCTTCTATTGATCTGTCTCATTAAACTGAGGAAGGCATGTGAGACTCACTGCCAAGGAATTCAGTTGCCTCATTGCCACTTGTTGCTATTTATGTGTGAAAATGACAGAAATTTATCATGCCATCCAGGATTTTAAACAAAAACAAATAACTTAAATGAAAAAGGCTCATTTTCTGTTGGGGTTTCCCTTGGGAAGGAAACATTGCTCTTTTTAAGTGGGATGAATTTTGCACTTCATTAAACGCCTTGATCTTTTCATCACTTTAGCCTTTAATGCAATAACATAATCTTAGATCATCTAGATTAATGATTACAATAAAATTGTGCATATAAATCTTACAAGGGCCATGAAAGTGAGCAGCTGCAGATGCCGAAATCTGATTTCTGAAACTTTAGACAGATTTATCTCTATTGACATATATCCTACTTTTTTTGTCTAATTAAACCAAGCTTAATCTTTTCACATGTTTCTCTCCTAGAGACTTATCAAACTTCCAGTCAAGGAGCTGAACAGGTTTTTGGGAAGCAATTTGTTCCCTGGCCTAATGTTTAACTCAAATCCTTCTGGTGTCTTTCAAGTTCCATCTTGATATTTGTGGAAATCCTAAACTGCACAAGAGCCCTGTTTACACACAGAATGGCATTCTCCAAGAATCCCTGCAGCCCAAGATTGTGCCCCAATTTAGGACAGGGTGATTAACACTATTTCCCTGAGAGAAGCATCCCTATTGTTCACCTCTCTGAGACCTACTAAGCCAGGCAAGAGGAAGTCTCCTTGGCCTACTTGCACCAGCAGGAGCGAGCGACTCAGACCTGCAATGAGCCCAAAGAACATGGGGCAACAGCCTTGGCATGTAGGCCAAGGATTTTTAAACTAGTTTTAATAACTCAGGTCAAGTTCCCAGCCAGGGTCCCTTAACAAGTCAAGCAAAGAAAGACTTGGGGAGTTTGGAGCATTTTAGGTTCTGCCGTGTAAGGTAGCAGTTCTTGGTTCTACCAGGAATTCCAGACATATTTTCCTGGAACATTCTGTGGTTCCATAGGTGCAAGACACAAAATATACTACTATTCTCTTCTTTGAGGCTAGGTTTTCAGATGCGTATGTGAAAGAACCAGGAACCATGTCTGCTTTGTAAATACTGGCGTCTTCATAGAGGTTCATGTGATAAAGCAGGGGAGGCCTCAGTGTGGTAGAGACTTTGTGTCTCAGTTTGGGCTGCTATGTGGGAATACCACAGACTGGGTGGCTTAAATAATAAGCATTTATTTCATTTCCCACAGCTCTAGAGGCTGGGAAGTCCAAGAACAAAGGTGCTAGACGATTCTGTGTCTGGTGAAGGCCCACTTCCTGGTTCATAGATGGCCGATTTCTTGCTGGGTCCTCACATGGTGGAAAGAGGGCTGGAGAGCTCTCTAGGATCCCATTTATAAGGGCACCAATCCCATTCATGAGACCTACTCCTTCATGACCTACTTGTCTTAAAAAGGCCCCATCATCTAATACCATCATCTTGGGGGTTAGAATTTAACATATGAATGGAGGGTAGAAATATTTAATCCATCATATCATACAAACTGTACAGTCCACTGAGTTTAATATCCTGGAAGAGCACATACATGATCCATTCACATGTTACTATCACTCAAGTAGGTGCAATTGTTGGTGGCTCTGGCCAAGATCAGAAGCCTAACTCTAAGACGTGAGGGTATCGGTAGGTCAGAGTACCAAAGGATGTTGTCCTTCCTCCCATAGGAAGTAGATAAGCTACACACAGGTCACCCACATCTGCTTTGGAGAGTAGCCTTCACAGATCCTATTTGAAATACAGTGACTTAAAGTCAGCCAATTTGCCAAACATCCGTCACAGATGAAATATCTATCCAAAGATATGATATACAGAAACTGGGTTGAAGGTGGTAAAGCATAAAAGAAAACAACAAAATAAACCCAGAACTACCCAGTTGGACTCTAAACAGAATCCTCTTCTAGAGAGATTCAGCTCTTGAAATTTCCCAATTGCTTGGCTTGGGGTTGGTGATGGGAATAGTCCTGATAATTTTTGCCATGCCTATGTGGACCCAGGGGGCTACTGGTACTCATTAAATATTTTGAAATATGTAAGGTAAGTTTGCAATATTCAAAATGGCTTTACCAAAATTTGTGAGACAAGACAAGAAAAGTGAACATCACAAATGAAGGAAACATGAATGAGAAGGCTGGGGATACTGCAGGCTCAACCCTTTCCATGGAACCAGCAAAACTCAAGCTCACCTGGTATTTTTTCCACCTCTCCTGTGTTTTACCTGCATTGTCTTTACACTGCAACACTGGGGAGCAATTTGCTCCATATGAGTTGCCGAAACATTCAGACCAAGAAAGAGAGAAAGCATCATCTTTCCCACTTCTTAGGATCTGCCTTCTGTCTACTTCCATTCATTACCCAGAAATTAAAACCATAAATGGCCTTTCTACCCAGGCAAAGTTCCACTTTCTACCCAAAGGAATGCAAGCTTGCCTTTGCAAGCATGGATTAAAAAATCATACCTCCATACCATGACCCAAAAACCCATACAATCAGTGTGTACCCAATAGTCAAGGCTAACTCATTTATTTAGCATCACAGAGATACCTTAATTCTCTTGTTTTTCATTGCTTTTTAATTTTCCCTCCCCAGGCACTGTTTTCTCCTTCTGAAATCCCTACTATTTGTGTTATATCTTCCAAGTCTCTTGTGTTTTCTTTTTTATGATTTTTATTGCTTTGAGATTTATTCAAATTGTAAGATATTTCTTTTCGGTTTTCTGAAACACAAATTCACATTTTTTCAGTTTATTTATGTTTTCAATATCAAAAGCAGGCTTCTTAGTTCTCCAAAGTTACTTTTGGTGCTATAATTGCATATCCCTGAAGAGTCTCATCCCTTTTCAGTTTTTCTTCTTCTTCAATTGGAATCACCACTGATAGGTGTGGCCTTGGGGCCTCTCCCTTGGAGGACCGAGTCCCGTTCATCTTCTTTGTTTTCCTTAGCACACCTGTAGCTGTGTATTTTCCAGCACCCATTCTGGTCTGGATGTTGGGAGTCTCTTGAACAGGGACAAGCTGGAGGCTGGGGGAGGGTAGGGCAGACTCTGGTTTGGGTCTGGGAGAGACAGACCTGGCCACCCAGACCTCTCTGGAGCATACACTAGCAGCCCCTGTCAACCACAGGAACATTGGGTAACTTCAACTCACGAAAGAGCTTTGACCTGTGTCCACCAGGGCTGGCCATGGGAAGCCATTCCATGCTCCATCCAACAAGGAGACAGGTACAATCCTTTCCAAGAAGAACTTAAGGGCTCTGCTGGCTGGGTCTCCTTGGGGAACCTTGAAATCAGTGGCATTGGCCTCAGACGTGGAGGACAGGCCAGCCTGTACTATACCATGGGTCCCTTGGCTCCCACTAAGAATAATAATAATCATGTAAACATCTGGCGCATACCTAGGGCTGACACTAAGCAGAGAGAAGGTAAGGTGGACCACCCTGTGTAGTTGCAGTTCTTGGAACTCTCAGTGCCACAGACACCCTTCCAGCTCCACAGTAAGCCTGCTTACTTGTGTTATTATAAGAAGGAATTGAGGGTCAAAGGGATTGGAGGCATATATTCAGATATGCCAGAGGTTGTTTTCTTTCAAGGTGACACATGCTAATAAGCACGAGGCCAAAGCAGGCTTCCCTGAGAGCAGATGGGTGTGTGCATGCGTGTGTGTGTGTGTGCGCACACGCATGTGTATCAGCACTCTGTGGACTGACAGCAATTAACCTGACCAGAATTAGCTCAATGCATGATGGCCCAGGGTCAGAACAGTATCTCACTTACCCAAGAGATGGGTTCCATCATCATTCATCTCTCCATTTCCCACCTATCCATCCATCTTCCCATTCAGCCTATTCCCCACCCCCATCCCACCTCTCCATCTACCCATTTATTTTTCTATAGTATTCCTGAAGTCAGGGCATTTAATATGTGATTTTGTGGAAAAATGTAGGAGACAGGGAGTTTATCTCCAGGATCACGTTTCATTCATATTTAACACATCTGTACTGCTGGAACAAGATGCAAATCCCACAAACCCTTATATTGCGACACCTCCTCTCCCCCGGCTTTTAAACCTGAACAATAACTTTCAGCAATATAATTCTAGGTCATTAAGAGAAAACATTGGCTGGGTGCGGTGGCTCACGCCTGTAATCTCAGCACTTTGGGAGGCTGAGGTGGGTGGATCACCCAAGGTCAGGAGTTTGAGACCAGCCTGGTCAACATGGTGAAACCCCATCTCTACTAAAAATACAAACAATTAGCCGAGTGTGGTGGCGGGAGCCTATAATCCCAGCTACTTGGGAGGCTGAGGCAGGAGAATTGCTTGAAGCCGGGAGGCGGAGTTTGCAGTGAGCCGAGATCGCACCACTGCACTCCAGCCTGGGTGACAGAGTGAGACTCTGTCTCAAAAAAAAAAAAAAAAAAAAGAGACAGAGAGACAGAAAACATTGATGCATCACATGAAATAATAACATTGAGATAAAAATGGCACATTACAGAAATTTAGTGCTTTGTGATTTTTCAAAGCACTTTCACATTCATTGTCTTATTTGGTTTCCATAGGCACCTATCCATCAGCAAAGTAGGGCTGGCATCTTTATTAATTTCTTAAACTTGTTTAGAGCTTATTTTCCAGATTTCATAAATAGCTTCAGTTCTAAAAAAGGTGAGTAGCAGGGTTCTGGAGTATACATATTTAGTGTAATGATTTGGTAAAAGAATTACACATTATCTGTAATCCTAGCTACTCAGGATTACTGAGGCAGGAGAATTGCTTGAATCCGGGAGCGGGGTGTAGCAGTGAGCCAAGATCACGTCACTGCACTCCAGCCTGGGTGACAGAGTGAGACTCAATCTCATTAAAAAAAAAAAAGAATTATACAGTATCTTTAAAATAAGTTTCTCATCATCCATTATTATTCATGCTCCCTAAGCCTTTTTCAAACCCCAATGCCATCCTCTTTCCTTCCAGTACATTTTAAGTCTACCTTATAAGTATCTGTAGAGCAGTAGAATCAAAACCCACATGAACAGCCTTCACTCTATTTAACAGGGCAACTCTACCACTAACAGCATTTTAGCTGGCCTGGTGTCTAAGTGAAAAGAATAAGTAGGAAATAATAGGAAATAGAATTTTAAAAATAACGAGAAAAATTTTGAGGGCTTCAAATACAAATAGTGGAAGACAATGAGGTATCTTCATGTTAGAATCGTGTCTAGACTCAAATCCCAACCCAAGCCGTTGCTAATTTTGTCATCTTGAGCAAATCTTATTTCTCTGATCTTCAGTTTCCTTGTCTAAAAATGAGGCATAAAGAGCACACATGAGGTGGGACACATGTACAGTGTTAGGCCCTTTTGCTCTTGGCTGATTATAGGAGTCTGGTGACCAACCATCTTGGTTTGCCCAGGGCTGGTGGGCTTCCCAGGACACGGGACAAGGTGGGTACCCTAGGTGGGAAGCGTGACAGGAGAAAAGGGTCCTCATGCATAGACAGCTCCCCTCCAAATTCCACTCGTGTCCCAAACCTATCTCTCCAGGAAACACACAGAAGCCATCTCCGGTTGGATTCCTAACACTACTTTATGTCTCTTTTCATTGTTCTTGTAACCTCATGCTAGTGATGTGTTTATGCTGCTCTAAAGTTGTGTGCTATTTTCTTTAAACAGCATATGAGGGTGTGAGCTCCCTAAGGTCAGAGGTCATCCTTCTGTTCTTGGTAGGACCTAGTCTAACCCCCTCCCGATGCTCAATTTGCATCATCAGTCCTGGCTCGGCAAAGTCACACATCTCAAAGAGATACAATTCTGATTGCAAGAGCATCAGGGAGTCAAGTAAGTTCTTACTGAAGCCTCTTGAAGAGGAAAAATTGGGGAGGATTACATCCTTGGAAAGACAGAGTTAAGGGCTGTAAGACTTCTCCTTAGAAAAGATTCTTCTCAAAGTCCCCTGTTCTCTTTTTCAGTCTCTCTTTCATCACTCCTGTTGTTTTCAAGGTTTAGTCTTTTCTCTTGGGAATGACTCGGAGTCCTTTCTAACACAGGCAACCCATCCTCCTTTGGATTTTTCCAATTTCCTTTTTCCAGTCCTTTCCAATCAGGATTGCAGAATACTCCACAAAGGCTCAGGAGTCCAGCAGGTCAAACTTGTGTGTGTATGTGTGTGTGTGTGTATGTGTGTGTGTGTGTGTGTGTGTGTAGCTGAAGGGCAGGGGTCTGTAAACAGTTTTGCTGCATCATAATAACACATGTTTCATAAATAATTGGTGCTTAACAAATATGTACTGTCTTGGGTTATTTCTCTGTCACCTGGGTGGGTGGCTCTAGGAAGAAATTAGTTGTGGGTCAAATGCATTTTACAATGATGGACCCCAGCCAGGAAAAGAACAATCTTCCTCTCCCTACGAGGGCTTAGAGTGGGCCAGGGAGTGGAAGAAGGCATTGTACCCTTAGTAGCAGAAGTGAGAGTCCCTAAAGGGAGATATTGAAGAATGAGTGTGTGTGTTGGGATGTGTGTGGGTGTGTATTTGTGTGCAGGGGTGGTGAGCAGGCATTAGTCTGCCGATCTGGGTCAATATAGTGAAAATGAAGAACATGGGATTGGGCATTGAAGGCTTGTATGAATGCACTAGTCCTAGGACCTTGAACAAACTCCTTAACTTGTCTCCATGCCACAGTTTTCTTATCTTTCTTTATAGAGTTCTTGGGAGGACTAAATATCCAAACACACATAAAACACTTAGCACAGAACCCGGCATATAGTAAACACTCAATAAACCTCAGTGATTACTGTTATTAGGGCTGACCCCAACCACAGCTGAGAGGAGTCCAGGCCTCAATAAACTCCTGAGAGGGGACCACAAGGAGCTGAGGGTGAGCTGGCTTGCGTTTTTGGAACTGTCTTAATATATTTGAAATTTATGCTAAAATCCAATGTGCCAAGGTCCCTTGATAAAACGGGGGAAAAAAGTGGAAGCATATGGTGGTCTGAGTCTTGAAGAAGAATGACTTCAATTATAGAAACAGGCTGTCGGAGAAATATGCCTTTTCAGCCCCGTCAGTCACGAACCTTTTCCAAATGTTGATATTACGCATGATATTAATATACTATAAAAAATCCATGTAAAACTGGAAAAGCCCAAACACACCGTGCAAAGCCTGAGTCCTGCTAATGCCCCATCAGGATTAGAAGCAAAAATTCAGGTAGTTCTGCCTGTTAGGGTTTGCAGTGGCTTATATCCGGAAGTCTATGATAATTAGTCATCATGTAGAAATATGGCTGCATCTGGATTTTTCTAAACTAAGGGAAGCATTTGTACATCAAAAGTCTTATTAAGGTTTTACTTTACTATCAAGAACTTTTTGCCTTTTGGTTCTCTTATAGGTTTGGTGGGTAAATCCCCATTTAGAATAAAGGCCTATTTCTTATCCTCTGAGCTGGATAAGTTATTCAGGCAGAGAACAACCTTTGAAGTTAAGGGAAACTGTGCTATCAAGCCAAACGTGAAATAAAATCAGAAGGGGACCCCTAATGCATTATGGAATACAATGCAGAATTTGGCCGAAGGTGATGCTAATTTTCTGCTCTTGCCAATGAAAAACAGACGCCAGGATGACTTGCTTGCATTCATCTGAATCCACATGGCAGCGTCAGAAAGCTGGTGAGCCTGGTGGGCTGGGGGGAGCCGTGGTCTGGGGCAAGGGCTGGTTCCTTTATTTTCCTTGGCATGGCTTATGGAAAAGTCAGAGAAAATGAATTTCAAATGATGGGTCAAAACTCAAGATTTGAAACACATTTCTTCCACCCTGTAGGTCTCATGGATCCATGGAAATAATTTTGATAACTTTAACTCCATTTCCAGTTGCAGGTATGTTGTCCATAGAGTTCCATTAAACAGTATTTTTATTTCAGTCATTTACCATTCAATGAGTCTTTTAAATCCTGTAAAGTCGTGGAAAAAAGTTCAAATTGGCTATAAATGATTACACTAATTTTCTGTTTTCTTTCCATTTCTTTTCTGGTTTTCCTTTTAAAATTGCCCCTTTTGCCTGCAGCATATTTTGCATCAAAAAATGTATGGAGGACAGAAGACCCTTTTCACGCAGCAGCTGGGACAGAGTATTGCTCAGGCAACTTGTTCCCTCACACTAATTTTTGTCTGCATTGTAAAAATATTTTAAATGCTTTTGCATGCTGCATGAAAATGTGGAAATAACTTATACTATTTGGTGGTAAAATGTAAGAAATTAGACAGATGCATGAATGCTCTTATGGGCAGAAGAGAAGCAGCTGCTTTCCAAAAACACTCTGAACTTTCAGAAAAGGGAACAGTCACTTATTCTAGAATCAGGAGGAAGAATATATAAATGTTATCTGTTGCTCCTTTTGGTTAATTTGGTTATGGAAGGCAGCTTCTGAAAAGGGTCACATGAACCATATTTTGGCATAAAAACAGAATCACAAGGAAGAGAAGTACCTCCCTCACCCCTACTTGGGCTATGGGAGGACCCTCATCCATCAGCGTCTCTGGTACAGGGATAGCTGCTGGCTCAGTGGCTCTGGCCTTCATCCTGGGGTCCTGCTGCTGCCAGGGTGCTGTCTTCTCACCCTTTCAAAGACCCTCATCTCTACTGTCCCATATCCATCCCTGTTGACCAAAGCAAAATGAGGTTTTTCTTGCTTTTCCTGGGCTGAGCCTCTTATTGTTCCTAGACACAGCCAGCCTGGTGAGCACAGGCAAACTGGACATTGGAAGACCCAGCTGCACAAAGACTCCTTCCTGTGAGAGGCTTGGAGAAGACTTTGTTCTAGGCACACAAGGGAGCCTGTGGGAAGGTGAGAGAGCTATCCCTTCTCATTCCAAGCCTCTACCGGGAGGAAAGGTTGCTCCCAGAGTTGGGGTTGTGGAGCTGTTTATCAGGGTTGGGTCAGATGGAAAAACAGAGGACTGTGTCTAACCTAAGGTGAAGTAAAGAATTTAAATATGCTCAGAGAAAGGCCTGGCCTTTTACTCTCAGCTTCTGGGAAGTGATCTGTGCCTTTGGAATGTCATGTCTGATAGGAGTGGCTTTGTTTGCCTGCAGGCCTTGGACCAGCCAGATAGTAACAAGGTGATTTTGGGTGGGGCCTTGGGTCACATCAACATGCCTTAGTGAAGATGGGGGCTTTAGGTCATGTGGTCTCAGCTTGGTCTGAGGGGCTGGGAACTAAGCCCAGTTACATGGGCAGCCAGCCATGCCTAGGTGGTGATAAGACCCCAGCGGAGCCCCTGGACACAAAGGCACGGGTGGGTTTCCCTGCGTGGTGTGTTGTTGCACAGCATGCTAGAAAAGTGACGCTGTTGTTATCCACAGGGAGAGGACAATGGAAGCCCTGCCTTTGGTACTCTCTGGGTTCCGCTCTATGTGCTTCTTTCCTTAGCTGATGTTAGTTGCATTCTTCCTGGTAATAAACTGCCATCGCCATTGAATAGCTTTAGTGAGTCCGGTGCTCCTTCTAGCGACTTACTGACACTGAGTATGTTTTTGAGAACCCCCTGAACTTGAAATTGGTGTCAGAAATGAAGGTGGTTTTGTAGACACTGTTGCTCTAACATTGCAGTCGGATAGAGGTGGCAGGAGTTCACCTGTATTTTCTTTCCCTAAAGTAGGGTCTAATTCACCCCCATTAAGAGGCGTATTCTAGAATTTGCACGCGGACCCCTTTCTTTCTCATTTCTCTGCTTTTTAACAGAACCACTTACTCTTATACCCTCTCAGCCATACATTATCCACTCACATTATTTTTATTTGAATCACATACTCACATTAGTACTTCCTTCGTACTTATAGCTGATAAAGTTTATTTATTTATTTATTTATTTATTTATTTTTTAGGCTCTATTAACATTGACATACCAGGCCCCCAATACACGTTAGTTCTCATCTCTATTAGTTTTCTGGAGCTGCCATAACAAAGTACCACAAATTGGGTGACTTAAAATAACAGAAATTTATTGTCTCATAGTTCTGGAGGCTAGAAGTCAGAAATCAAGGTGTCGGAGGCCCATGCTCCCTCTGAAAACTGTAAGAGAGGCTTCTTCCTCATCTCTCTCGTAGCTTCTGGTGGTTGCCAGCAGCAGTACTGGGCATTCTTTGACTTGTAGATGTACTATTCTAATTCTCTGTCTGCACATGGCCCTCTCCCTGTGTCTGCACAAGGCATTTTGTTTTTTTAAATAAGGACAACTATCACATTAGATTAGAGACCCACCCTACTCCAATGTGACTTCATCTTAACTCATTACACCTGCAATGGCCCTATTTCCAAATAAGGATACTTTCCATGAAACTGGGGGTTAGGACTTCTATACACATACATAGATATGTGTGTGTGTGTGTGTGTATGTGTGTGTATAAGAGGACATAATTGAGCCCATAACCCCATCCATTTCCCCTCATGAAAGATAAAGCTAGGTATGTGAGCTCCTGCGCCTCAGTTCCTTCCTCTGTGAAATGGGAAAAATTACATCACCACCTCCCAGCCTGGGAAGGGATGAGAAGAGATACAGCCTCTACATGCCCAGCACAGCACTGGGCACACAGTGTCTCTGGGAGGACTGTTTCTAAGTAGGGTGTTTTCTAATGCATTTAAGTTCATTAAAAGCCAAGGTGTGCAACAACACTCCCCTCACCTGTGCTTTCTCGTCCTTCTGCCACCAGGTGCCAGGGGAGCCAAGAAGAGCAAAACCAAGGAGGCATTGTTTCCTCCAGAGCCTCATTCATCAACTTGCTCTGAACAGTTAGCACGCTCAGACAGTCATCTTCTGCACCTTGCCTTTCCCTGTGTCTTGACTGAGGGCTTATCTGAGAGCCTTTTGTTCAGGCTCATAATTATTCAGTGACTCAGGAGCCCACAAGCATTACCCATGGAGCCAGACAAGACCAGCAAGCTCTGAGGACCACCTGTTCCAAGTCATTTCCTGTGTGGGCGGCAACTTCACAGGGCTGAAAATACGAGTTACGGTAAAAATGTCTTCAATCCTGGCGCTCTGGATTGTTGAAACTAGATGGAATCTTGCTTGATTATGTTCAGGCTAGACACATTTCATTATCATTCTTTGCATATATATTAAAAACTCTAACCCCTTTACAAACAAATGTTCTCAAGGGGCAGAGAGCACACCCTTGCCTTGTGACATTGCTCTAATAGAGAAAACACCCCAGTGTTTCACCCATTAGGTCAGATCCATGAACACAGAGTGCAGTTGGAAAGGATGTGGGCAGTAATTAAGGTGATGCTTTTTGCTCCTGTGGGTGCTATGGACAGGTGAGGGTTCAAGGATATTAACAACAAATTTTAAGCTATACCTTACACTAAATTAGAGCTTAATCAAATTCTCTGTTCACAGTATGCCTAAATTGGCCAATGGAATGGAAAAAAAAAAAAAAAAAAAGCAACCCATCCCCAAGAGTTATTTATGTCATGTAGACAAAACATGGGTTTGTTGACTATTTCCACTCTCTAGTGATGGTCGATGCATTTTCACTCTGAGTTGAATTGCTGCATTTTTCCATAAATATATCTGCTCCTCTGGAAGAAGGTTTGTTGCCTAGCCTTATTGCCCTTCACATCTGCCTTTCTGACCTCGTAGACTGTCAACTTCTTAGTTGGTGACTAAAGTATAAAATAATTTCTTTCTCTCTTTTTTTAAATTATTAAAGCCACACATGCTTACTACAGAAAAGTTAGAATGTAGATATGTGTGAAGAAAAGAAAAATTAGCCATTAGGCCCACAATCTAGGGAAAACTCATTTTGGGCATTTGGATGGCTTTAATATGCATTCACTATTAAATGATGAATATGATATTATACATAGTATATTAATATATTATGATGATGGATCAGTGCTGATGTGTTTTAACATAAATGTATATTTTAGTAATGCTGCTGTTTTATCTTAACTGTTTTTCAAACTTGCATTGTTTTGCCCTTCAGCTAAAAGGGTAGGGAATTTGCTAGGGATATAAATTCATTAATCATAAAAATTATGTCATAACAGCCTGCACAGAAATCACAATAGGATGCAGGACATGGATTAGACTAGAGGTGAGATTCTTGCCCCAACCACAACTGTTCAGGCTTCAAAAAGAAAACAAATCTTTTTTTTTTTTTTTTTTGAAACGGAGTCTTGCTCTGTCACCCAGGCTGGAGTGCAGTGGCGCGATCTCGGCTCACTGCAAACTCCGCCTCCCAGGTTCACACCATTCTCCTGCCTCAGTCTCCTGAGTAGCTGGGACTACAGCGCCGGCCACCATGCCCAGCTAATTTTTTTGTATTTTTTAGTAGAGACGGGGTTTCACCATATTAGCCAGGATGGTTTCGATCTCCTGACCTCTTGATCTGCCTGCCTCGGCCTCCCAAAGTGCTGGGATTACAGGCATGAGCCACCACGCCAGGCAGAAAACAAATCATTTTTAAGCACTGATTCTAAGTCAGCATTGCCCGGTTAAGCTCTTACATTTTCACAAGAAATCAACCCCCAAGACTTAGCAAGGTTGAGTGACCTGTTCCCAGTGGTGCTGTTCTGACGTGTCTGATGTCAGATCAGAAGCTCAGGCCTTCCAACCCCACGCATTAAACTTTCTTTTGGTATAAGTATGTTGTTTATATTGCTTATACTAAAATAATTATCTGTTGTTCATCTGAAATTCAAAGTGCATGGAGGTCCTGTATGTTATCTGGAATCTCAGTGGAATGAACTAGGGGTTTTATAATCAGCATTTGTCCCTACTGGTGAGGCTGTGGCCTGTGAGCTGTTAAGTATTTTGACCGTATCCTTCTGCAAACACTGGACCATTTTGTCTTTCATACAGCTGACTTATTTATGATCAAGGAGAACGGTATAGAGAAATAGACCCAAGTTCATATTACAGGAAGATTGTGTGATGTTGCAGAAAGAAACCTAACCACCTGGTTAAAACTTTAGCTGTGTGATCTTGTACTAGTTACTCAACCTTGCTGAGGCTGGGATTATGCAAAATGGGGCCAAGCACACCTGCTTCTCAGAGTTTTGGTGATAATGAATGAGATAATGCATATTATCCCATAATGCGCCCTCAGCTGCAAAGGGAACTGTCTTATCTACACTTATGATTTAGTCAAGTCAACTAAAATGCTGACTGCTCCAGTCCCACACCTACCTCCCATACACCCCAGTGACTTAAGTCAAAGCCAGCATCACACACACCAATTTTTTTTTTTTTTTTTTTTTTTTTACGGAATCTCACTCTGTCGCCCAGGCTGGAGTGCAGTGGCACGATCTTGGCTCACTGCAACCTCCACCTCCCAGCTTCAAGCAATTCTCCTGCCTCAGCCTCCTGAGTAGCTAGGATTACAGGTGCCTGCTGCCACACCCATCTAATTTTTGTATTTTTAGTAGAGACGGGGTTTCACCATGTTGGCCAGGCTGGTCTTGAACTCCTGACCTCAAGTGATCCACCTGCCTCAGCCTCCCAAAGTGCTTGGATTACAGGCGTCAGCCACCGCTCCTGGCCACAGGAGGCTCATCCCTGATGGCCTCACTCAGGTATGAGCCTTGGACTTTGACTGGGACCAATAATTCACAGAATCATGCCTTCATTTATTAAAAAATACCTGGGGAATATACTGTCTTAGGATCTGGGGATATGAAATGTATTGTGCCTGGCCTCATGCTGCTTATGGTCTAGCAGGGTAGATGGGCATTAAGCAAATACTTGTGAAGATAAGGATTTTAGCACAAGCTGAAATTAGTGTTATGAAGGCAAAGTACAGAGTGGTATGGGAAAGTAATGCAGGAGGAGGTGAGTTAGAACAGTGTTTTGTCATCCACACAAGCCCCGATTCCTCCTGTTCCCAACCAGGCGAACATGCTGTTCATGCAATGCCAACCAAAATTAATGGGGAAAAGGAGTCTGGGGATATAAAAAGTGAGATAAAGGGGCCACTTTTTTTTTTTACTGTTGTTTCTGCTTGTTTATATAAAAAGTTCCTTTCAACATTTACAGAGCTTTAAAGTATGATGCGAAAAATAAGTACTTTGTACTTATTATGGTGCCTTTCATCTGAGTTGCTCATAAGCCGTGCAGACATTGCGTCATCCATTTTCAGAAGACTCCTCAAAGGAAGGTAAGAAGAGACTCTTGCCCCCATTTCACAGATGCAAAGACTGAGGCATGAGAAGGTAACAGGGGCTACAGAGTAGTGTTGGATCAGGGGCTGAGGTGCCTGGATCCTAGGTCTGGCTTTGCCCATTCGATAGCTATGTGACTTTGGGTGCGTCCCTCTGGGTTCTTATTAAGAATTTGGAATAGATAATTCCAAATGTCTCATACAGTTTGAAGGATCTGTGATGGTGTCAGGGAAAATGGGTAAGTGTCACCGTGCCAATTCCTGGGACATAATTCAAGTCTTCACTCATAACTTCAGCTTCAGAATAACATTTCTGCAAGAAGGCCATCCAGAAAAATGGAGACAATAACTGAATCCTGGAGTTGGAAGGACGCTTGGATGGCTCCGTGTGGCTTAAAATGCCTAAATACCAGAATTGTTGAATGCTTGCTCATGACCCAGATTCTTGGAACCCAACCCAGTCTGTCTATCCAAATTTATAGGCCAGAGGCCTGAGGAACAATTAATGAAATCATCAAGTCTGGAAAGCATATAGTCCAAATCAGTGGTCTCAAGCTGGGCTGCACATTGGAATCACCAGGGAGCTTTGAAAAATGGAGATGCCAGGATCCCACTTTGGATATTTTGATTTAGATGGTCGCAGGTATGTCCTGGGTAACTGGAGATTTTAAAATCGTCCTGGGGATTCTAAGGGAACCCAAGGCTGAAAACCACAGACCTAGATCAAGCTCTCTTGTGATGCTGATGAAATGAATGGGCTTGATGAAGCTAATCTCACCCATGAGAAACCATGGCCAGCGCCACTGCTGACTTGGGGGGCAATGCAGAGCTGGACGCCCCCCTTCTGACTCTACCTCCAACTCTGTCCACTATATTATGTTGACTCCCATAATGCCTAAGTGTAAGAGTTTTCTTTTTAATATGCAGAAAAAATTTAAATTATATTAGGTCAAAAAATATTTATTAAAAAAATTAAATTGGGAATTAAATGAAGCATTTAGAAATCAAAATTTTCTGTGTGGCCCCCATCACCACTACCGATAGCACAAAGGTAGTTGAAAGAAACATAAACTTGGAAAAATGCTTGCAACATAAATTATAAAGGGTTATATGAGAACCTTTAGAAACCAATAAGAAGATGACTAATTCAATACAAGACTGATCAAAACTAATGAATAGAAAATTGACACACAAAAAAATTTAAATGGCCAATGAAAACATAAAATTAGGTTTTTATTATTCTTTAATTATTATTCTTAATAATTAAATATAAATTAAATATTACTGACACATTGGTATTCATTCATCAATTTATGAATTATTGAAAGATTGATAAAATCCATTTGGGTAGGGAAGGTAACTACTGGTGAGAAGCAAGCTGGCATAAGGTTTCTGGAGAGCCATTTGGCAATATATACCAAAGTCTTAAAATATGTGTATATTTTTTATTTTTATTTTTACTTTTTTTGAGATGGAGTCTCACTCTGTCACCCAGGCTGGAGTGCAATGGTGCAATCTCCACTCACTGCAACCTCCACCTCCCAGGTTCAAGTGATTCTCCTGCCTCAGCCTCCAGAGTAGCTGGGATTACAGGCCTGCACCACCACACCCGGCTATTTTGTATTTTTATTTGAGGCAGAGTTTTGCCAAGTTGGCTAGGCTGGTCTCGAACTCCTGAACTCAGGTGATCCACTCACCTTGGCCTCCCAAAGTGCTGGGATTACAGGTGTGAGCCACCACATCTGGCCCAAAATATGTGTATACTGTTTAACTTGGTAATTGTATCTCAAACAAATTGTCTTAAGAGAAAAGTGTGTTCAGATGTATATATAAGAAAATTATTCATCATAGGATTATCTATCATATCAAACCTTTGGAAATAATCCAATCCTCCATCAGTAAATGTTTAGTGAAATAAATTTTTATAGATCTACATGGTGGAATAACATGCAACTATTAAAAATTGTATTGCAGATTTACACTTGTTGACATGGAAATATATTCCATATATAGAAGTGATTAGAGAAAGTTACCAAACTATGTATCACAGAAGTTCATTTTTCATGTATGAGTGGCTAGGTTTACATTGACAACAAAAACCTAGGCTTGGGGTCCTCTACTGGTTTTGTCTATGGTGACCAACTAACTGTCTGGGTTTTCCCAGGACTGGGGGGTTTTCTAGGATGTGGGACCTAATATTGTAACCCTGAGACAATCCTGAGAAAACTGGGATGGTTGATCGCCCTGATCTTGCCACTGAATCACTAGCAGTGTGACTTTGGACAAGGCTTTTCATCTGTTTGTGAAATACAGCACTTTCCTAAAATAATGAATTTGAAGTGGCTGTGGCTGGAAAATTGGCCCCCACTCTCATATTAACAATGTTTCCATTGGGTGTTGGGATTTGGGCGTTTTAAAATTTCTTTTAAAATATTTTTAGAAGGTATATTCATAATTTTCATAATATAAAAAACAATAAAGTCATCTCTATTAAAAACACTCCTATGGGTCAACTGAGGTCTATTTTCAGTACTAAGATCATGGTAAGGACTATAAAAAGTGTTTCCATAGAATGTCGACCACAAATATTTACTACAGCATATGAGTGGAAACCTAGAGATTCTTGCAAGAACAAAAGGTACCATGGACAATTTTTTCCTCAAACTGCCACAATATCTTATGTGAAAAATGAAAAATAAATGAACAGAAATTTACTCTCCTGTTTTGCAGAAATTACAACAATCCTCATATATAGATTCAATGCAGATTAGATTTAAATCTAAAATGGTTTATTTGTACCCAAAGTTAAGAAGGATGCAACAAATTATGAACACATTTTCCAAGCAAGTAAATTTTGTTTGAAAACGCCAACCTTGAAAGTCTCTCTATTGATCACTTTTGCATTGCTTTGAAGAGTAAATAGTGATAGCTGCCTTTCAGAGAGTCTTATGATGATGGAATTAGTTTACAAAGGGAAGTGTCTGACAGACAAAGGTTTTACTCAGTCTAGAGGGCTCTCTGGAGGAAGGTTTCCGGCAAAGGCTTAGATTTGTGTTGAGCCTAAAATTTGCATGGTTTGATTATAGATGACAATAGGCAAAAATTTACCATATGTTCTATGATATAAACCATGGCCCCAAAAGTGACTAGGAATAAAACATACTCTTCTTAGAAATGTCAGAATTGCACATTTTGGGAGGTTTGTAATGCAAGGCTAATTCTGATGCCCCTAACACATTCAAAGTCCTGACTTCTTGCAGAACAGGTGTCACTGCCAATTTTTCACTTGTCCTGTAGCAGCTATAGAAATTGGAGGTGTCTGCAAAAAGCAAGACAATCTACAGGCTTTGCCCTGCAGGGTCCTAGCCACCACCCCTCCAGCAGAATCCAGGCCAGGCCCCTGAACAATTCACCTCAATGCTGGATACATTTTTTACTGCTACAACTTTAGAAATTTCCTTCCTAACTTCTTTCTTTGTGCTCTGTTCTCCAAGTCAGGAAAAGGCAGACAGTGCTGAAATGGTCAACAGCTCTGCCTTTGAAAGTCACTTTGCTTCCTTCTGTGTCTGGAAATTACACCTGGATCTCAAAGCATCATTTGTTGTTTTTGATAAGAAAGTCTGATGAGAGTGAGTCCGTGGTTTGATTCACATGCTACAATTGCTGCCAAGTTTTCACATGAATATTTCAATTTAGTGATACTACTAAGCAGTATATTTTCCTTATTTAATTTCATGTCCCCAAATAAATCTTAGGAAAGTAAAAAATGTTTGCAAAATTTTCCTCCACACACTTAGAGTCCCTCCATGCTGGCAGGGTGCCCAGACTGCTGCAGAGTTAGAGCCCAGGCTGGGCTGCTGGAAACGCAACTACGGGATGGCTAAGGTGCAAATCTAGACCTTTCCTGTCTAAAAGGCACTTTTCACCCAGAAAGATAAAAACACAAATTGCAATTCCAGATACAGACAATTAAAAGCACTGTGTGTAGTTTCTCTGGATGCTCTAAAAAATTATGTGTGAATGCAAATGTCTCTCCCTTAAACATTGCTATACAATGATAATGGTTTGGGAATAGAGTGCGTATGTATATATTGAAAGCTTTGAACTAACTTTACTATACCAAACTAGTTTGTCAAAATATAATGGTGTCAAAAAATTATAAAAATGAACCAACCTTTCACTCCCTTTCAAACTGAATATTTAAAATATTAAAATTGATTAAACCCTGACCTCAGTTAAGGACTTGGTTCTGCCACTAACTGGATAACAGGAGACAAAGGATGTCAGGGTCACTTTTCTAACAGTTTGTGTGTTTATGTGCATTTTAAAAAATTATTTTCTTGTTTTTCTTTCTCCCCAGCACCCCCCCCTTTTTTTTTTTTTGTAAAGCAACTGATTAAGTAAAGAAAAATCATCTATCTGGTTAGGGAAAACTGGCAGAATCTGAATGTCATTCACTTTTCAGATGGAAAGGATTTGTACAAAACCTTCATATAACAATTGTAAATTGTCACCGCTGTGTAAGATCGCCAAAAAGTGAGTGAGGGCTCAGAGACACAGAGGGACTTCTAGCTCGGCTGTATCGCTTTCTTGTTCTGTGACCATGGGCATTATAAGATTTTGAAAACTGTTTCTTCATGGGAATAATACTTGTATTTATCTGAGATAATTGTTGACAAATATAAAGTAGTAAAGTCACAAAAAATGCTTATGAAGGAATCCGGAATATACTAACTTCCCACTTTTATTCATGGTCAGCATCATCGTCATCATTCTCTTCCTCCCAGGCTAGTTAACAGAAGGGTAAAAACATTTTGACCTACAAACATAAAATAGTCATATCATCCTCCAAAGTAACACAGTTAATACACTATTTCAGAAGCACCATTTTAAACACTTTTTGCCCAGAGAAAATCTTAAAGAACCCTATTGATTCGTTGTTTCACATTTTCCAGTATTCAGAGAAAATCTGTTTAGACTCCCTTGAGGATCACTGTCCACTGAGTAGAACCCAATCTTAATATCCTTTTCCCTTTCCCATCGTAATGGTGACTATGGAGTGATCTTCAGAAACCTTACCACAAATGCAACCCCAGAGTTGTCTTCAAAACAAACTAAAACCCACTGTAACATACCTTGAGGAAAAAATGCCACTGGAATCAATTTTCTGTTAATAAAGTAAGTTTTTCCCCAAATATTCAAGAATAAAGTAAGTTTTTCCCCAAATATTCAAGGTGTGTAATACCTGTAAACACTTTCTCCAAAGCCACTTTCAACCCACAAATAATATTTTTATGATTAATCATAGAGAGAGAGAGCAAATATATGCAGAACTATGTCACACTCCCTCAACCGAACTTTCTGGTCATTTCCCCCGTTAGGGTTGGGAGAGGTGGGGTGGTGCAGGGGATGGAGAGAGAAGGTCCTTTGTCTGGAACTTTTCATTACTGAGGAGTTTTACCAAAGAAGCAATTCTTTTCACATGCTATGTCTCACCTTGAGTTCTTATCCGCTGGGGACATAGTTGATCAATGATGTAATTCTACAATTACTTAAGGATAGTGATTCTTTTATTCTCACAAAGGGTTTGCTGAAAATTAAAAGAAGCCTGCAGTCATTTATTTTAATCTCCCAAGATTGTTTATTGTTCCTACAAGTCAGGACAGCCTCATCTTTGGAAAACACATTCCAAGAGAAAAGTTGATAAAATGATCGCATTGTTAGTTGGGTGGGGTTTTGCGAAGTAGAATCCGTTGATGGTCTTTTAAAGCAGCACTTTATATTTTATCTTATGGTATTTCTGAAGGGCATGGATGGTCATTCGGTGCAAATGATAACTGTTCATTTACCTTTAGCGACTTTGTAATCATTGAGAAGACAATAAATGTATACAAATTATAAACTTCAATAATAAGTTCTTGAAAATGTTCATTTCCTATGCCATTTCCTTCCTATGCATTGCCATACAGCTCTTCGTATGTATAAATGAGGAAGAAGATATGCACTTAAGATGATTTCTTTGAATATTATAAGCCTCCCTGCTTCCAATACAATTAATCACCTTCCCATGTGTGATGGAAACTGCAAAATAATTTTTTTCCTTGTGTTATAAAAATATCCCTTGATTGTCAACGTTTAGTTTTTAAGTGCTTTGATCTACTTTGAATGTGAAGAGAGCAGGATCCCCAAACTAAGTGGGTGGCCTCCACCCTATGGTGTGAGAAAAAGCTGTGAATTTTCCCCCTTATTTTTTATGTCCATGAATTTCTTATTTAGAGGAAAATTTAATACACAATTGGTACCTTTGCAGTTAGCTCACCCAAATGTTATTTGTTTAAGAGGTATTTGATGTCCAACATACCCAGTGATTTTTTTTTTTTTTACAAGACTTATTTAAGCTCTTTTCCTAGGAAAAAGATGTTGCCTTTCTGCCAAGGGCATATTATCTTCAAAAACTGGCATTTTTAGCCTTTTTTCCGCAACTTAAATTTTCCACATCTTAAATTGTCTCAGGTCTGTGAACTGCAGATTGGGAGAATTAGAAAAGATCTTCCTTCCTAGTAGCTGACATTCCTTGCTTAGGAAACTTTACACAGTCTCCCTCATTTGATGGAAAAAGCCATCATTAAGCATTAATGGGAGAACAGCAAAATCTTCAAAATCTGACTCATTTTAGATAAACACTTTCTAGCTTTCAAATCTATTCTAAGCCACTATAATGCTTACCATGTTTAAAATGGAAAGAAATACTTTCCGAAGTAAATATCCAATGAACTGAAATCAAAAGAAATCCAGTTATGATGAAAATATCGAAGGAAAAGGACTAAATGAACTTTCAAACCCTCTAAAGAGAGAGTAGTTCACCTGTTATAACACATGTAAGGAGGTGAATAAATTGTGTCAACTAATTTCCCAAATACAAGATCAACTCTCATATCTATAGGGGAGGTAATTAATTGAACCATGACCCCAGCAATAAAATTCAGCACATCTCTGAAGATGAATATTAACGTGGTTTGGGAGAGAATGTGCTTGAGATATTAATGTTTTAAGAACCAAGTTGTGGTTTCTTAGGCTACAATTGCATGGCTACATTTGCTGTGCCAAGAATAGAGTTTCATACTCTCCGAAAACAGCATGACTCCAGTGAAATGTTTGGTAGGAGATCCCAATCATGTAAGATACTGTGCAATTATGTCTGTTTCCTTCCTGTCCCTAAATTCTACCAATACCAAGTGCTTTTGGAACAGTGTGATCAGCACTTAGATAAAGGTAGTAAGGGCCCACCAGTCCTTGGATATTCTCCTGGGCTTCATGAAAGAAAAGTCTGCAGCAGGTAAAGACTGGGGTCAATGGCTCCCTCAGTCCAAACTGGATGGCCTTGGGAGGAGGCCACTCATGAAAATTTGGCTACAGAGATATGTTAGCCGTCTTTGTAACCAGCACTTTAAAAATAAAATAAAATAAAATAAAATAAAAAGATTCTTCAAGAGTACTCATGCAGGCCTCAGTGTTAATGTCTGCTCTTGGACTTGAAAACATTCTTGCCCCCTCCATAAACATTCTTTGCCACTGCTGAAAGCTGTTGAATGCTTGTCAGGCTTATTCAAAATTTGATGACCTTAATGGAAACCCCCAAAGATGACAACAGATAAAGAATAAAACCAGGACATATCACTGGTAAACACAGTCAATGCATCCATTTCTTGCTGTTTAATTAATCATCTCTTGAGCTAAGAGCTTAGAAATTCCATTCAGATTTAGACATTCTTTCAAGAGTATGTGTCTGATTTCCAAATTACCAGCCCGATAGTTCTGACTAATGTAAAATAATGCACTACTTTGCTTCAGGCAAAGTCAAGTACTTGATTTTCATAGAACCAACTTTTGATTAACTGTTCTGTGGATGTGTTTATCTACCATGACCTTTAGCTGATCTGTTCCAAACTGGTCAGGAAGAAAGAAGTGGTCTTAGAGGAAGCAAAGTCTGTTGTAAGTAACTCTGAACTGGAGTGTCAAGAAATCTTTCATTTCTTCTGTTCATGATTTTTGATAATTTATCTTCCCTGTGTCTTATTTTCTCATTCTGTAAAAAGAAGGAAATTTAAAAAATGGCATCTTACAGGGATCAAAGATGCTAGGAAAGATGAAAAAGGAGTAAAAATGTCATTCCTGATGGACCTCAAGGGCATTATGCTTAGTGAAAAAAAAGTAAATGGCAAAAGATTTTGTGCTGTTTGATTCCATTTATATAACATTCTTAAAAGAACAAAATTATAGAGATGGAGAACAAATTGGTGGTTGCCAGGGTTGATGATGCTGGGATATGACTATAAGAAGGTGACCTGAGGGGGTCACAGAGTGACCTCTGTAGTAACAGAGCAGTTCTGCATCTTAGTTGCACTGGTAGTTACCCAAATCAATACACTAGATAAAGTTGCATAGAATTTCACACACACACACGTACACATACAAACATACAAGTTAATACGTGTAAAAAATGGTGAAAATTAAACAAGATCTGCAGTACAGCTAAGAGTCAAACAATTGATGTTCTAACAACATCAGTTTCTTGGTCTTGATATTGTACTGTGGTTATAGAAAATGTTATCATTAGGGGAAGCTGGGTGAAGGGTACACTGGACTCTGTGTATTATTTTTGTAACTTTCTGGGAATCTATAGTTATTTCAAAATAAAACTTTAAAAATGTTATTATGTAACTGACCTTAGGATTCTTCTTAACCAATCCCATGTTTCGTGTGTGTATGATTACAATAAAAATAAAAGTAGAAATTTTTTTTCGAAAAAGAGAAAGTGGTGAGAGAGTGGCAAATGTTACATTGAGTGGGATGAGTCACAGCAAAACCATGAGACACAGTTCTCCTCTTGTAACTTAACTTTGCATAAAAGTGAATACAATGACTCCTTGTTTAACACCACTCTGAACTTAAAAGCAAAATTCTTAGGAAGAGCCTTTTGAAATCTAAGACTTTTGTAAGTTGAGATGCCATGGAACATTTGTTCCATGGGCTGCCTCATAAAAACAAAGAATTTGTAGTAAAGTAAGTTTGAAAATGTTAAACATAATTTTTTTCCCTGGCTCTCCTTTCAAAATGATATTTTTAAAAAACACATACCTTTGAAAAACAGACTCCAGACTTCTACTTCCTGAAATAGTAGATGGGATGATGCAGATGATTTGGACCAACTCTATGCTAAGACAACTTGAAATCTAGGCAAAACATACACACACGTATCATTGTCATCTTCATTATCATCATCATCTAATTGAAGGCATTGGAAAGCTCTTAATGCAGTAAAGGCCAAGATCCAAGAGAAAGCAGAAACAGAGAGATGAAATTTACCCTAAGGCAGAGGCCAATACTGGAAGAGGGAGGAGAGTTCTCTAAAGAGAACTTGAAAAGGTAGTCAGGGCCTTTGCCAACTTCATGTAGTGAGTGGGAGAAAAATGGAAGTCCAGGGTCCACCCAGAAGAAGCTTCTGGATAACCTTCCATGCTTTAGATTAAGACAGGCAAGTACTATATCCTGGGAGTAAGGGTGGATGAAAAGTGAGATAGCCTTACAAGAACTGAAGTCTGTTTTATGATTATCTCAGTCCTTGAAATTGATCCTAGAATGCTGATACTTCTGGCCACCTGCTATAAAGAAAAATAAACCTTCCCTCTTTACCTAGGTTAAAGATAAAGTCTTAAATCATGTTTATACTTTTTTATATACATGAGACAGTCAATCAAACATATCAAGGCACAGAGAAGAATAAGAAAAGAAAAATAGAAACAGACCCAAAGGGGCTCCAGATAATAGTTACCAAGCACAGGATTTAAAATAACAATGCTTAAATGGTTAAGGAGATTACAAGAAAAGATAAGAAATTTTGATGAATAGTTGGGACCTGTAAGGATAACTAAAGGGAAATGTTACAGCTGAAAAGTGCAATAGCTAAAATTAGAAACAGTGGAAGCACTGAAGCATATCAAAGAGTAAGAGGGAGTCAGTGAATTGAAAGATAGATTTAAAAAAATTCAGAAGGAGGCATAGAGAGAAAAAAAAGGATGAAAAATATAGAAGAAAGGGTAAGAGACAGAAGTTCTAACATAGATGTCATGAGGTTCCTTTTAACAGAATAACAGAATGAGAATGATGTAGATACGTTATATGTAGAGGCCTTAACTGACCATTTTCCAAACTGGCAGAAAATATCAAGCTAGAGATTCAAGAAGAAAGATAAATTCAGAGAAAACTACATCAGAGAAAATGGCTGAAAACCAAGGACAATGAGAAAATCTTAAAAGAGACTAGAGGAAAAAAGAAACACTAATTTTGGAGAAAGAACATTAAATTCACAGTTGCTGCCTTGAAAATTAAAAAATAATGAAATGATAAAATAAAATAAAAATAATGAAAACCAGAAGATAATAAAAGAAATGCTGAAAGTTATCCTCCAACCTAGAATTCTATATTGGGTGAAAATATTCTTCAAGAATGAAGACATGAAAACAAAATAAAGACAATTTCAGACCAAGAACCCCACCAAAACAAACAAAAAACCCAGGGAATTTGTCACTAGTAAACCTGAACTAAAGGGGATATTAAAGATATTTTTCAGGAAGAAGGAAAATGATTCCAGGAAGGAGCAAAAAGCAAGAAAAGGCAAATATGTCTGTAAATTGAAATGCATCTTGACTATACCAATCTATAATAATAACACTTGAATAGAATATGAAATATTCCAGGCACGGTGGTGCGCACTTATAATCCCAGCACTTTGGGAGGTTGAGGCGGGTAGATCACTTGAGGTCAGGAGTTTGAGACCAGACTGGCCAACATGGCAAAACCCCATCTCTACTAAAAATATAAAAATTAGCAGGGCATGGTGGCATGCACCTGTAGTCCCAGCTACTTGGGAGGCTGAGGCAGGAAAATCGCTTGAACCTGGGAGGCAGAGATTGTAGTGAACTGAGATTGTACCACTGCACTCCAGCCCGGGTGACAGAGCAAGACTCTGTCTCAAAAAAAAAAAAAAAGAAACATGTATGCAATTAAAATAAATGACAACAACAGCAATAAGTTAGAAGGGAGTGAAAAGAAGTCTTTGCATTAACTGAGATGAGGCAAATAGTACTGATTTATATCATATTTGAGTAAGTCAGGAAAGCCAGCTGCAATCTCTAGTTAAGCTGTAAAAAAATACTGAAAGAGTATTAACCATCACACTCATATTCTATTTCATAATCAAAATAGAATAAATTTTAAATATTCCATAAAAGCAAAAGAATACAAGGATGAAGAAAAAAGAAATATAGAAACAGGTAGAAGTAGAAAGCTAATAACAGAATAATAAATTATGCCCTAAATATATCAGTATTAATAGTAGCATAGTGATTGTAAACTGCGTTCTTAGGGACTGACAATAATAATAGCCATTAATTTATTGAAGTAATACTGTCTGCTAACTACTTAACATGAAGTAACTCATTTAATCCTCAGAGTATTCATACCCAGCAAAGACTGGTATTATCCTCACTTTAAAAATGAGGAAACATAGGCACAGACAGGTTAAATAACTGTCCCAGGATTACCCAGCAGGTCTGGAGCACAGCTGGAGTTTGAAACCATGTGTTTAACTTTGAGTGTGATATTCTAACCACCATGTTGTACTCTATGATCCTGCCTCTCCTGTGGTAGCACAAAGAAAGATCTAGACTTGTCTGACATGAAAGAAAATAGATTGTTTCCGACTTCAGGCATTTCCTTCAGATTAGATAATTAAGCCACCAATACATTAAAACTTAAAAAAAAAAACATATCGAGAGAAGCTTGGTTGCCACGTATATTAAAAGTCTTAAGAAATTTCATTCTTGGATGGAGCATTTGCACATTTCTGAAGGCATCCCAAGAACAAAATAAGTATAGAAAAAGAAATAGATAAACAGAGATGCTCATTGCAGGCTTATCTGTGACAGTGAAAAGATTAAACGGTGTGAATGTATCATTAATGATGGCACATTTAGTGAAATAATATGTGGCTAGTAAAAGGGTATTATAAGTAAAAGCAATATATATATATAAATAGACACACACACATATATAAAATAAAAAGTTATATTAAGTGGAGGGGAAAGTAAACAAGAGAGCATATGCCAGAATTACCACAAACTGGTACAATTCCAAATTCCTATGTATTCTTGACAAAAATCCTCAGAGGAGAAAAAGAACTATGCAAAATATTATACATTCTTGAAGGAAATACACTGAAATATTAGAACTGTAGCATGTATATTTGGGTTGCAGGATCAGAAATGCATTTGCACCTCTTTTTGTATTTCCCAGTTCTCCTTGGGGCTTGCATTAGGATTGACATGTAAGTTAATTCATATAAAAGTTGTTTGGCTGGGCGCGGTGGCTCACGCCTGTAATCCCAACACTTTGGGAGGCCAAGGCGGGTGGATCACAAGGTCAGGAGATTGAGACCATCCTGGCTAACATGGTGAAACCCCGTCTCTACTAAAAATACAAAAAAAAAAAAAAAAATTGGCCTGGCGTGGTGGCAGGCGCCTGTAGTCCCAGCTACTCGGGAGGCTGAGGCAGGAGAATGGCGTGAACCCGGGAGGCGGAGCTTGCAGTGAGCCGAGATCGCGCCACTGTACTCCAGCCTGGGTGACAGAGTGAGACTCTGTCTCAGAAAAAAAAAAAAAAAAAAAAAAAAACAGTTGTTGTTTGAAATGAAGACACTTTCTGTTATCTGATGGGGGGGATGTGCTTTCACTGAGTGTATTTAGAAAAGGACTCATTAACCAAAGAGGGCAGAGCTCTTGCTGCGATGTAACCTTCTCTTCCCCCACCAAGTGGCTGAGGCTCATTCATCTTACCCTTTTGCCTCTAGTGTTGAAGGAACTGAAGGTAAGGCCACATGGTTCCAGGCTGATGGAGCTCAGCAGTGTTCAGAAGCAGCTGCTTTAAGGAAAGACCTGCTCTGGGGCCTCATGGATGGCATGAGTAGAGAGGAAAGAAAACATTCGAGAAAAAAAGACATCATCAACATATGTGAGGCCGATGCTTTCTTTGCAACTTCAAGTGATGTTTTTGTGGGATCACTAGTCTATCCATCTGTAGCCATGCATCCAGCAAATTCAGTGTCTGTCACATGGAAACACTATGCTAGGGGCCCAGAGGGGAGAAAATGAGTTTAAGGAACAGATAAAGATTTTGTCCCAGATACCAATCAATCATGAAAAAGGGGACTTCACTCCCTTTGTTTACCAAGGTCCATTTCAGTTTCCCTGTCTACTGCACACATTATATCATTTAGATGTTTGGCCTTTCTGAGAATCCAAGAACCCACTGGAAAATAGTGATGTCTTTCTGAAGGTAGTTTCTCAAAGTGTAGTCTATGCAGGAAGGAGCGGAGGGACAGTAGCTCTTCTTTATCTCAAGGGTTCTTTTGTTGGACACTTTGAGGGGTCCTTGGTTAGGGCTGTTGTGAACTTGGCTGGGACAAAATACATCTTTATTTTTACAAACTCCTAACTCAAACATAGCATTTTCTTCTATCATAAATATAGAAAAGAAATGGCAGTAGTATTAGAAGTATGTGTAACTTTCAGCCAGGCATGGTGGCTCACGTCTGTAATCCTATCAGTCTGGGAGGCGGAAGTGGGCAGATCACCTGAGCTTAGGAGTATGGGACCAGACTGGGCAACACGGCAAAAATGTGTCTCTACAAAAAAAATACAAATATTAGCAAGGTGCGCATCTGTAGTCCTAGCTACTTGGGAAGCTGAGGCAGGAGAATTGCTTGAGTCCGGGAGGCAGAAGTTGCAGTGAGCCAAGATCGCACCACTGCAATCTAGCCTGGGTGACACAGTGAGATCTTGTCTCAAAAAGAAAAAAAAAAAAAAAAAGGTGTAACTTTCTCACCAGTTGATTGAAATCATGGATAGCTTCAAATCACATTATAGTGCTTACAAATGTACCAAAATATTGTGTATGCTCATCACTACCCTGAAATTACAGTCCTTGGGCTTGGAAATAGGTCATGTTATTCAATGAGTTTAATGAGTTAATAAAGAATCATAACTGTTATTACTTACAATTTTTTAAAGAAGCATTTTGATAACTATATTAACCAAAATTCTCCAGAGAAACAGAATGGTTGGCAAGCTGGAGACTTAAAAGAGCTGACGGTGAAATGACTTTCCAGCCCAAAGGTAATCAGGCAGGAAGGATTTCCACTTACTTGGGGGAGGGTCAGCCTTTTGTTCTCTTCAGGCCTCAACTGATTGGATGAGGCCCCATTCACATCAGGGAGGGCAATCTACTTTACTCAGTCCATCAGTTTAAATACTAAACCTATCCAAAAACACCTTTACAGAAACACCCAGAATGTTTGACTAAATACCTGGGCATTCTGGGATCCAGTGAAGTTGACATAAAATTAACCATTACAAGTCCACCTGTTGTTAACTTGGAACACATACGCATCTCCTTAAGATGTATTCAATTAATCACCACATGAAGAGAGTAGCAAGGTTATAATTCTGCCTGACGTGATACAGCTCTCCTGCTCACAGTAAAAAATGTGCTAACCCTTTCCCAAGAGGAGGAGATAAAGCCCTTGAGTAATGTTTACTCTTCTCCTTGATAGTCTGTACCCAAAAACAGTGATATAAAACCAATACATTATATATTTCTTGAGAAGGGAATAATAGAAGGAAGAAAACACAGAAATTTGCCCTATATCTCTGTGCACATACATACACACAAGTAAATTCAGAACAAAATAAGGAGGAAATATTCATGACAATTACAGTCTTCATTTCTGTAACAGGTCATGTAACTGTAACTGCTATTTACAACTCCCTTTTCCCACTATTCATTATGTATTCTCTTTGCCTTCAGCAATCAGATCAGCTAGTCATGGTTCTTTACTTGGTGGAATAATCCAAGCCTTCATTCCTGAAGGGTCTGGGCCATTACTAGTCCTGCCTGAAGTGGGTGGTTATAGTTTCTCATTGACCTTAATGACAAGGCATGGTAATACTAAAGACACTCTAAGGGATCTCCTATGTTCCAAACATACTCTTCCTTCCCTCCAAGTGGTCCCATTTCCCCTTACTCATCAGGATCAATCACCCCTACCAGCAGAGTAACTTTCTTCTATGCCCGTTCATTTAGCATTATGAGGAGTACAAAGTGGGAGAATGGCAATCTTAAGTTCCAGTTCAATGAAATCATTGTGTGTCTCCTGGTAGAAGCATTCTTCCCTTCCCAGGAGCTGATATGGTTTGGCTATGTTCCCACCCAAATCTTATCTTGAATTGTAACTCAAGATGAGATTTGGGTGGGGACACAATTCCCATGCGTCATGGGAGGAACCCAGTGGGAGGTGATTAAATTATGAGGGGTGGGTCTTTCCTGCACTGTTCTTATGATAGTGAATGAGTCTCAGGAGATATGATGGTTTTAAAAATGGGAGTTTCCCTGCACAGGCTCTCTCTCTCTCTTTGCCTGCTGCCATCCATGTAAGATGTTACTTGCTCCTCCTTGCCTTCTGCCATGTTTGTGAGGCCTCCCCAGCCATGTGGAACTGTGAGTCCATTAAACCTCTTTCTTTTGTAAATTGCCCAGTCTTTATTAGCAGTGTTAAAACAGACTAATACAGTAAATGAGCTAAGACCTCTAGGCCAAAGGACATAAGGTCATCGGAGCAGAAAGCAAAGGTTTTGCTAGTGGGTCACTAAGGATAATAGTGAGTGGTGTTATTTTCTCCCTTTGATTTGCAGGCCCATCAATTCTGGCAATGAGAAAAACAGGACCATGTATTGGAAGCTGATTCAGAGCCTACACAGCCTTCTGGAGAATCTTACCCCAGCCCTACAACATATTGCCACCTAGCTGACACCGTAACTGAGTCTTCAAAATGCTATTCCACTGTTTTATCAAACCAGTTGTTTCAAGATGGAGGGAAACAAGATAAGACCAGTGAATTCCATGAGCACGGGCCCACTGCAGCACTTCATTTGCTGTGAAGTGAGTTCCTTGATCAGAAGCAGTTTTTTATGGAATACCATGATGGTGGATAAGGCAATTCTTTAGGTCCACGGATGGTAGTTTTGGCCAGAAGCATTGCATGCTGGGAAGACAAATCTGTATCTATGGCATCTATTCCAGTAAGAAAAAACACTACTCCTTCCATGATGGAAGTGGTCCAATGTAATCCACCTGCCACCAGGTCAATCACCTGGTTGGTTTGACTCGGCAATAGGTCTTGATATTGAATGAGTCAATAAGGATACATAACTGTTACTATTCACAAATTTTAAGAAACTACTTTGACAGCTATATTTCAATATAATTGCCTTTAACAGAACAAATCCACTGGGCGTGGTGACTCATGCCTGTAATCCTAGTACTTTGGGAGGCCAAGGCAGGTAGATCACCTGAGGTCAGGAGTTCTGGACCAGCCTGCCCAATATGGTGAAACCCTGTCTACTAAAAATACAAACATTAGCTGGGCATGGTGGCATGCGCCTGTAATCCCAGCAACTCAGGAGGCTGAGACAGGAGAATCTCTTGAACCCAAGTGGCAGAGGTTGCAGTGAGTCAAGATCTCACCATTGCACTCCAGCCCGGACAGCCTGGACAACAGAGCAAGACTCCATCTCAAAAAACAAACAAACAAACAAAAAAATAAACAACAACAACAAAAAACAGAGCAAATTATTGGTAAAATACTGGATGTATCTTATCTTTGATTACCATTACAGATTAATTTAGAATGAGGCAATATCTTTTGTATTTTCTTACTGGCTAGGCAATTGGGAATAGTCTTCTACAAGTGGTGCTAACGAGACTATTTTATTTTTCTTTTCTCTCCACTCAGCCATGTCCCCAATATTTTGGACATGAGGTATGAAAATATGTACCTTATTTCTACTCCCCCCAATTGTTCTATTGAATCTAGTTCTACTGAAATAGTTACATCTCTGTTGCTGCATTCCAATCATGAGCTTGATTGTAATCTCAGCATTTTAGGCATAGTAGAACAAGGAAGAGCTTTCCATCAGAAGTGATCACAGGAGACATTGTTCATTAGTTCAACTGCTATTTTTCAGAGCACACCCTGAAAGTCAGGAGCAATACCAGGTAATTTAGGGCTTCAGGAATGGATGAAACATGGCCACAACAGTAAAGGAGCTTAATCAAGCAAGAGACACAGGCATGTAGAAGGCCTTGGGAACCCAAAAAATGGAGCAGGAGACTCTGTCTGGCACAAGGAAGGTGGCTTTGTGGATGGAGGTACATTTACACCTGGTCTGTAAGAATGGGTATGGTTTCGCATAGTAGAAAAGGGACAAGGGAGAAGGACTGGATACAAAAGAAGGGGATTAGTGGTGGAGCAATTACAATTAGAGGAGGCAATAAAAGGAGTAGGGACATAGTGTATTTTAGGGAACACAACCAGTGTCTATGGAGCTAGAACAAAAATTATCAGGGTAAGAAGATGAAGTTAGGTGTTGCTGGAAAGGTAGGATGCTGTGGAGACTGGACTTGGGATTTGACAACTGAAAGCCATTAATAACTTCTAGGCAGGGGAATAACATGATCAGATGTGTGTTAGAAAGATGACTCAGGAGACCACATATTTAAGGAAAACAATGGAATCACAATATCCTGGGACTCATCTGAATTTGGGGAAACAAAAAGAGAGAGAGAGAAAGAAAAGAATCAAAGATACCTTTTGAATGTCTAGCTTAGGTGAGAGGTTTGGTGACATCCCTAATGGGGGAAAGGTCAAGTTAGAGGCAGAGAATCAAGGTCTGGAGATCAAGAGAGATCTTGAGTCTGGGAAAATAAAGGTATGAGTCATCTACATGGAAGTGATAGTTAAAGCTATGGGAATGAAGGAGCTTTCCTGGGAGAACGTCTAGACTTGTGATGTGAAGAGCCTTGAGGACAAAATCCGGGGGAGCACTAACGGGTAAGAGTGGTGCCAAGAAAGATGAGTCAGTGAGGGAAACAGAAGGAGAGGTGGCAGAGAATCCTACGGAGAATCAAGAAATGCTATAAGAGATTAGGAGGCAAACTCAGAGCAGCAAGGTGGGTGGGAGAATTGCAATAAGAGCTTCCAAAGTGGTTGTGGAAGCTAAGATTAGAAATTTGAATTCTGGGCTGGGCGTGGTGGCTCATGCCTGTAATCCCAGCACTTTGGGAGGCTGAGGCGGGCAGATCACCTGAGGTCCGGAGTTCGAGACCAGCCTGACCAACATGGAGAAACCCCATCTCTACTAAAACTACAAACTTAGCTGGGCCTGGTGGCGCGTGCCTGTAATCCCAGCTACTCCGGAGGCTGAGGCAAGAGAATGGCTTGAACCTGGGAGGTGGAGGTTGCTGTGAGCCGAGATCGCACCATTACCCTCCAGCCTGGGAAACAATAGTGAAACTCCGTCTCAAAAAAAAAAAAAGAAAAGAAAAGAAAAAGAAAAAGAAAAAAGAAATTTGAATTCTGGAGGTGAAGTGACATTGTCCACATGAGGACAACATCTGGGTGCTGTTGTGGGAAATGTTGAGATGAGATGTAGGTGAAAAGATCTAGAAATTCAAAGTCAAGGGTGATTCAGTTCCTCCAAGAAGAGGTTTACAGGAGGTTATGCACTGCTTGAGAGGAGCACATAGATGAGATGACAAGTCACTTGCTTTCAGAGGCCTGCAGACCAAGGTGGCACCTGCATTTTCCCCACAATGGAGTGGCAAGATGAAGAAAGACCCTCCAACATGAAAGTTTGTTTTTGGGTTGGTTTATTGCAATATTGCAGTTGGTGCTCCTTGTGACTGTGAGATAGTCAAGGCTAGAGAAAGGTAATATACCCAAGGTAGAGTTTGTTCAAATCTATTTGGTTAGTTATGGGCCAAGCCATAGCCTTGGCTTCCTGACCACTAAGCTCTCAGCCACCTAAGAAGCCGTCTTCTTCTGAAGCCCATTCCTATCAAGAGCCTATTCCCATCATTTGGTACGATGGTGAGCTATCCAGGGACATGCATGAAGAGGCAAATCTCTTTCCAAGCTCCATCTTCTGTAGAAGCCAAGCTTCTGGTCCTGCTCTTATCTCTTTCATGAACATTCGCCAGTCGCCAGTCCCTGCTGTCATTCTTGCTCCCCACAGTCTCTATCTGGCCCCTCAGCCAGGTTCCCTTTGAAATATAAGTTATATTGTAGCACTCCCCTGCTTAAAACTCTATTGTGGTTTCCCATCATGCTTAGACTAAAGCTGAGGGTCAAGGCCATGACCTAAAGGCCTTGCCATAATCTGTAGCAGTGGATCTCAATGTAGGGTGATTTCACATCCACCCCCAAGATACTTGGCAATGTCTGGAGACATTTTTGTGGGGAGAGGTTGCTAATAGCATCTAGTGAGTATAGGCCAGGGATGCTGCTAAACATTCCACAATACATAGGACTCGCCCACCATCTACAACGACAAACAATTATCTAGCCCCAAATGCCAATGGTGTCAAGGTAGGAAGACCCTGCTCTACAGGGCCCTCATACTCTAGTCCTGCCTATCCTGCGTACCCTCGCTGACGCATTCCTCCTGGGTCACTCTCTTCCTGGCCAGCCACGCTTTCCTCAGATGCACCATTGCTACCTTAGGACATTTTGTACCTTCTTTCTCTGATGCCTCCCCTAAATGTTCGCCAGGCTTGCCCCTTCTCACTATGCAGGTTTCTGCCAAAACGCTGCTCCTTAAGGCTTTCTCTAATTCTATAATCTAAACTAGCTCCTCCTCTCCCACTGCCCTCCTGCTTTCTTCACAGCACTTTGATCATCTGAAATGCTATGACTTAATGGCCTCATTTTGTCTTTATCATCTGTCTTCTTTGCTGGGAGGTGAGCTCCCTGAGAGCACGGCTTTGTCCCATCCCCAGAGCAACACCAGCACTTGGTCACTCAAGAGATAGCTACCAATTAAGTAAAGGGAAGAATGCCTGTCTGGGGCCTGGCTCCCTAAGATGCTGATCCTGGGGTGCAATGACAGGTGATCCCTGACTCTCTTAATACTTGTCCAACAAGGACTCTTCAATTCGATTTTGAAGCTGTTTGGCCTCACATTTGCCTAACACCCACCCAACACAGCATAGGAAGGCCATTGGATCCAAAGGGTTACAAGTCATAGGACCAAATGCCAGGCATCTTGGATGAGCCTGCTTTGGTCAAAGAACCTTCACTGCATTCTCCTTCACTCTGGACTTTGGGTTTTCCCATTCGTAGGTTGGGTAGCATGACCAACCTCAAACACTATATTCAAGTGCAATTTCCAACCTTGTTTGGACTGCATCACGCAAATCACACGCATGCATGAGAGTACACATACAGGGTCACAGACATGTTATCATATAGGGCACAGATCCTCTTTTAGCGAGCCAACCACAGTGTTGGTCAAACTACTTCTATTACAACATAAATGCAACACAAATAGAAGCAAGTCTCTGTAGTCTGAGAGTTGAGGAAAGGTGAGCCTGGTGGAAGCTCTTCAGAATGTCCCATGGGAACCTAGTGCTCCCAAGCACGGTAGGTTTGGGGTACGATTTAATTCATTTACAGTGGAAACATTTTACAGCATCACATGAAGTTTTCTTTTATAAAGTAAATTTCGAACCCACCCATCCTCATAACTTCTGATCTCCTGTCAGTACCAGTTTTCTTTTTTCTTTTCTTTTCTTTCTTTCTGAAGAGAGCTCTCCCTAGGGTAAAAAGTAAAAACAGCTTTTCCTGGAAAAGTTCATGCTACCCTCATTTACCTTTTGCATAACAAAAGCCCAGACTCTAATTCTGAATAGCTGTTTTGTGTAGTTGAACCAGGTGTCCCGCTTGGAGAGACTGAACATTGGAAGTCAGAGAAATGCCAATTTGCTGTGTTTCAAAATACTTTGTTTCAATTGCTGCCAAAGCCTTGGGGCAAAGTGCTATAATCTATTTCCAGTTGTAGCTTTTCAGCTGGCTCAGCCTATTTTTAAAAAAATTTATTAACATGCCCAAGTGACAGTATCACTTATTAACCTTATTGATCTGGGAAAAATTTTATTAACTATAAAACATATTCATTATTTGGGGTTAGTACTAGTGACTTCTTGACAGCAAAGTCTTAGAAGGTGAAAACTGATTTATAAACACATAGCAAACATGCTAATTAAAATACATCAGTGATGTATGTCTATAGATTAAATAATCAGATGATATTAAGTGAAACGGAGAAAGGTACATTGCCACTGTATTTGAAGTAGACTACTGACACATCTGATTACAACATATTTTCAATTTAGAGTGTGAGAGAGACATTTTACCATTGTCAGAGTCACATCACCTCTGGTCGATCCAGTCCTATATTTTTCTGAAAGTGCCGCATTTGCAAAGAAAGATCTTAAGGAAAAGGCAGCATATGGTTTGCTAACTACCAGAGACATGAAAGGCTTTCAGATAAATGCTTAAGTCTCATTCATTCAACAAATATTTTCTGAGGATTTACTAGGGGCTAGGTATGGCTGCAGATGCTGAATCTGCAAAGTAAACATATATACTTATGTGAACACAGTATTCAGCACCTGGGGCCCTGCACTGGGATTTTACCAGAATTCTTAGACAGCATTTGGATAAGCTTATTCCTCATAGATCTCTGCTTTCTCTCTCCAAAGGATGAAGCTGAAGACTGGAGAAGTGTATACAATGGAAAGGAATGGGATCTGTAGTCAAAGATGTGGAATCAAACTTTGACACTTGACAAACTGAGTTGGGCAAATGGTTTTACATCCTTGAGTCTCAGGATCTTTCTTTATAAAGTAACCCAACCTCATCAGGATGGAGTCATGGCAAAACAAGGTAGGGTATATACATTGCTGGTGGAATGCAAAGTGGTACAGCCACAGTGGAAAACAGTTTGATGGTTCTTCCAAGAGTTAAAGCTACCGTATGACCCAGCAATTCCACTCCTACCTACATACTGAAAACAATTAAAGACAGATGCTCAAACAAATACAGGTACTCCTATGTTCACGGCAGCATTATTCACAAGAGCCAAGAGATGAAAACAACCCAAACGCCCAATAATAGATGAATGGATAAAGAAAATGTGGTATATACAGACAATGGTGTATTATTCAGCCCTGAAAAGGAATGAAATTTGGATACATGCTACAATGTGGACGTACCTCAAAAACATTACACCCACCAAAAGAAGCCAGATGCAAAAGACCATGTACTGCATGGTTCTATTTATATGAAATATCTAGAATAGGAAAATCCACAGGAACAGAGAGTAGATTGGTGGTTGCCATAGGCTGTGGGAGAGGGAATAAGGAGTGATTTTTCATGGCCACAGAGTTCCTTTCAGGTGATGCAAACGTTTTGCAAGTAGATAGAGGTAGTGGTTGTACAACATCGTGAATGTACTAAATGCCATTGAAATGTCCACTTTTAAAATGATAAAGATTATTTTTGAATTTCATCTGAGTTGAAAAAAAATGAGTGTATATGAAAATATTCCATATATGTTTTTAGTGACTTACCCAGGGTCACTCAGGTGGTTGGAAGCTGGGTGGATAAAAGGCTATGTAGAGAGGTCAGAGGGAGTCTGAATCTTCTAGTGACTCATTCTATTTATTTATTAATAATCGAGCAATAAAAGTATATATTTGTGAACATCATGATGCTTTGATACATGTATCCCTTGTGGAATGGCTAAATCAAGCTAATTAACATATGCATCACCCTACTTCTCATATTTTTTTGTACTGAGAACACTTGATATTTACACTTTTAGCAATTTTTATGTATAAAACATACTGTTATTGACTAGACTCACCATGCTGCACAATAGATCTCCAGAACTTATTCCTGCTGTCTAACAGAAATTTTGTATCCTTTGACCATCATCTTTCCCAACTCTCATCCCCAGCCTCTGGTAACCACCATTCTACTCTGTGCTTCTACGAGTTTGACTTTTTCAGATTCCACGTATGAGTGAGATCATGTGGTATTTGTCTGTCTGTGCCTGGCTTATTTCACTTAACACAATGTCCTCTCTTTTTCAAGGCTGCTTAGTATTCCATTGGGTACATATACCACATTTTCTTTATCCATTGATGAATCTTTAGGTCGATCTCCTAACTTGGCCATTGTAAATAATGCTACAATGAGCATGGGGGTGCAGGCATCTCTCTGACATACTAATTTTATATCCATCTAGTGACTCTTTCTTGACAGAGAAAAACTTTTCTCTGAACCTCCCCCAAATTTTCCTTCATGTCTCACTGGCCAAAACGAGGTCACATGACTATTCCTAAATCAGTCATGACAGACAAATGGAGGGGGTTGTCGTTAGACCAGTTAGGCTCTGTTGAGCTTGGAGGAAGGTCAGCTTCCCTGGAAACTCTGGCTGCATGTGTGAGAGTGTCTGTGTCTGTGTATGGGGGCGGGGGGTGTAGATAAGGGAAAAGAAACAGTGTCGTCTTAGGACAAGGTAGAGGCATAAGGAGGCCACTTAGGCAACCCTCAACGATGCTGGTAGCAGAGCTGTCTTTGTGGCTAATCCCTTTGCGCCCATATGGTGGCCAAGTGTGTGTACTTCGGAGGCACACATTTTGTGCTATGGAAAAAGGCTGAACTTCCCCATAAAGACTCAGAAACACCTGGCAAATCTAAAGGACAGTCAAGAAGGAGATGTAAAACAGATACAAAACTGGATACAAAATATGGTGACTGCGTTAAGAAGACCTCCCATCGGAGACAGCTTTACAAAAGAGACGAGAGTAGGAGAATGATTTAGGGAGAGAGGTGGGTGGTGAACACGGTGGGCCCTTGGGGAGACAACACCTGAGAAGTCCTGGCTTGCAACTCCTACTCTGGAGGTGACCCTGGAAAAGTCTGGATTTACCCTGAATGAACTGAAGTCTCCCCGAGCTTCATTTTTCTCATCTGTGAAAAAAGGGTAGAGATGCCTTCCTCACAGAGACACTGAAAGAATTATACTTGAAGGTGAAGAAAAAATACTGCCTAATTTATGGTAAGATTAGAGACTGTTCAGTCTCTAGTCTTGACGGTCATCCCAAAATGACATGATTAAACATGGGTTTTCACTTTATAATAAATATTGTTTAGTAATAGATTAATATACCGACGGGCTTGAAAACAGTTCAAATATATTGAAAGAATAAAAGAAAAGAAAGAAAGAAAAAGAGTGAGAGAGAAAGAAAGAGAGAGAAGGAGGGAGGGAGGGAAGGAAGGAGAAAGGGAAGAAAGAAAGAAGGAATGAAGGAAGGAAGGAAAAGAAATTATCCCTTGAATGCCTGACTACCTTCACACCCAACATAATTGGAAGCAGAAATTCTGACTGGACACTGAGTTCCTCAAAATCCCCCAAATGGAGTAATCACTGTTGGTTCCCTGCCCAGCTCCAACAGCACCCTGCCATCCTTAGAAATCTCCAACACATACACCATAGACTTGGCTCAGAACCACTCTTCAGGGTATTCATTTCTTGGTTCCTTATGGCCAGGACTGGGCACATAATTTTCAGGACCCACTGCAAAATTGAAGTCCCTTGTTGAAAAAGAATTAAGGATCTCAAGATGGTGACAGGGGAACATTAACCCGAGTGTGGACCCTTCTAAGCATGGGGCCTCCTGTTACTGATCAGGTCACCTGTTCATGAAGCCAGCCCTGGTTACTCCCTACAGGTGAGAGATACAAATTCCTTAGCACGACATCTAGGGCTCTTCAGAAGGGGACCCCAGCCCCTCGTGAACACCTCACAGCTTCTATAATGTTTCCCTACTTGAGGGCCTTTGCACGCGCCCCTCTCAGGGTCAGGGGTGTGCATCCTCTCTGTTCCATCATCACACCCTCCACACCCACCCAGCTCCTCCAAACCCTTAACCCATCTTGCTCCACTCCCTACCCCCACACTCCTTAGGCAGAATCTGGTTCCCTAGGGTCTCCACTAAGCATTTGTCTCATGGCACTTAAACCAGATTTTTTATACCTTGGTCTCTTCCTATAAGAAGATGAGCTCCTTGAGTTCAGGGAATATTCTCTCCCTTCTGTGGCCCTGGCCTTCTCTCACGCAGTGTCTGGTGTCTGGGTTCATGAATGAGTGTAGGGCTAGCCACCTGCCTCAATGGCAGCAGATTGGACCATTCACACTCAGCCATGATCCTGGCCAGAACCTCTTGAGTCTGTCGGCTGCCTCAACCTTGCCTCTGATGTTGTGTGGCTCCTTACCTAGTTCCTCCCCCTTTTACTTGGTTTTAAGCTGCAGGGATGATAGTACCTCTCAGATCTCAACCCTAGGCATTCACGTGCCCATTATCGAGTGACTTAGTTTGAATTCCTCTAAAAGCAGACCCTAAGACAAAGATTTGGGCCAAGTATTGCATTTGGTGGGTGATGCCAGGAAGCACTGTGAGGGAGCAGGGAACTGAGAAAGTAGAGGGTGGAAAGCTACAAGGAGACACCTTGATTAGTAGGTTCCATTTTAGGCACATAGGACTCAGGCCTGCTGGGGACCCTCTGAAAATTTTTGGTGAACCCAGTCCAAGTGATCCTAACCAGGGGTGAAGAAAATGGGGTATTTATTTGCAACTGCTGCCTCTCATTGGTGATAGGTCACTCTAGGAACTCGCTGGCACTTCCAGTCCGTTCTATACCTGGGGGTGTGTCTGTGGTCAGAGGATGCCCTCAGCCAGGAGATGTAAGAGGCTATCTACATGCCTGCAGGCAGCCACTGAGATAGACTGCGGGGAAATGGGTGGGCCACTGATGGCATCTGCTACGAAGAGGAATGGCAGTTAACAATCCTTGGCAAAAATGTTCTGCTTGGATCATGAAACTTAGCCAGTGCATCAATAACCATACTAATTTCTTAAGGCTGCTGTAAAAAAGTGCCACAAATTGAGTCATTTACTGTCTCACAGTTCCGGAGGTCAGGAGTCCAATACCTTGGTATTGGACTTCTGGATCTGTTCTAGATTTCTCTCTCAGCTTCTGTAGCCTCAGGCATTCCTGGGCTTATAGGTAGCTGTTGTCTCCCTGTATCTTCACATCAGCTTTCCTCCATGTGTGCCTCTGTGTCCACATTTTTCCCTTGTCATAAGAACACCAGTCATGTTGGATTAGGGTCCACCCTGATGACCTTAATTTAATATGATTACCTTTGTAAAAACCCTCTTTCCAAATAAGGTCACGTTTCTTAGGTACTGGAGGTTTGGGTCTTCAACATATCTCTTGGGAGGGGGATACAATTCAACCAATTATGACCAAATGAGAGAAATTACCACCACACCCCACACGGTGGCCCTAAGTGGGCGAACACCTAACAAGGAATTGTGCACCTTGTTTAACTAGGTGTTTTAGAGCAGGTCCTCAAATCAACTGCCACTGTAATTTTTCACTTTGCTCACTCACATTAAAGAGAAAAGTGGGCCCAACTCTTTCAGCAGGAAGACAAACTATCACCCATGTCACATGCACGTAAGTACATGAGATAAAAGCCATTGTGGCTCACAAAAACCAATGGGTAATTCTGTCCAAGTGGAAGATTAATTGGAAGCTCTTTTAGGCTAAGACTGAATATCGTGGGAGGTATGTGGCAAGCTAGGAGCAAGTCCACAGGAGAGTCTTTGTCAAAACTAAAGTAATTAAAGCCTTCAAAAATAGGACCTTGGGAGAAAGGAAAAAGGAATTTGATAATTTTGCCTGCAGAGAAGCAGACTGAGGTGTGGTTCACAGTTCCCCCGCATTTGAAAGGTGGCCAGAGGCACTCCCATTCCTGCTGAGAAGAGCGTGATGGGAAAAAGGCTTAAACTGAAGGGGAGATTTAGGCGGGATGAACTGAAGAATGTTCAGAGTTAGCCTACAAGGCATGGGCACTCCAGGATTGGTTAACTCATGGTAAACACTTTGCTTTTGCACAACACTTAATGACTTGTGCAGAGTCTCTCTACTTGCTTGTCTCATTTGATTCTCCTGACACTCCTTTGAAAGGGTAGGGTAAGTCACATTGTACAAACTGCAAAGTGCAGTGATTTATGCTCTTAGCCTATACAATGCTTCATTTTCACTAGTCCAGGGTTCTTAACGTCAGCTGCATAATTCTCTTGTCGGGGGCTCTCCTGTGCATTGTAGGATGTTTAACAGTATCTCTGCAATACACCACCCCCCAGTAGAGAAACCTCAAAATACATCCAGTCATTGCCAAATGCCCTCCTGAAGGAAAAGTCACCCCTCGTTGAGAATCACCAGTGAGTCTAAATTCCCCCAACTACTGTTTAAGCCCTTTTACTATTTTTCTATCCCCTGGGGAGATAAGGAAGTATTGCTGTTCACCACATACACTTTTGAGAAAGATGAAAAGACATAGTCACTGACTTCTGGGAGCTCACAGACCACTGGGAAATGGGCCTGCCTTCTCCCCACAATGGGGAGGTAGCTGTCATGTCATGTCTTCAAAGGGCAGAGGTCACAGAAGCCTTCAGTCTGCCCAGCATCATCAGAAAGAAAAAATTTCTCAGAAAGGGGAGAGTTGAAACTAAAATATGAAAAGACAAATAGGGTTTATCTAATAGATACTGTCATTTGTATTATCTCAAGCTTTTAAACATAGTTTTATATACACCTGGGGTCATCAGACTATGAGCCAGAGGCCAAATCAGGCACACTGTCTGTTTTTATAAATAAAGTTTTATTGGAACACAGTCATATTCATCATGTATTTGTTTGTGGCTGCATTCCTGCTACAACAGCAGAGTTGAATAATTGTGACAGAGTCTATATGACCTGTGATGTCAAAATACTTACTATCTGGGCCTTAGCAGAAAAAAAATGCTGATCCCTGTCTAGGTCCTGGGGTTATGAAGTACAGGGACCTTTACTGAATGCTTGTCCTGTAGACTTGTATCACTTTTCATTGCTTTAGGTAAGATCATCTACTATGTACCAAGCTGTAAATTAAGTGGTTTGTATATGCCACCCAATTCTTCTGTTCAATGACCTTGAAAAATATATATTGTTATCCCAACAAATGCAAGGTCAGAGAAAATAATAAGCTTGTCTAAATCATAGAATGAGCAGACAGGCAGAGGCAGTACTTAACCTCCCATTTTCTTGACTTCAATGTCATTAAAACACCATGAACCTCAGTTTCTTCGCCTATCAAAAGCAAACAGTTACCTACCTTTCTTCAATTTACAAGCTTTCTTCCAAATTATAAGTGATAGGAATACTTCTAACAACAAAATGATGTGTAGGTAACATTTATCCCCATGGTATAATTAAGTCCTAGGTGAGTGTTCTGCTCTGTATTTTATCACCCCTGGCTTTGGGACCAGCTGTATCACATATGCAAATCACAGCAGACTCCTTTTACACCGGTGACAGCTCACTTAAGTAGAAGCTTCCTTCCCCATCACAAGGCTAAGTTGGCAAGACCAGGGAAACAAATACAACTCAAGCTTGGAGTTAAAAGAGTCATGAGAGCAGAGACATGCATAAATCTACTTTGTAAAGGGTTTAGAGATCCTACAGGCCACATTAAAGACATTCCCTAAATCAGCTCAGGATGGGGCTCCTTGGGTGGTGGTGGAGCTTGACATGCCCCAGAGATCTGACATTTCCTTCTCTCCGCCCCAGCTCAACCTGGTGGGTGGGAGAGCTGGTGGGAACTGTGCAGGTAGCTTCAAACAGTGGGTAAGGGGATCTTGCAGCCCTTCCTACCTTCTCTTCTTCCCTGGGTGTTCAATAAAAGGCTTCATTGGATGCACACATATTACTAGGCATGTGTGTAGAGAAATGGCAAGCATTACTATTCATTTTGGGGACAATTAATCACCAGTACGAAGCATAATACACAAAGCATTTTAAAATCATCATCTCACTTGTTATCCACAATGATATTTTGTGGTAGGTGCTGGTATATGGAGGCTGAAGCAACTCCATCTTGGAAGCTAATCTACCATGTTGGCTTCTGATTAACACCAGTTCTGGGAAGGCCTGTAAGATTTCCTGTTTGTCTATTATTTCTTAGGTAAGAGCAGGTACTTACTGTAAATCCTGCCCCTAGATTAAACAACCTTGGTGTTATTGTACTTCCATTGTCCTACACATCCCTTCGGAATCCCCCTTTCCCTATGGTCTTCAAGCCCTTGGTCTGGGGAGTAACAGCATAGGGATCAACCATCTCGTCTTGCCACTGCCCGAAACACAGACATGGCTTCTGTTCCTAAGTCCCTATTAAACTTTTCTTTCTAAGAAACTGGATTTGTCAGCCTCTTTCTTTACCTCTCAGCTTCCTTGGACTTTGGGGGTAGGTTTGCGTAGACCTGCTCACCACAGACACAATATCAGCTTCATTCTACAGATGAGGAAGGCGAGGCTCGGGGAGCTTAACCAACTTGTCGAGACTCATGTATATACCGACACTAAAAAGCAGATTTTCCAGACTCCCAGTCGTGCCGCAGGCACACCCCTCAGTGAGAGGTGGGGTTTGTAGTTGAGACTATTTCCTGCCCAGGGAGCAGGGAGGCATTCTAGCTTCCCTGAGCTAATGTGGTTCTGCTTGTGTCTGACTTCCAGGTCTCTGCCCTTGCCAAGCTCACTAGGATGGGCTTCGGGTGTGTCAAATGCCTCAGACAGTATAGATCCACACAGAATGGGCATATGCAACCAATCAGTGTCATAAAAAAGAAGGAAATGACTCGGGCCCCCTGTGTGTTCAACATGTCGAAGGTATCTGTGCAGCAGAAGAAAGAGGGGCAAAAGCCCCCAGTGCCACAGGCCAGAGGCAGCAGCTTGGGCCCATGTGGGAGGGTTTGCTTTCCCCTGCCAAAGTGATGGGCTGCTGCAGCCTGGGGCTTGTGGGGATCCTTCCTGGGCCTGTGTGGGAAGTGTAGGCAGGGAGAGTGCCCCCTTCCCAAGCTCATCCCAGCTACAGCTACCTTTGTGCTCTGGGATTCAGGACCCCTGAGGGGGCTGGCAGGAGAGTCTCTGTTCTCGGTTGGGTTGTCACCAGGGCATACGTGGGAAGTAGGCTCTCTGAAGTCACCCTCCAGGGGACAATGCCAGTTCCAGACACACTTACTGGAACCCCTACACTGATGACCTTTTGTTGAGGGTTGAATTGGGTCCCCAAAAAAGATACATTGAAGTCCAAACCTCTGGTGTCTATAAATGTGATTTTATTTGAAAATGGGGTTTGTATGGACTAAATTGTGTCCCTCCCAAATTCATATTTTAAAGCCCTAGCCCCCAATGTGACTATACCTGGAGACAGAGATCTGTAGGAGGTAATTAAGGTTCAATGAGGTCAGGTGGGTGGGGCCCTAAACCAACAGGAAGGACTGTGGCCTTATTAGAAAAGGAAGAAAAAGAGCATTTTCTCTCTTCTAGTATAAAAGGACACAGAAAGAAAGCAGATATCTACAAGCCAGGAAGAGAGATCTCACTGAGAACTGAATTTATGTACGTTGATCTGGAACTTCCAGCCTCCAGAACTTGAGAAATACATTTCTGTTGTTTAAATCACCAAGTCTATGTTATCAGGTTATGACAACCTGAGAATACTAACTCAAGGGTCTTTTGCAGATGTCATTGAGTTGTTAAAGTGAGGTCATTATGGTGGGTCCTAATCCAAGAGAAGAGATGCATGGACAGACGTGCACAAAGGGAGGACCAAGCCAAGACACACAGGGAGAATGGCCATGGGAAGCTGGAGGCAGAGATCAAAGTGAGGCACCCACAAGCCAAGAAATGCCAGGAGCTACCAGCAGCTGGAAGATGCAGAGAAGCGTTCCTTCTTAGAGGTTTCACACAGAGTATGGTGCTACTGACACCTTGATTTTGAACTTCTAGTCTCCAGAACTATGAGAGAATAAATTTCTGTTGGTTAAGCCATCAAGTTTGTGTAAGTTTGTTATAAGAGCCCTAGGAAATAAACATATCCATTTATTCAGGAAAGCCTGCTAGAGTGCAAATATTTGGAAAAGATACTACTATGCAAATGTTTGAAAAAGATATTACTCTTGATTCTGCCTTATGGGTTTTTCATTTCTGTAAGCTATTCTCAAAGTTTGGTTCTTGGACTACTATTGGTAATTAAGACTGCAACATGTTTGGCAACATCGGTTGAGAACTGTTGCTCTGGGAACGTTTTCGGCAAGCCTCAGCCCTTCTTTTCCCTTGGCTTGCATTGAGGAGTTAGGTGAGACTCTGCTGCTCAGGCCCATCACCTTTATGGACCATATTCCCCTGGTGGAATGACCATCTCTGCTTGCTCTGATCGGCTGTTGGAGTTTTCTAGCATGCCCTATTTAATATGTATGATTTAGCTCTTACTTCATTGGAAGGTACAGTTGCTCTGTAGTTGGCATGCAGTCATGGTGACTATGAAAATATGAAATAACGTTTTGGTTTACAGACACTTAGAAATAAGTTGTGTCTGAAAATTGGGTGACTATTCTAGTTATCTGCTACTCAATATCCTTGGGCCAGCCCTCTACCCAGAATCAAACTAAACCATGAGTGGCACTATAGAACGTCACCCCTGGGTCCAGGATACTATGGGGACTCAGAAGCCAAGCTCCCACTGGGGTATCTGGGGCACGCCTCCAAGGTAAGACTCCCTCCTCTTTGTTCAGCAGGAAGCACCCATCACACAACGAGGTAGCAATAAACAAGGATTCATCAAGAACAAAAGATACAGATGTTCTGCTGGAGCTTGGGTACATAGCATAAAAGGGAACAGTTGTCACAAGTAAGAGTAAGTTTTCCTCTGGTGGTGACAGTAGGACCTGTGGGGGAGGGAATTGGGAGTACTGACAGGAAGGCAGAGTGGCTGTCCAAATGAACAGATTGTTTGCATATGGCCTTTAGGGCACGTTGTGTTAGCCTTCCATTGCTGCTTATATTAGTCCATTTTCACACTGCTCATAAATGCATACCTGAGACTGGATAATTTATAAAGAGAAAGAGCCTTAATGTACTCATAGTTGCATGTGGCTGGGGAGGCCTCACAATCATGGCAGAAGGTGAAAGGCACATCTTACATGGAAGCAGCAAGAGAGAATTGAGGACCAAGCGAAAGGGGTCTCCCCTTATAAAACCATCAGATCACATGAGACTTTTTCACCACCATGAGAACAGTAAGGGGAAAACTACGCTCATGATTCAATTGTCTCCCACTGGATCCCTCCCACAACACATAGGAATTATGGGAGCTACAATTCAAGATGAGATTTGGGTGAGGACACAGCCAAACCCTATCCCTGCTGTAACCAATTCCCACAAACTCAGTGGCTCAAAACATCACAGATTTATGATCTTACCATGGTGGAGGTCCCCAAATGGATCTTCTAGGTCTAGAATCAAGGTATCAGCAGACCATTTCTTTTGGAGGCTCTGGTGGAGAAACCATTTCCTCGCCTTTTTCAGCTTCTAGAGGCTGCCCTTCTCATTCCTTGGTTCATGGCCACACTCATTTCCATCTCTGCTTCCATTGTGACAACTTCTCTGCCTCAGACCCTCCTGCTTTGCCTTTGTAAGGACCCTTGTGATGAGATCAGGCCCATCCAGGATTATCCCTCATCTCAAGACCTTTACCTTAATCACATTTGCAAGGTCTCTTTCGCTGTGTCAGGTAACATTTTCACAGGTTCCAAGGATTAGGGTGTCGACATCTTGGGGAGCTGGAGGATATTATTTCATCTACCACACACATCTCTACCTTGCACAGGCAAGCACTTGCAAAGTGCAATGTGATCCTCTGGAGCCACTGTCCTCCCAGAGCTTATCTATACTCTGAAAGTCAACTCTCAGACCACAACCTCCTGTCCATGCACCTCTCTCATCAACACCCCCAGCTCAATCACTTTCACTCCACCCTCTTTGTCCCCTAACTCATGGAGAAGAAAATCTAATTAGTAGGAGTGGAATTTGGCTTTCATCTTTACCAGTACTAGAAATATGGTGTGTGTCTTTTTGTAAAAATTCTCTCAACTAAATTGTTTTTATTAATTTCTGCAAAATGTGAACATTAACTCCCTTCATGTGAATGTTAATGAGATTAAATGAGCTGTCTCAGCTCCTAGCCTGTGCAAGCTAACACACAGATGTTTATTTCTTTCCCTCTTCTTTCCTTAATGAAGCCCTCTGCTTTGACATCTTCAATTCTGGAGCACTTCTTTTCTGAGGCCTCGGCTCCCCCACATTGCCCACCCTTTTCCTGCTCGTCCAGATTTCTGGCTTCTGTGCTCTCGCCTTTACCATCTCCCTGAACAATGTCATCCGTTCCAATGACTTCAACAGTCTCTCCCCTTACATATGATGCCTCTCAAACTCTGATCTCCAACTCTTCCAAAGAGCTCTGGACCTTTGTTCCAATCACCTGAAAAGCATCTTCTTGGATGTCCCATTAGCACTGTTAACTCAAACAAGAATTTCCCTCCCTCCTGCCTTGCGGTAGGTCCCCTAGGGATTGGGTTGTGTGGGAAGATGCGTGGAGAGCTCTTAGTTGACTCCCTCCTCTGCAGTTCTACCTCTCTAGAGACTTGGAGGACCCACTGTTTTCGCCTCGCTTTTTCAGGCCTAGAGATTGCTCGCTCCTGGGCTGGCTGCTTCATAATTCCTTATTAGTAGTTTCCCAAGCTTACATATCTGTAAATATTTACTTTAGTTAAATTCTCCCCAATTTCCACAATATGTTGGCTGCACATGCTTTCTACTAGGAGTCACACAACTATGATAAGAACCAAGAAATATTAGTAAACATTTTTTACCATTATTGGCCTATACCCTGGAATAGCCAACAAGAACCTAGAGCCTATCCAACAAGAATATCCAACAAGAACCTAGAGACCTGTCAGTCTATAGGTGGGAACTACAGGATGAGATTATTTTGTGTTTGAGCCACCATTGTGGAAAATGTGCCTCCACAGGAGCCTGAGATTACCTTGCTTTGTGTTGTGTTCCTTACTTTTTTCAAAGAGTTCCTCTGTATCTGCTGATGAAACTCTTGAGGCTTGTTTTGAAGCAAGTCATAGGTTATTAATGCCCTACCCCATTTCTCATACTTTTGCCCAAGGACATTTCAATGGCAAATACATACCTTGTGCCCAAGTTTGCAGCTTCTCAGTCATCTTTCTTCTCCACTGAGCTGGGAGCACTCACTCCACAACAGATAGTTTTTTATTTTTATTTTTATGTATTTATTTTTTAACCCTTACAACTTTTCTTTGGCAGATTCCTGAAGTAGAAAATCCAACAAAAACCCTCTGATTACAATGGAATGTACCAGCTCATGTTGGAAAAGGTCATTCCATTGCATGACATCCTGTGACACATACAGAAAATCAGCTTAGTCAGAAGCATGTGTCATATGAGTAACATTTGGACCTGAATTGAGCATTGTGCAGTATAGCCTTAGCAGGTGCTCCTATCACTCTACAGTACCCCGTGTCAAATGGGCAATGCCAGATGATGCCAAGAAGCCCCAGTGAGTGAGTGCAGAAAAATCTCCAGTGTCTGCCTGTTACAAGTGGTCTCTGCACCCGGTACACTGCAGTGCCCAAGAATGAGACCATGTCCAAAGCCAAATGGGGGAACACCAATTGAAAAATGGAAGCTATGAAGGCCAAACAGGGCAAGCACAGAGTGCTGGTCTTAACTTCCCTGAAATTTGTTCAAGCAGCTTTGGACATCACAAAAAGGCAAATCAACCATTGGCCCATGGTGGAGGAAACACTCAGAAAGGACAAACAGAGTCAAGTGTGACAAGGGGCAAGTGTGAGGCTCCTATTTGAGAGTCTATATTCTAGGTAGTAATAGATGATTTGTCTCCAAATTCCAACAGCAGAATATATGTGAACCCTGAATTAATCTTCATTTGGAAAACAGCATTTTGTGAATAATTAAAAATAAAAGGAATAAATGTTACCTTCAAGTGGGTGGGAATTGACTGAGAAGGGGCATGAGAGAACTACCTGGAGTTATGGACTTGTTCTATGTCCTGATAAAGGTTGAATTGTACATATGTATGCATTTGTCAAAAGTTTAGAATGATACCTGTACAAACTTTTGCATTTCACTTCAGGCAATTTTTTTTTCCTAAAAATATACACAAAGCAATATTGAACTCTTGCTAATGATATACACATGGAAGTGTTTACAGATGACGTGTACTCATGCCTGCAACTTGCTTCAAAATACAACACAAATAACATGGGCTGATGGATGGACAGAAAGATGGATAGAGAA